>NC_064822.1:67446064-67749094 GCF_024166365.1 Elephas maximus indicus | reverse complement strand
ATGTAAACACAAAAAGTCATATATTAAAAGTTCTTCATTGACATCAGGACACCAACTTTCATGTCACTTGAGCAAAGACTTGGATTTTCTGAGTTGGGCTAAAATCGTATTTAGTTGCACCATTCTCCTTTCAGTCATGTTGTGCCCTAGACAGTTTACCTTTCTTGTAGTGCTCCTAGGTGGTACCTGCACTGAAGAGATCCACAAGAACACACAAGATCACAAAGAACAGACAATGTATCTGAGTACAGAAACTTATAGATCCGGGGAGGGAGCAGAGCTGTCCTCCCACAACCGGGTGCTGCTTGTTTCAATAAAAGAGATCCCAAGCCAGTAAAACTGTTGATGGTAGTTCAAAAAATCCTGCTTGGAAACAAGACAGACATAACAAGCTAACCTGAATCAACCCTGGGATTAATATGCATCAGACTTGGCCTATCAATCACACAAATGAAATTCGTTTTTAACTTCTAATTTAGAAGGTGCAGTCGCAGGGCTCATATTTTTTAAAAGACACATTCCTTTATGAAGAAAAAAACAATACCAAAAAATCTCACTTCACACTGGAGTGAAATATGCTGTAAAGGGAGTCAGAGTTTTCATGGAACACTTTCTTCATAGAGGATCAGCACTGAAGTTTGATTGAAAATCAAAAGTTATCTTAAGGAGTAAATATGGATATAATCTACTAAACCTATACTCCACACAGGTTCGGCACACCGTTACAGAAATTTCCACCTTTTGTTAAGAAGGGGGCTATTTTTATGATGCAGTTTTTCTTGTTACTTGCTGTTAAGTGAATTTTGACTACTGGCAACCGCATGTGTTACAGTGTAGAACCACTCCATAGAATTTTCTTGGCAGTAATCTTTTTTTTTTTTACATGTATTTTTTTTAGTGATTTTTATTGTGCTTTAAGTGAAAGTTTAAAAATCAAGTCAGTCTCTCACATATAAACTTATATACATCTTATTACATACTCCCATTTACCCTCCCCCTAAGAAGTCAGACCGCTCCCTCCTTCCAGTCTCTCCTTTCCTGAATGTTTTGCCAGTTTCTAACCCTCTCTACCCTCCCATCTCCCCTTTAGACAGGAGATGCCAACACAGTCTCAAGTGTCCACCTGATACAAGTAGCTCACTCCTCATCAGCATCTCTCTCCAACCCATTGTCCAGTCCCATCCAAGTCTGTTGAGCTGTCTTCAGGAGTGGTTCCTGTCCTGGGCCAACAGAAGGTTTGGGGACAATGACCACTGGGATTCTTCCAGTCTCAGCCAGACCATTAAGTCTGGTCTTTTTATGAGAATTTGGGGTGTGCATTCCACTGTTCTCCTGCTCCCTCAGGGGTTCTCTGTTGTGCTCCCTGTCAGGGCAGTCATCAGTTGTGGCCGGGCACCATCTACTTCTTCTGGTCTCAGGATGATGTACTTCTCTAGTTCATGGGGCGCTTTCTGTATCTTGGGCTCATAATTATCTTGTGACCTTGGTGTTCTTCATTCTCCTTTGATCCAGGCGGGTTGAGACCAATTGATGCATCTTAGATGGCTGTTTGTTAGCATTTAAGACCCCAGACACGACACTTCAAAGAGGGATGCAGAATGTTTTCTTAATAGAATTTATTTTGCCAATTGACTTAGATGTCCCCTGTAGCCATAGTCCCCAAAACCCCGCCCTTGCTCCGTTGACCTTCGAAGCATTCAGTATATCCAGGAAACTTCTTTGCTTTTGGTCCATTCCAGTTGTGCTGACCTTCCCTGTATTGAGTGTTGTCCTTCCCTTCACCTTAAGTAGTTTTATCTACTATCTAATCAGTAAATAAACCTCTCCCATCCTCCCTCCCTCCTCCATCTCGTAACCACAAAAGAATGTGTTCTTCTCAGTTTAAACTATTTCTCAAGATCTTATAATAGTGGTCTTATACAATATATGTCCTTTTGCATCTGACTAATTTCACTCAGCATAATGCCTTCCAGGTTCCTGCATGTTATGAAATGTTTCACAGATTTGTCACCATTCTTTATCAATGCGTAATATTCCATTGGGTAAATATACCATAATTTATTTATCCATTCATCCATTTATGGACACTTTGGTTGCTTCCAGCTTTTTGCTATTGTAACCAGTGCTGCAATAAACATGGGTATGCATATATCCGTTTGTGTAAAGGCTCTTATTTCTCTAGGATATATTCTGAGGAGTGGGATTGCTGGGTTGTATGGTAGTTCTATTTCTAACTTTTTAAAGAAACGCCAAATAGATTTCCAAAGTGTTTGCACCAATTTACATTTCCACCAGTAGTGTATACGAGTTCCAATCTCTCCACAGCCTCTCCAACATTTATTGTTTTGTGTTTTTTGGATTAATGCCAGCCTTGTTGGTGTGAGATGGAATCTCATCATAGTTTTGATTTGCATTTATGGCTAATGATTGAGAGCATTTTCTCATGTATCTGTTAGCCGCCTGAATATCTTCTTTAGTTAAGTGTGTGTTCATATCCTTTGCCCAAATTTTAAATGGGTTGTTTGTCTTTTTGTGGTTCAGTTTTAACAGAATCATACAGATTTTAGAGATCAGGAGCCAGTCGGAGATGTCATAGCTGAAAATTTTTTCCCAATCTGTAGGTGGTCTTTTTACTCTTTCGGTGAAGTCTTTAGATGAGCATAGATGTTTGATTTTTAGGAGCTCCCAGTTATCTTATTTCTCTTCATCATTTTTAGTAATGTTTTGTATTCTATTTATGCCTTATATTAGGGCTCCTAAGGCTGTCCCTATTTTTTCTTCCATGATCTTTATCGTTTTAGTCTTTATGTTTAGGTCTTTGATCCATTTGGAGTTAGTTTTCGTGCATGGTGTGAGTTATGGGTCCTGTTTCATTTTTTTGCAGATGGATATCCAGTTCTGCCAGCACCATTTGTTAAAAAGACTATCTTTTCCCCGATTAACTGACACTGGGCCTTTGTCATATATCAGCTGCTCATACGTGGATGGATGTATATCTGGCTTCTCAATTCTGTTCCACTGGTCTATGTGCCTGTTGTTTTACCAGTACCAGGCTGTTTTGACTATTGTGGCTGTATAATAGGTTCTAAATTCAGGTACAGTGAGACTTCCCACTTACTTCTTTTCAGTAATGCTTTACTTATGTGGGGCTTCTTTCCCTTCCATGTGAAGTTGGTGATTTGTTTCTCCATCAAATTAAAAAATGTCATTGGAATTTGGATCCGAAGTGCACTGTATATATAGATGGCTTTTGGTAGAATAGACATTTTTACTATGTTAAGTCTTCCTATCCATAAGCAAAATATGTTTTCCACTTATGTAGGTTCCTTTTAGTTTCTTGCACTAGTACTTTGTAGTTTTCTTTGTATAGGTCTTTTACATCCTTGGTAAGATTTATTCCGAAGTATTTTATCTTCTTGGGGGCTACTGTGAATGGTATTGATTTAGTGATTTCCTCTTCGATGTTCTTTTTGTTGATGTAGAGGAATCCAAGTGATTTTTGTATGTTTATCTTGTAACCTGAAACTCTGCCAAACTCTTCCATTAGTTTCAGTAGTTTTCTGGAGGATTCCTTAGGGTTTTCTGTGTACAAAATCATGTCATCTGCAAATAGAAATAATTTTATTTCTTCCTTGCAATCGGATGCCCTTTATATCTTTGTCTATCCTAATTGCTCTGGCTAGGACCTCTAGCACAATGTTGAATAAGAGTGTTGATAAAGGGCATCCTTGTCTGGTTCTCATTCTCAAGGGAAATGCTTCCAGGCTCTCTCCATTTAGAAAGATGTTGGCTGTTGGCTTTGGCTTTGTATAAAAAAAAAAAAAAAAAGTTTTTTTTTTTTTTTGTATACATACCCTTTATTATGTTGAGGAATTTACCTTCAATTCTTATTTTGCTGAGAGTTTTTATCATGAATGGGTGTTGGACTTTGTCAAATGCCTTTTTTGCATCAATTGATAAGATCGTGTGGTTTTTGTCTTTTGTTTTATTTATATGGTGGATTACATTAATGGTTTTTCTCATACTGAACCAACCTTGCATAGCTGGTATAAATCCCACTTGGTCGTGCTGGATTATTTTTTTGACACATTGTTGAATTCTATTGGCTAGAAT
Source organism: Elephas maximus indicus (assembly GCF_024166365.1). Taxonomy (NCBI): domain Eukaryota; kingdom Metazoa; phylum Chordata; class Mammalia; order Proboscidea; family Elephantidae; genus Elephas; species Elephas maximus. The sequence continues at coordinate 67,744,981 of NC_064822.1, read as the reverse complement.
TTTGTTGAGGATTTTTGCATCTATGTTCATGAGGGATATAGGTCTGTAATTTTCTTTTTTTGTGATGTCTTTACCTGGTTTTGGTATCAGGGATATGGTGGCTTCATAGAATGAGTTAGGCAGTATTCCGTCATTTTCTATGCTCTGAAATACCTTTAGTAGTAGTGGTGTTAACTCTTCTCTGAAAGTTTGGTAGAACTCTGCAGTAAAGCCGTCTGGGCCAGGGCTTTTTTTTTTTTATTGGGAGTTTTTTGATTACCTTTTCAATCTCTTTTTTTTCTTTTGGGTCTATTTAGTTGTTCTACTTCTGATTGTGTTTTTTTTTTTTTTTTTTACTTCTGATTGTGTTAGTTTAGGTAGGTAGTGTTTTTCTAGCAATTCATCCATTTCTTCTAGGTTTGCAAATTTGTTAGAGTACAATTTTTCATACTAATCTGAAATGATTCTTTTAATTTCAGTTGGGTTTGTTGTGATGTTATTTGTTTCCTTTCCTGTATTTCTTTAATCAGTCTGGCCAATGGGTTAACAATTTTGTTAATTTTTTCAGAGAACCAGCTTTTGGCTTTGTTAATTCTGTCAATTGTTTTTCTGTTCTCTCATTCATTTAGTTCAGCTCTAATTTTTATTATTTGTTTTCTTCTGGTGCCTCATGGATTCTTTCGTTGCTCGCTTTCTATTTGTTCAAGTTGTAGAGACACTTCTCTGTTTTTGGCTCTTTCTTCTCTATGTATGTGTGCATTTATCATATAAATTGACCTCTGAGCGCTGCTTTTGCTGTTTCCTAGAGGTTTTGGTAGGAAGTGTTTTCATTCTCATTGCATTCTGTGAATTTCTTTATTCCCTCCTAAATGTCTTCTATAACCCAGTCTTTTTTGAGCAGGGTATTGTTCAGTTTCCAAGTATTTGATTTCTTTTCCCTGATCTTTCTGTTATTGGTTTCTACTTTTATGGCCTTGTGGTCTGAGAAGATGCTTTGTAATATTTCGATGTTTTGGATTCTGCAAAGGTTTGTTTTATGACCTAATATGTGGTCTATTCTAGAGACTGTTCCATGTGTACTACAAAAAAAAAAGCATACTTTGCAACTTTTGGGTGGAGTGTTCTGTATAAGTCTATGAGGTCAAGTTGGTTGATTTTAGCCATTAGGTCTTCCGTGTTTCTATTGAGCTCCTTACTGGAGGTCCTATCCTTCTCCGAAAGTGGTGTGTTGAAGTCTCCTACTATAATTGTGGAGGTGACTATCTCACTTTTCAATTCTGTTAAAGTTTGTTTTATGCATCTTGCAGCCCTGTCATTGGGCGCATAAATATTTAATATGGTTATATCTTCCCGATAAATTGTCCCTTTAATCATTATGTAGTGTCCTTCTTTATCCCTTTGTGGATTTAACTTTACAGTCTATTTTGTCATAAATTGATATTGCCACTCCTGCTCTTTTTTGATTGTTGTTTGCTTGAAATATATTTTTTTCCATCCTTTGAGTTTTTGTTTGTGTCTCTAAGTCTAAGATGTGTCTCTTGTAGGCAGCATATAGACGGATCGTGTTTCTTTATCCAGTCTGAGACTCTCTGTCTCTTTATTGCTGCATTTAGTCCGTTTACATTCAGAGTAATTACAGATAACTGTGTGTTTAGTGCTGTCATTTTGATGCCTTTTTGTGTGTGTTGTTGACAATTTCATTTTTCCACTTACTTTTTTGTGCTGTGAAGTTTTTCTTTGTAAATTGTGTGTTCCTCATTTTCATAGTAGTTTAATTTATGTTTACTAAGTCATTATGTGTTTCTTGGTTCTTATTTTGAGTTATGGAATTGTTAGACCTCTTTGTGGTTACCTTAATATTTACCCCTATTTTTCTAAGTAAAAACCTAACTTGTATCTTCCTATATCGCCTTGTTTTCCTCTCCATATGGAAGATCTATGCTTTCTGTGTTTAGTCCCTCTTTTTGATTATTGTGATCTTTTAGATAATGACTTCAATGATTCCCTCTTTTGAGCATTTTTTTTTTCTTTTTAAAATAAATCTTAGTTTGTTTTTGTGATCTTCCTATTTGAGTTGATATCACGATGTTCTGTTCTGTGACCTTCGGTTGTGTTGGTATCTGATATTATTGATTTTCTGACCAATTTCCTTTAGTAATTTTTGTAGCTTTGTTTTGGTTTTTGCAAATCCTCTAAGATTATGTTTGTCTGCAAATTTTTTAATTTCACCTTCATATATGAGAGTTTTGCTGGATATATGATCCTTGGCTGGCAGTTTTTCTCCTTCAGTGTTCTATATATCTCATTCCATTGCCTTCTTGCCTGCATGGTTTCTGCTGAGTAGTCTGAAATTATTCTTATTGATTCTCCTTTGCAGGAGACCTTTCTTTTATCCCTGGCTGCTTTTAAAATTTTCTCTTTATCTTTGGTTTTGGCAAGTTTGAAGATCATACGCCTTGGTGATTTTCTTTTTGGATCAATCTTATATGGGGTTCGATGAGCATCTCAGATAGATATCTTTTCACCTTTCATGATGCCAGGGAAGTTTTCTGCCAACAGATCTTCAACTATTCTCTCTGTATTTTCTGTTAACCCTCCCTGCTCCGGAACCCCAATCACACGCAAGTTTTTCTTCTTGATACAGTCCCACATGATTTTTAGGGTTTGTTCATTTTTTTAAATCCTTTTATCTGATTTTTCTTCAACTATATCGGTGTCAGTTGCCTTATCCTCCTACTGCCCTGCTCTGCATTCCAATTTCTCGATTCTGCTCCTCTGACTTCCTATTGAGTTGTCTAATTCTGTGATTTTACTGTTAATCTTTTGGATTTCTGAATGCTGTCTCTCTATGGATTCTTGCAGCTTACTAATTTTTCCACTATGTTCTTGAATAGTCTTTTTGAGTTCTTCAACTGCTTTATCAGTGTGTTCCTTGGCTTTTTCTGTAGATTGTCTTATTTCATTTCTGAGGCCATCCCTAATGTCTTGAAGCATTGTGTAAATTAGTTTTTTATATTCTGCATCTGGCAATTCCAGGATTGTATCTTCATTTGGGAAAGATTTTGATTCTTTAATTCAGGGAGTTGTAGAAGCAATCATGGTCTGCTTCTTTATGTGGTTTGATATCGATTGCTGTCTCTGAGCCATCTATAAGTTATTGTAATGATTTATTTTTTATTTGCTCACTGAGTCTTGTTTTGTTTTCTTTCAATATACGTAGATGGGCTACTAGATTGCGCTGTTTTGATTGTTGTAGCCTTTGAATCACTTATGTCTTATTACCAGCTGGTTTGGGCTCTTACTGGATATATATGCCTAAGAGTCCATTCACTATTCTTGAATAGAATCAGCTTAGGTGTTCTGATTTTGGGTCACCAAGTGTGTGGTGTAGACTGTCACCTATTAACCTCGAGGGGTAGTGGAGAAAGTTGTGTGCACCAGATTCTAGTAGCACCAGAGGGTCACACTCCGGGGGGGTGGGCAGGATGCTGACAGCCTTCCCCCATGTGCCAGTGAGGTAGGTGTGGCTCTATTTCTAAAACACTTGGTGGGTGGGCTCTGCAGCTGTACCTTAGGCACCCAACGCATCTACCTCTGAAGATTGGTAGGCATCAGTATCTTCAGACCCCTTTGGCAGGTGGCCAGGTGGTTTGAGTGGAGCTTCAGCCCTCAGTTCCCTGTTGAGGGCTCTGTTTAATAGGTAGAGATATCAGACCTGGAAAACTTGTCTTTCCAGTTATCTGCTAAAACAACTACAGTCAGATCTCTATCAGAATTTCCTTTGCATTATAATAGCTACCTTGTTCCCTGTAGGGATGAAAGCCAAAGACTGAGGATCTCATATGCTTGGCTAGAGCTGGTTCTGTATTTACATTCCAATTTATGGAAATCAGGGAAGGATTTGTCATCCCTGGTTTTTAGTAGCTGCTTCTCTCAGGCCAGGAGAATTGGTTAGGAAAAGCAAAAAAAAAAAAAATCCCCCAGAGCACTTCACTCCCCGGCCCAGGAAATTCCAATGTTAATGAAGCCACCTGGGAAGGGAGGGGAGGGATCAGATAGATGGGAGAGTGTAGCACCCAGGAATATAGACAAAGTTATTTATCTTGCTTGGTTGAGATTGCCCCTGAGGGTCAGGCCCGCGTCCTGTGCTTGTGCTGTCTCAGAAGCCGTGGTCAGCTCCTCCGCTCGCAGTCCAAAGCCCAACACCAATGTTCCCCGGCTGGGACACCACACTCCAGGCTCCAAAACCAGTTGCTGCCTCCGGGTGACTCCTCCTCCTGTCAGCCCCATTGTTGCGCTGCCTGCATGCACTGGCTGGGCTTCCCCCGAGGTCATTTCAGGGGGTTAGGGCTGCGTCCCATGTTTGCACCATCTCAGGAAGCCGTGCTCAGCTCCCCTGTGCCCAGTCCAAAGCCTGGCACCAAGGTTTTCTGGCTGGGACACTGGCTCCAGGCTCCGAGAACAGTCGCTCCTTCTCCATGGTTGCTCGTTCTCTCATCAGCCACGTCAGTGTGCAGCCAGCTTGTGCTGGCTGAGTCTCTACCGAGGTTACCCCAGGAGGCTAGGGGTAAGGGCTGTGTCCCGTGCCTGCCCCACCTCAGCAAGCCTCAATCAGCCCTGCCACTCGGCACCAGGGAACCACGAGGGCTCAAGACTGTGGAGCCAGATGCCAGTTCCAGAAGTAGTCCCTGCTTCAGGGTGTGGCTTTTCGCTCCCCTGTCACTCAGGTCAACTCTGTAGATTTGTGTTTGATGGCCAGGGCTCGTAGATTCTCATGTGTATGATCGATTCACTTGTTTTTCGAAGTCTTTGTTGCAAGAGGGATCCGTGGTAGCTTCTACCTAGTCAGCCATCTCGGCCCCGCCTCAGCTGGAATCTTAATGGAAGATTTCCAAGGCTTTCTTCCACACTGGTTGGTTTTAACCACCAACATTTAGATTAGCAGTTGAGTGCAAACCTTTTGTGCCATTCCATATCCGATATGTTGGTTCCACAATATATCCCAGAGATAGGACTAAAGCTAGATAATTACAAAAGAAATTAAACTCAGTTAAAAGAAGTAAAGAGTACTGTCATTAGGTTGGTTGCTTGAATGAGTAAAAGTAGTGATCTCACATTTCTTTTTTGAGTTTTCACTGAAAAGTTTTTTTGCACTTTATCTAACATCTTGATTTTTATTCCCATGATGTAAATCTTTGAGGATTTTTATGAGGTTTATAATAATTGTTTCAAGGTACAGGGAATTAATAGATCATTTTTCAAATTGTGAAAGAAAATTATAAATTTTACGTTATGGGAACAGAGAGAGTTCTCTTACCCACAAGACAAAGTCATCTTATTAAATGTTAGAAATCTATGTGCTGTATAAGCATAAATATATATATATATAGTTTTAATGCCTATAGTATGTCTTAAACTATAACTAACCTTTAGAAGCAGCTTGCCTTGTTTCACATAATTGCATCTAGATGATCAGGCTCACTGAAACACAGAAAGGTAAATGAACATGTCCTGTTTCCAAGAGTCCTCAGGACTTGTAACTACGGCTCACTGATTCTGTGACTGTCTTAGCAAGGCTTCTATTTCAGCTTGGATGATGTTGCAGCACATACCGCCCTCTTACAGGATTGATGTACTCTGGCACACTCAGCCTATCAAAGGTTTTTTGCTAAAAGTAACTAATAAAATTGTAGATAAGCACTTTGAAATTTGTATTAATTGGAGTATTCATTTCCACGGTAAGTTGTGTGTTGCCCCAATTTGCAAATTTACCATTAAACCTCCATAGCAATCTGTTAATGGTGTTCTGGGTTGTTTATTTTTGAGAAAATATAACCACCCGTGGGCTTTCTGACTAAAGAGTTGAGTCAAAGAGCTCAGCTTATTTTAATGCTATATTTTTCTAAGTTAAAAAGAAATGTGGGAAACAAAAATAAAGTACGTGTCAATTCATCTCTGCTTTTCAGCTGAAGTAGACTGGAATTCTGAGAAGCACAGAAATTTCTACTTTCTGCCCAAGTTTTTTCTGCATTAAAAATTAGGTAACAGCTGCATCGGTACCCAATCCACTTTTCTGGACAAGAACAGCAGTCAGAGTCTAAGAAAAAACAAAACAAGACATGATTGATGGCTCTGAACATTTAAAAATTTCAATGCTATTTACTTATACAAAAATCATTTGTTTTTTATTCATATTTTCTACAAATTATTCTTTGAGAATCTACTGTATATGTTTACACCACAGCAGGCTATGTTCAGAGAATATTAATGTGACCAAGTCAGAAACAATCTTTATCCCCATGGAGTTTATATTCTAGAGCTCTGGTCAGAATTACATAATTTCCAATCATGTATTAATTACATTTAATGATGCCTTTGGTAAGTATACAAAATATATTCATGACATTAAAACAGCATGTAGTAGGACATGGGATGGGAGAAAGCTAGAAAAGTCTTTTTTTTTTTTTTTTTAGTTTTTTCAGAAGAGATCCCAAAGCTGAGCTCTGCAGTATAAACAGGGTAACTAGATCAAGGATAGTCTTTAACGGAGAAAGCATTTTGACATATTTCCTGATTCAGAAAAGAATAAAGTGCATTGAAGTTTTTCTGGTGGTACAGTGGTTAAAGTGCTCAGCTGCTAACTGAAAGGCAAAAGGTTGGTCATTTGAATCCACCAGCTGATCGGTCAGAGAAAGATGTGGCAGTCTTTTCCCATAAAGATTGTAGTCTTAGAAACCCTATGGGGCAGTTCTACCCTGTCCTATAAAGTTGCTATGAGTGGAGTATGGAGACTACCTCCCTGGAGTTCTATGATGAGTCCTGGAGAGAATACTGTAAGAAATAATTAGAAATGTACTTAATTCGGTGCAGATTTAAGGGAAGCCATGAGATAACAAAATATTACACATTAGTAAAATAAAATTTTTATTACTAAATGGTTTTATCATGGTTTTGATCTTTATAAATACTTGCCTAGAGAAACTTGCCAATTATTCAATAAAATTCCCAAGACAGCCATCAGCAAAAGACATATTCCTCCTAAGATTCCAGAAATCAACCTCCATATAGTGGTCTGAAAAACTAGAAAAAGAAAAATAGGGCAAAGACTTAAAGAACAAACGAAGAGACTAAAGTTTTTAAAAACAGAAGCCAATTAGAAAGATCCCAAAATTTTTTTTGATTTTATAACACAGTTGTTTTGTCAATGAAATATTGAAAGATAGACATTCAACTCAGGACTCCACCCGATGCCAAGGTTTCTATGTGGTGTACTTTATTCTTCAGTGAGACTATCCATACATTTTCTGTGCTATCCTCTCCGTCTCTAGAAGACAGTAAAGCAAATTTACCACTATTTTTTAAAAATTGGTAAAGAAGCTTCTACAGTAAGAAGAGATCAATAGGCTCAGCTTCTGTTTTATGAACTTATATAACAGACATTTAGTTTTATTCTCTCAACAAAATGAAAAAATGAAAAGTATGATTGCCATTGTGAAGATGCGAAAATTGAGGATTCAAGAATGACATTATTTTCTCACAGTGTCAAAGTGAGTAAGTATCCATTTCTTGAGTAAGATATCAAATTAAAGGGTGTCTAGGCCCAGGGAAACCAAACCCTGGTGGTGTAGTAGTTAAGTGCTACAGCTGCTAACCAAGAGGTTGGCAGTTCAAATCTGCCAGGCGCTCCTTGGAAACTCTGTAGGGTAGTTCTACTCTGTCCCATAGGGTTGCTATGAGTCAGAATCGAATCGACAGCAGTAGGTTTCTGGGGTTAGGCCCAGAGTCTTTCATTTAACACTTTCTGTCATTGTCACGGACAATAACACTATCTGGAGTGTGTCCTTCTGCTAATCTTAGTGCAGGCTCTGCTCTGAGAAATGTCTTCCTGCTCATAGCTCTGTGGAGGTATTATAGCGAAGAAATGAGATAGGAGCACTCTGAACCTGGTTGGAGACGTTCCACAACCAATGCGTGGCTAAATACCCTGGAGAGCTGGATTTGTATTCCACTACGTTGAATTATGACACAGAAACAACCTTTACAACAAGAACATTACATTTTCTCTTACCCAAAATTATTTGCTTATGGACTTTCCCCCAGAACAAATCATCCAATATAAATGCAGGATCAATCTTAGGTGATTCCGCATTAACATCAGCACACCCCCAAAGAGTGTTGTTTAATTACAATGGTATAATGAGTCAAATTCTAAATCGGGGTGATCTTTGGATATCACAATACAAATGGCCAATTTTTTAATAAACAGTTTGAACCATTGTGTCATTAATATTTGGCATTCTCTATTTCCGTGATAGAATTAAGTTGATTACCATTTAAACACATAAGTTTTCTTCTTTTTCAGAATTTAGCAGTACCTCTATCAAAAACAACTCTTTAAGCCTGTTGGAAGAGCATTACAAAATGTTTTCTAGATTAGAGAATTTACAATCAGAAAATTAAAATCAATGTGGAAATACAGGCACATGGCTAGCCTAAAAACGTCCACTGCATTTATGCCTATTTCTCTTAAAGCTCTGCCCTGATACTAGTCATGTCCCTGAGATATCTTTCCTGGACATGTAATATCTGTATAATCTTATTGGGGGAACGCATACCTGCCATGAGAAATGATGCTCCAAGGCTGATGCAGGAAAGGCCCAGATGAGTATTGTCTGGAGAAGAGTGCCGCTGGAAGAGAGAGTTGAGCTGGAGGCTATGGAATTCAAAGGTGCAGATGAGGAAATTTAAAAAGAAAAAGTGCATATTTAAATAATGTTCTTGATCATCTGTTGGTGAGCCACATATGTGTAGTATGAGCAAGGAGCTGTAAAATGACCAGCTTCTAAAATGTTCTGGATATCACAAAACAGGAAATTCTCACTGTACTTTTGTAAAACGAACCCTACGATTCGCACCAGAGAAGTGAGAGGGAGTCTTTTTTTATATGTTTTAACATCATGGTTATCTAGAAAATGTATTTGGAAAATACCAAAAAAATAGACAAAGGTAAATCTATTTAGAATAATATATCTACACAGGCTTGTATTTTAATCATAATAAAGATTCACTTTGTGTAAAATACTATTTAAATCATTTTACACATACTAATTCATGACTCTTAAAATGACTTGGTAAGGAATATACTAAAGACCCTTGGTAGTTGAGAAAATTGAGGTCCAGTGGGGCCGAGTAATTTATCCAAGGCGCTTAAATTTGAAACCCAGGCAGTCCTGCTCCAGAGCACAAGTGCCATATATTTCAAACCAAGCCCAGCGCTCTGTGTCTATATTTTCTGCAGATTTTTATCTCTTTTCTTTTGGACAAAGTGGTTGGTTTAACTACCTCTCATTTCTGTGTTTCCCATCTCTGCCTCATTTAGATCAGCCAGGAGAGGCAAGGGTCAAAAAAGTAGAACCAGAACATCTTCTCATTACTGTTACAGGTTCACACCCGTATACACACAAACACATGTACACACACACACACACATACTTGGAGGTCAAAAAGTTAGAATCAGATTGTATTCCCATTTATGAATTTATTTATTTATTTCTTATTAGAATTCACTAAAAAGAAAAGATTTAAAAATCCACTCAGGATTTTTAATCTCCAACCCTATTGTAACTTTCTCATCATAAAACCTCTTTAAACTAATGGTAAGTCTCTGGATGGCACGAATGGTTTGTGCTCAACTACTGACCTAAAGGTTGGCAGTTCACACCTGCCAGCAGCACCGTGGAAAAGAGGCCTGGCACAAATACTACAGCCAAGAAAACCCTGTGGAGCACTTCTACTGTAGAACACACGCAGTGGCCATAAATCACAATCCCCTTGACTGCAAGGGTCTTCTTTTTTTTTTTTTTTTTGGTGTTAAGGGAGTAAAATGGTATAAAAACCAAGTATGAAAGGATGGAGGAGACAAGAACAGTATAGCGACAACAAATATTAGTGTCTTAGAATGTAAACACTCAGGAAATGTTTGCTCTTATTGTGCAGAATAAGAAAAATGAAACTCAAGTATCTGAAGATTAGAACCGAAACCAAATTGATTTGTCCTTCAAACCCCAGGACACTTTTTTTAAATACTTGTGTTTGCTTTCTGTCTTCTCTTTCTGGAAGGGAATCACCATGAGTTCAGAGATATATGTTTTTTTCACTCTTTTATACCAAAGAGCCAGAAGAGTATGTGGTACATGGTAGAAACTCAATAAATGCTTGATAAGAGAATGAATACATGAATGAATGGTACAAAACATGACACTGGAAGAAAAAGGTTTTTTTTTTTTGAGAAATTACCAGTCTGAGTAATGTTACCGAGACTTGAGATTTACCCTACACTTATGTTCATCCCTTACGTTTACATCTATTTTTTTAAGAGCAAGAGAGACTCAAAGAACACTAGATATTTTTTGAGAGCTACCAAAATGATAGACTGTTCATAACTTCAAAAAAAAAATTGAATTTTTTAAGGACTATGTCGCTATGAGTTGGAATCAACTCGACAGCACTGGGGTTTTTTAAGGACTATGCAGGGGGCAAAAAAAAACCATTAAAAGCTATAATCAATACCCTCAGAGATAAACATTCAGTTAAACCAGAAACACGCGTAGTCAGCATGGAAGCCAAGTAAAGTAAGGTTACGTCTGAGAAATGGTCAATGGTGACTTAGCAATGTGAAGATTATTATGACTTGACTGAAAACCATTTTGGTTGGAATTCTTATCGTTATCTCCTCTAACCCTCCCTGTAATGCTATTAAGTAGTTACTATTAGTATTCCTATAATAAACAAGAGAAAGAAAAAAGAAGATAAAATTAAAATATAGCCATTTGAAATTGAGAAAATTTCCAACAACTAAAAGGATACTGGGCTTGATTAGCTTATTCCACACACAGAAAGTTCAAATGGCCAAAAAAAAAGGATTATTTTTCTTTTATATAAAAATAAATACATAGTTAATAAGATGTAGTTTGTCACTTATAAAAGATTATAAATTTTACTACTCTGCCTGTGAAAGCATAATACATAATACATGACATGTGGGTTTATAAATTGTTACCAACTATGGAAATGGAATTTAATATTTATAAATAGGAAAAAAGTTTCAAGTTCTAAGATTTCCAAATTGTTTATTCAAAACTGTGAAGGTGATAAAAATTTTAAAAAACAAACATTCAACAATTAAAAAGTTTCAGGTAAAGTATGATATGTTATAGAATATTATGTAGCCATTAAAATGAAAATTGAAATAATATTTAAAATATTGGAAAAATCTTGAGTTAAGTAAATGTTGGCTTTCACGTCTTATGTCTGTATTCTTTGAATCAAAATTTTTCTAAAATTTATTCGAAATAATGAGAAAGGTGGTATGATTATTTACAAGGATGAATTTTCATTGTGATTTACAATAACACATGATAATCATAATTGTAATAAAAAAGGAAGAGAAATTGTAAAATCTTATATATCAAAAAGAAGAAAAGTTACATAATTGAGCACAAGTATGTTATATTCAGAAAGTGTCAAGAATACATAATTGTGTTAAGAACAATATTATTTTTTGAAAACTGCCTACAATATAAAGTAATTACAGAGAAATATTATTCACATTTTATATTTGCAATATGTAACATTCTAATTGCATAAATATGTAAATATGAATCTACATTTTTCTGCATATCCATAATAAATGACAGCTTTAGAATAAACCAGAAATAATTTTAGAAGTAAAGTTATTAATCTTTTTAAATGATATATATGTATGTATGTATTTGTATATAAATGTATATGTGTATATAAGTATATTATATATGTATACACACACACACACACGTATATTAGAGCGCAGTTGTTAAGAGATTTGCTGCTAACCAAAAGGTTGAGAATTCAAATCCATCAGTCACGCCTTGCAAACACTATGCAACACTTCTACTCTGTCCTGTAAAGTCGCTATGAGTTAGAATCAACTCAATGGCAATAGGTGTGGTTTTGGTCTTACATATACATATGTGTGTGTGTGTGTGTGTAGTATAAGTATACACTCAAATCAATATAAAAACAGTTAGAAAATTCATCCAAATATTATTTTTGATAGATCTATTGATGTAATTCCTTTTTCCCTTTTTCAAACTTTCTAACTTTATAATAAGTCATCAACCGTGACACAGAACATCTACCAAGTGTGGGCTGTGTGGCCTGTTGCAACCCAACAGTCATTGCCAGCTAACTGAGCCTGAGACCTTGAGAGGTTCTTGATTGCCACCTCTTGAGGTAAAGTGCTTAATTCCATATACTCCAGTTTCTATATGTGTGGATTAATGTTAAAAAAACATTGAAAAGAAAATACACAGACAAGTGGCATTACGATTTGAACAATTTTTTTCTAATTGATTTTATTTTTGTTACACAATTATAAAAAGTCATTTTATCAATATGTAACAAGAACCAGAATATCACTCACACACTTAGGTATTTACACTAGTGGAAATCTCTCCTAAAGAATTAGTTCAATACTTAGATATTCAAAAGGTTGATTGCACAAAGTGCTCATCACTGTGCTATTGATATCAGTTAAAATACGGAGGCAAACAACAACTCAAATGATAGGGCTATTGCCCAAAATGCCTATAATCATGTGTGGCCAGTAAATGATGAAAATGAAATTAAAGTAGTAAAATAGAAACATTATAATGATAAAATGCTAAATGAAAAAAAAATTTGAACACGTGATGATGGCAGGTGTTTTTTTGAAAATTAAATAAGACAGCCACAGATTCATAGAAGGGGTGAATCCATGATTAATTCTCTTTATTTCTCAAATTATCAGTATTGGGATTCTGATATCTTACAGAGAATAAATGTGGTAAATAAAATCACTTTATGTAATATATATTTACTCACTTGAAAAACATTTAATTTCTGCATCTAAGACCATGTTGAAGGTGGTGTGATTTTTAAAAGTGATAATCTGCATTGTAAGGATTAAAGATTATATTTGTGTTTATTTATGTGGAAAAGCCTGCATGTGCAGTTGAAGTGTTTAATTTAATACATATTTTAGGCATCGTTTTAAAATATGAAGTAAAATCAAACAAACACGAAAAAGCCATATACCTATAGGTCCAAAACACTTGATCCCTTTGGTTCCAGATCCTTCAGGCATTCTTCTCCACCGCTGGGATGAAGTTTGAAGTCGCAACTCAGAGTAAGTCACCCTTTCTTCTCTCATTTCTGCAAAACAGAAATACATTGAAGACAACACAAGAGTTTTTTTTACGAATTCATGGAGCAAAAGAATTCCATCACTGAAATAGAGGGTGCATAAAGAGACTGAGTTACAATTAAACTTTGAACGATTTGGAACCTATTTCACCTAAGGCAATATCTTTAAAAACAGAAAATCATTGGAACACAAAAAAGATTTAGAAAATAAGTTGTTATGGGATATGATTTTGGAACTATTACTCAATTAAACTTTTTTTTAAATTACAGATTACAGTGACAAATTTATGGCACATGTTGAATTCTTTGATACTCACCGCATAATGAAGAAAAGCCAAACTCTCTGCCTGCTGTGGGAAGTCCTCCCAGTTTCACAAAATCTACCTTCTTTTACGCCTTTATATTCCATGACTTCTACCTCCATGTTCACGAGGACACCTAGATTACCTCTTCAATCGTGACCTATTCTTAAGAACCTTCATGCTGTCAATCAAGCATGTCTCTTTTTCTAGTGTATATGTTTTTTCTGCTATATTGCCCCATCATTATCAGGTAATTATTTAAAGTATGACTCAAATTCTACCTCTTTCAAGAAAACTTCCCAAACTTTTGGATAAGAATTCATCTCTTCTTCTCAAGTACTCATCTTGCTGTTTACTCTTCTATGTCAACTAGTCATCACCTTCTGCTTAGTTTTGTGCAATTGTCTCCACACTATGACACACTAGGATGGCAGAAGTCATGTAGTAATAATTTTGTAATTGTCACAATTGCTTATTAGGTTCATTTGTACCTGTTATGATCCCGAAAACTTGAATTTTACATCAAAGTAAAAATTTAATATGTTAAACATGTCCTACATCAAAAGAAAGTTTAAAAGTATTTCAAGGCTTGAGAATAATTTTGGGACTTCAACGGTTCATAGCTATTGCATGTATTACTGAAAATCTAAGTCTAATAGAGGGTATTCTGTACGTTTTCCTATTGGAATACTTGGTTTGATCATTTTCTTCAAATCTCTTTCTATATAGATGTTAAGTGTTCACTTTAAAAATGTCCTGTTCATGAGGAGAGAGAGGGGAGGGAACTACTGTGCTCTTTCATCAGAGGGAGAGCAATTAGGAATGTATAGCAAGGTGTATGTAAATTTTTGTATGAGAGACTGACCTGATTTGTAAAGTTTCACTTAAAGCACAATAAAAATTAATTTAAAAAAAAAGTCCTGTTGATCTCATTTCTGAAAGTTATCATATTGAAGTTCAATATTGTCAAATCTGTTCTAGTTTTCCTATCATCTGCCTACGGGCAGCAGTTTGAATTCAGCAGCTGCTCCTTGGAAACCATATGGGACAGTTCTACTCTGTCTTATAGGATCATTGTGAGTTGAAATCAGCTCGATGGCAATGAGATTGGTTTGGTTAGGTTTTGGATAGTACTGGCTCAAGGATAGATCAACAGACCAGAAGAGAGACCAGAAATAGACTGCCAAATGTATGGTAACCTTGATTTTGAAAAAACACCTCTGCAATTCAGTGGGGGAAAATAATGATCTTTTCATTAAATGATGCTTAATAAAATAAAAGTAATTTTGATCTTTAATTTTCACATCATAAGCATACAAATATTAACTTGAAATATCAGTTCCAAAAGAAAATATGTATCTTCATGACTGTGTGAAGAGAAAGATTTCCAAATCAAGACCAAAAGAAAAGAAAAAAAAAAAAAAGAGGAGGGAAAGAGGGGTAAAACAGAAAGTATAAATTAATTAGACTTTATTAAATTTACAAGATCTACCCTGAAGTATAATGTTGTCAGTGATAGGATAATATTTATATCCCTACAAGGAAGACCAATTAATATGACTATTATTCAAAGTTATGCACCAACCACTATGTCAAAGATGAAGAAATTGAAGATTTTTATCAAATTCTAGGTCTGAAATTGATCAAACATGCCATTAAATGCTTTGATAAGAGGTGGAGCCAAGATGCCAGAATAGACAGACTCTTCTGGCAAGCCCTCTTTACAACAAAGACTTAAAAAAACAAGTGAAATGAATATATTTGTGGAGAGCTAGGAGCCCTGAGCATCAAAGGCAAGCTTAGACAACGAACTGAGGGGCAGAGGGAGGAAGAGACTGTTCAGAAATGGAGAGGATTTACCGGACCTGAATCACAGGGAGCCCTCAGACACCATTCCGGGAGCAGTGGTGGTGGGGTGGTACTAGTGTTCAGCCGCAGTTTCCTTAGGGAGATGCAACTAGCCACACAGCCTACTCACAACTCTGGAACCTGAGAAGAACGACACTCTTGGCAAAAGCTAAGTACTTGTGGCTTCAACGACTGAATCCCTGGGCCTGAGACAGACCCTGGTGAGCACGTAGACCCATCCTCCTGGCCTTGCAGAAGGAAAAAATTTGCAGTTGGGGGGAAAAAATAATTTGCTAGCTCCATAGGACAGAAGCGTGGACCTTGAGCACCTTTCTCTTCTGCATGGACCTGTGTGGGCCTATTTCGGGATAACAGGCCCTTGTTGGCAGACTCCAACCATTTCAGCTGTGCAGTGGAGAGGTGGGTGTTTGATGTTTGACATTGCTTTGCCTATTAAACGAGGCTCTCACCTACCCACATCAGGGACCTAAGGACTTGTAGCTCCACTCAGGTCACTCAGTCACCTGCAACAGGGGTCCAAAGATAACTGTACCTCCCAGTCCTTACAACCAAAAACTTTGGGTGCCCATGGTCCATCTGCAGAACACACCCACCTGCACACTCTAGGGAATAGGGATGTGCTTTCCTCAGAGACACTCAGGGGTCGGTTCTCAGCCCCCTGTCTTGTTCAGAGCATGACCCCCTGTTGCAATCAGACACTGGTATATATGCCAATCACCCATGCCCCTCTAAGACTGTAGGACAGAGCCTGTACCACACACTTGATGATCAGCTACCTGGAAAACTGAGCTGAATTCATACCAGAAAACTGAATGGACTCCTAGACTGATATACTTGGAAACAGCTCTAGCCATCTGGGGACAGGACATCAGAGCTCCAAAGGCAAAAATAATCAAGCTAGATCACTCAAGCAACCCATAAGGGTATGCCAGAACAAACAAAGCAAGCAGCTATGACAAAGTAAGCAAGCATAAACTAACACAATAACTTTTGATGGCTTGGCGACAGTCAATATCAAGTCACATAAGGAAACAGGCCATGATCACCTCAACAGACCCTCAAAACAAAGAATCCAGGGATCTTCTAGATGAAAGTGCATTCCTGGAATTACCAGATGCACAATACAAAAGTTTAATACACAGAAACCTTCAAGAAAAATTATGAAGGAACAAGCCAAGGAACACACAGATAAAAAACAAAATTGAAGAAATTAGAAAGATTATTCAGGAACATAATGAAAAGTTTAATTAGCTGGAAAAATCCATAGACAGGCAGCAATCAGAAATTCAGAAGATTAACAATAAAATTATAGAATTAGAGAACTCAATAGAAAGTCAAGCAGCAGAATTGAGCAAGTAAAAAAAATGGAATTTCGGAACTCGAACATAAATCACTTGACACTAATATATTTGAAGAAAAATCAGATAACAGAATTTTAAAAAATGAAGAAACCTTAAGAATCATGTGGGACTCTATCAAGAGAAATAACCTACGAGTGATTGGAGTACCAGAACGGGGAGGGATAACGGAAACTACAGAGATAATTGTTGAAGATTTGTTAGCAGAAATCTTCCCTGATATCGTGAAAGATGAGAAGATATCTATCCAAGAGGCTCATCAAACTCCACATAAGGTAGAACTTAAAAGAAAGTCACCAAAACATATTATAATCAAACTTGCCAAAACCAAAGTTAAAGAGAGAAGTATAAGAACAGCGAGGGATAAACGAAAAGTCACCTACAAAGGAGAGCCAATAAGAATAAACCCAGACTACTCGTCAGAAACCATGCAGGCAAGAAGGCAATGGGATGACATATTTAAAAAATTGAAGGAAAAGAAGTTGCCTGCCAAGAATCATATATCCAGCAAAACTGTCTCTTAAATATGAAGGTGAAATTAAGACATTTCCAGATAAACACAAGTTTAGGGAATTTGTAAAAACCAAACCAAAACTACAAGGAATACTAAAGGGAATTCTTTGGTTAGAAGGTCAATAATCGCAGGTATCAACCCAAGACTAGAACACTGGACAGAGCAATCAGATGTCAACCCAGACAGGGAAATCACAAAAATAAATCAAGATAAAAAAACGCTCACAACAGGGAAACAATGATGTCGTTATGTAAAAGAAGACAACATTAAAACAATAAAGAGGAACTAAGAAATGTAGTCATAGATCTTTCATATGGAGTGGAAGACAAGGCGATATAAAGAAATAAAAGTTAGGTTTAAACTCAGAAATACAGGGGTAAATATTAAGGGACCCACAAAGGAGGCTAACTCTCCTACTCTTCAAAATAAAATACAAGAAAAAAATAGAGGCTAAGTAGAAACAAAATCAACAACACTGAATAAGAGGAAAAGACAATATAAAAAATAAACTACTCAGCAATTACTCTCCCCCAATGAGACAGCCCGCTTCCTCCCTCTACTCTCTCTTTTCTTGTCCATTTCACCAGCTTCTACCCCCCTCTACTGTCTCATCTCCACTCCAGTCATGAGATGCCAACAAAGTCTGAAGTGTCCACCGGTTCCAAAAAGCTCACTCCTCACTAGCATCCATCTCCAACCCATCGTCCAGTCCAATCCATGTCTGAAGAGTTGGTTTTGGGAATGGTTCCTGTCCTGGGTCAAAAGAAGGTCTGGGGGCCATGACCACTGGGGTCATCTAAGTCTGGTCTTTTTACAAGAATTTGGGGTCTACATCACACTGATCTGCTCCTTCAGGGATTTTCAGTGTGTTCCTTGTCAGGACACTCACTGGTTGTAGCTGGACACCGTCTAGTTCTTCTGGTCTCAGGCTGATATAGTCTCTGGTTCATGTGGCCCTTTCTGTCTCCTGGGCTCATAATTACCTTGTGTCCTTGGTGTTCATTCTCCTTTGATCCAGGTGGGTTGAGACCAGTTGATCCATCTTGGATGGCTGCTTGCTAGGGTTTTAAGACCCCAGATGCCACTCTTCAAAGTGGGAGGCAGAATATTTTCTTAATAGATTTTATTATGCCAATTGATTTAGATGTCCCCTGAAATCATGGTCCCCAAACCCCTGCCCCTGCTACACTGCTCTTCAAAGCATTCAGTTTATTCAGGAAACGTCTTTGCTTTTGGTTTAGTCCAATTGTGCTGACCTCTCCTGTATTGTGTGTTGTCTTTTCCTTCACCTAAAGTAGTTCTTATCTACCATCTAATTAGTGAATACTCCCTTCCTTCCTCCCTCCTCTTGTAACCACAAAAGAATGTTTTCTTCTCTGTTTAAACTATTTCTCGAGTTCTTATAATAGTGGTCTTATACAATATTTGTCCTTTTGCAACTGACTAATTTCACTCAGCATAATGCCTTCCAGATTCCTTCATGTCATGAAATGTTTCACAGATTCAATGCTATTCTTTATCAATGTGTAGTATTCCATTGTGTAAATATACCACAATTTATTTACCCATTCATCCGTTGACGGGCACCTTGGTTGCTTCCCTCTTTTTGCTATTGTAAACAGTGCTGCAATAAACATGGGTTTGCATATATCTGTTCATGTAAAGGCTCTTATTTCTCTAGGATATATTCCAAGGAGTGGGATTGCTAGATCATATGATAGTTCTATCTAGGTTTTTAAGGAAGGGCCAAATCGATTTCCAAAGTGGTTGTACCATTTCACATTCCCACCAGCAGTGTGTAAATATTCCAATCTCTCCACAGCCTCTCCAACATTTATTATTTTGTGTTTTTTGGATTAACATCAGCCTTGTTGGAGTGAGATGAAATCTCATTGTAGTTTTCATGTGCTTTTTTCTAATGGCTAATGATCGTGAGCATTTCCTCATGTCTCTGTTAGCTACCTGAATGTCTTCTTGTGAAGTGTCTAGTCATATCTTTTGTCCATTTTTTTAATTGGGTTATTTGTCTTTTTGTAATTGAGTTTTGCAGTACTGTGTATATTTTAGAGGTCAGGCGCTGATCAGAAATGTCATAGCTAAAAACTTTTCTCCAGTCTGTAGGTAATCTTTTTACTCTTTTGGTGAAGTCTTTGAATGAGCATAGGTGTTTGATTTTTAGTAGCTCCCAGCTATCTAGTTTTTCTTCTGCATTCTTAATAATGTTTTGTACACTGTTTATGCCATGTATTAAGGCTCCTAATGTTGTCCCTATTTTTTCTTCAAGGATTTTTATAGTTTTAGATTTAGGTCTTTGATCCATTTGGAGCTCGTTTCAGTGTATGGAATGAGATATGGGTCTTGTTTCATTGTTTTGCAGGTGGATTTACAGTTATGCCAGCACCATGTGTTAAAAAGACTGTCTTTTTCCCCATTTAACTGACTTTCTGCCTTCAACAAATTTCAGCTGCTCATAAGTGGATGGATTTATGTCCGGGTTCTCAGTTCGGTTCCATTGGTCTATGTGTCTGCTGTTGTACCAGAACCAGGCTGTTTTGACTACTGTGGCTGTATAATATGTTATAAAATTAGGTAGAGTAAGTTCTCCCACTTTGTTCTTCTTTTTCAGTAATGCTTTGCTTATCTGGGGCCTCTTTCCCTTTCATATGAAGTTGGTGATTTTTTTCTCCATCTCATTAAAAAATGTCATTGTAATTTGTATCGGAATTGCATTAAATCTATAGATCGCTTTTGGTGGAATAGACATTTTTATAATGTTAAGTCTTCCTATCCATGAGCAAGGTGTGTTTTTCCACTTACGTAGGTCTTTTTTGGTTTCTTGCAGAAGTGTTTTGTAGTTTTCTTTGTATAAGTCTTTTACATCTCTGGTAAGATTTATTCCTAAGTAGTTTATCTTCTTGGGGGCTACTGTAAATGGCATTGATTTGGTGATTCCCTCGTCGATGTTCTTTTTGTTGGTGTAGAGGATTCCAACTGATCTTTGTATGTTTATCTTGTATCTCAATACTCTACTGAACTCTTCTAGTAGTTTCAGTAGTTTTCTTGAGGATTCCTTTAGGGTTTTCTGTGTATAAGATCATGTCATCTGCAAATTGAGATACTTTTACTTCTTCCTTGCCAATCTTGATAGCTTTTGTTTCTTTGTCTAGCCTAATTGCTCTGGCTAGGACTTCCAGCACAATGTTGAATAAAAGTGGTGATAAAGGGCATCCTTGTCTGCTTCCCGATCACAAGGGGAATGCTTTCAAGCTCCCTCCATTTAGGATGATGTTGGCTATTGGCTTTGTGTAAATGCCCTTTATTGTATTGAGGAGTTTTCCCCCTATTCCTATTTTGGTGAGAGTTTTTATCATGAATGGGTGCTGAACTTTGTCAAATGCCTTTTCTGCATCAATTGATAAAATCATCTGATTCTTGTCTTTTGTTTTCCTTATATGATGGATTACATTAATTGTTTTTCTAATGTTGAACCATCCCTGCATACCTGGTATGAATCCCACTTGGTCATGGTGAATTATTTTTTTGATATGTTGTTGAATTCTATTGGCTAGAATTTTGTTTAGGATTTTTGCATCTACGTCATGAGGGATATAAGTCTATAGTTTTCTTTTTTTGTGGTGTCTTCAGCTTGTTTTGGTATCAGGGATATGGTGGCTTCATAGAATGAGTTAGGTAGTATTCCATCATTTTCTATGCTCTGAAAAACCTTTAGTAGTAGTGGTGTTAACTCTTCTCTGAAAGTTTGGTAGAACTCTGTAGTGAAGCCAGCCGGTCCAGGGCTGTTTTTGTTGGGATTTTTTTGATTACCTTTTCAATCTCTTCTTTTGTTGTGGGTGTATTTAGTTGTTCTACCTCTGTTTGTGTTAGTTTAGGTAGGTACTGTGTTTCTAGGAATTCATCCATTTCTTCTAGGTTTTCAAATTGGTTAGAGTATAATTTTTCATTGTAATCTGATAAGATTCTTTTAATTTCAGTTGGGTCTGTTGTAATATCGCCCATCTCATTTCCTTTTCAGATTATTTGCTTCCTGAGAATCATCCCCCTTATGTCCCTATTCTCTACAGCATACAGGAGGGTGGGCTCGGCAGATGGACCGTGGGCACCCAATGTTTTTGGTTATAAGGAGTGGGAGGTTCCATTTATCCTTGGAACACTCTCAAGGGTGGCCAGGTGACCTGAGTGGAGCCACCAGTCCTCAGGCCTCTGATGTGTGTAGGTGAGGATGTTGTTTAATAGGCAAAGCAATGTGAAACATCAAACACCCACCGCTCCGACACATAGCTGAGACAGTTGGAGTCTGCCAACAAGGGCCTATTCTCCTGAAATAGGCCCATAGAGTTCCATGCAGATGGGAAAAGTACTCAAATTCCACTGACCATTTATGCCTGGACAAGAGCCACTTCTGTCCTGAGCTCCCCTGGTTGGTGGAGCTGGCAAATTATTTTTTCCTCCAATTGCAAATTTATTCCTTCTCCAAGTTCAGGAGGATGGCTCTAGGTACTCAACAGGGCCTAGCCCACGCTCAGAGAAATCAAAAACTGAAGCCGGCTTGGGGAAGAGGGGGTGCAATAAAATATACACAAGTACTGCTATAGCTTTTGCCTACACCGCCATTCTTGTCTGGTTCCGGAGGTGTGAGTATGCTGTGTGGCTGGCTGCTTCTCCCTGAGGAAACTGCGGCTAAAAGCTAGTGGTAGCCCATTGCCGCTACTCCTGGGAATGGCGGCTGATGGCTCCCCACAAGTCAGGTCTGGTAACTCCTCTCCGCTTCTGAACCGTCTCTTCCTCCCATTGCCTCTCATTCATTTTCTAAGCTTGCCTTTGATGTTCAGGGCCCCCGGCTTGTCTTAAATACTCATTTCACTTGTTTTTTACAGGACTTTGTTGTAAGAGGGCTCGCTGGAAGCATCTGTCTATTCTGCCAGCTTGACTCCGCCTCTCCCATTCTCTTTTTTAATGATATTTTCAAAGGACTATCCCCCTTCCCCATACCACAGGCATGCAGTGGTAGGTTGGAGCAGGAGTTCTGTTCAATTTTTTTTTTTTCTCTCTGATTACAGGTAATTTGAAGGTCGTGGTACTCTGTCTCCTGGAAATTTGAAAAGCCGTGATTTCTGTGTGGTTTTATTTTCTTTATTTATTGATTTTACAGATTTTGGAGAAAAGAATATTCAGAATTAGGTGACCCTCTTTGTTCTGTGAGACTAGAGGTTTAGCTACTATGCTATTTGTTTAAATTCTTTTACATCCTTACTCTAAAATCTGTTTTATGCTCTTAACCAGTAAATTCTCAACAAATAAACAGTCTAAAATATTAACATGAGATGACTGTGTTCTCAACGTGTTTTATTGGACCCTTTCTGTGTCATAGATTTCATTAAAAAAAAAAAAAAGTAGTCCATAACTGCTCAAAACAAATGCAAGTCTAACAATTATAACTCTGGACCAACTAAAAACATGTGAGAAGGAGGATCACTTTGTGTTTCACAATATAGGCTTTATGAAAAAAAAGTTTTTTTTACTTAGTACATAGACACCCTCCAAGAAAATGGTTAAAGAACCTCAGCAGGCAAGTAGAAAATGTTGGAAGTCCTGGTTAGTACTATATGGAGGTGTTTTGCGGAAACCCTAGTGGCATAGTGGTTAAGAGCCATGGCTGCTAACCATAAAGGTTGACAGTTCAAATGTACCAGGAACTCCTCGGGAACCATATGGGGCAGATCTACTCTGTCCTACAGAGTCACTATGAGTCGGAATTGACTTGACAGCAATGGGTTTAGTTTTTTTTTTTTTTGGAGTTGTTTTATCATAGTTCCTAGTAGATGATTTATGTCTCTATGTTCAATACCAATTTATCTCACAGATATGACATGACACCATCCACATTTTATTCTATTTATCTTCAGTAATATTTCTGTGAGTTTTGTATGGCAATTAAATTGGATCTAATTTAGATCTGACTTAGATATAAATTGAAAGTGGAGAAATTAAAAATCTCTATTTTATATTACTTAAAGACTAAAATAACACACACAAAAATAAATTGTATATATTTATTCACATATATTTATAATTATAAGCAAAATTTTAATAAATTGAATACTATAATATATAAAAAGATAGTATATAATGAACAAGTGGCGTTTATTCCAGGAATGAAAGGTTGATTTGACATTGGCAAATAAATTAATGTAATTTGCCATATCAACAAATTCATAAAACAAAAAAAACATACGATCTAAATAGATACAGAACAATAAATTGACAAAAACACCCTTGGATTCCTGATAAAAACTTACCAAAACAGGAGTAGAAGGGAACTGCCTCAACCTTGTAAAGGTCATCTACAAAATCCTACAGTTAAGATAAAATGTGAAGATAAAAAAGTGATTGTTTTTGCTCAAAAATCAGACTAAGAGTTCTACTTTCACTACTGTATTCAAGCTTGTATTGAATGTTCTAGTCACTGTGATCAGGCAAGAAAAAGAAATAAAAGGAATCCAGTTTTGAAAAGAAACAGGGAAAGCTGTCTTTTCTCATGGGTAATATAATCACCTATGTTGAAAATCAAATGGAAGCTACAGAAATGCTACTAGAGCTAATAAGTGAGTTTAAAAAGGTTGAAACATAGAAGATAAGTACAAAAATCAACTGTATATACACTTGCAATCAAAAATTGAAATAAAAAACATATAATCTATAATAGTATCAAATCAATGCAGTACTTAGCAAAACCTCATAAAAATGTAAAAGGCTGCATATTATTAAAAATTCCATAATATTGCTGAGAAAAATTTGAGAATATTGAGGTAAAAGATATATACATTATTAAAGAGTCAGAAGACTCAGCATTGTTGATATGGCAATTCTTCCAACACAGATCTATAGATCTAATGCAATTCCAACTAAAATCCCAGAAGGTTTTTTTTGTTTGTTTGTTGATTGTCAACATAATTTTGAAATTCATATAGAATGCAAAATACAACAACAGCCAAAACAACTTAAAAATTAACAAAGCTGGAGGGTGATTACTACTAGACTTCAAGATTTTTATACAGCTTTTTTTTTTTTCAGAGTATTCAGAACAGTGTGCTCTCTATGCAAAATGAGACAAACAGATCTATAAAACAAAATAGGGAGCACAGAAACAGATCCATATGTATATGGAAAATTGATTCTTGACAAAGGTGCATAGGCATTTAAGTGGAGTGAGGATAATATTTTTAACAAATGGCATGAGAAATATAGATATACAAAAAACAAGAACAAAAAAAGTCTTTGATTTACCCCTTACAACAAATAGGTCAAATAATTCAAAGTAAATCATGGATCTAAATGCACAATCTAACTATAAATCTTCTACAAGAAAACAAAGAAGAAAAAATTTGTGGCCTTGATTTAGCCAAAGCTTTCTTAGAAATGATGTGAAAAGCATGATTTATAAATGAACAACTGATAAAATGGACTTTGTCAAGATTTAAAACTTCTGCTCTTTGAAAGACACTGCTAAGAGAATGAAAAGACAAGCCTCAGACTGGGAGAAAATTTTCCAAAACATCTGCCTGATAAAGGACTTGTACACAGAATACACAAAAATGATCACAACTCAATAAGAAAGTAAAAATAATAAAACTGGCAACTTATTTGAACAGAAAAGTTACCAAGAAAGAGGTAAACATGGCAAATAAGCAAATAACTAGATATTCAAAAACATAACTCATTAGAGAAATGCAAATTAAATACACAATGAATGACTACTGCACACTTATTAGAACGGCTAAAAGTATAAAGATCATTCCAATGCTGGCCAAGATGTGGAGGAAGTGAGCTCTCAAACACTGCTAGTGGGAATATAAAATGGAACACTCCCTTGGGAAAACAGTTTGACAGGTTTTTAAAAATGTAAACATTCACCACCGTATGATCCAACCATTCTACTCCTAGAAAATTATTTTTATCCAAGAGGAAAGAAGATCTATGTCCAAACACAGTCTTGTGAGTGAATACACATAGTAACTTTACTAGTAATAACCACAAAATGGAAACAACCCAAATGTCTATCAAACAGGGAATGGATGAATTGTGTTCTACCCATAAAATGGAACGCTATTCACCAATAAGAAGAAATCAATTACTGATATACATAACAACACAAATCGATCTGAAAATAATTATGTTTGGCTAAAAAATCCAAACAAAAGATGTACAAACTGCATGGTTCTATATATATAAATTTTATATATATATATATATATATATATATATATATATACTCACAAAGCTTCAGAAAATGAAAATCTATGCTAACAAAATGCCACACAATGGTCAACCGTGTGGGTAGGAGCCAGACGAAAGTATTACTTGGGGTAACTGGGAGAATTTCTGGGGTGATGTATATGTTATCTACATTGATGAATGTGATGTGTGAGAGTTTCACAAGCGTAGGAGCCCTGGTGGCACAGTGGATAAAGTGCTTAGCTACAAACTGAAAGGTCCTGCTCCATGGGAGAAAGAAGTAGCAGTCTGCTTCCGGAAAGTTTACAGCCTTGGGAAGCCTAGGGGGCAGTTCTAATCTGTCCTATATGGTTGCTGTGAGTTGGAATCAACTTGACCAAAACAGGTTTGGATTTTTTTTTTTTTTTTAGTATGTGTTGGAGAGGAAAAGGAGCAACGCAAACTCACATAAACTGCTGGTGAGATTATAAATTTTCCCAAGCAACTTGGAATAAAGAAGCCTCACTCTCATTTATGACCTGTCCTCATAAGTGTCATCCCATAACTTTGGCCATATTCTATCGCTCACACAGATCAACCTTAACAGAATATGGATGATTATCATAAAAGGGTGTCCATAGCAGAATCAGGGACCAGTAGGGACCATCTAGGGGGTTGAATATAGAAGCACAGCCTTGCCCACCAATTATATCTGTTCTTCCCACAGGCAAAATTCATTCATCCCCTTCTGCGGCCCCCAAAATTATCATCCTATTACATCATCAGCTCGAAGTTCAGAAACTCATGAGATCCAGGTGTGGATGAGGCTCATAATGTGTCATTCCTTAAGTTTATACAAATAAATAAACCACAAGCATTTATTATTTCTGGAGGACAGGAATCCTTAAACAGCTTAGAGGGAGGAATCTGGCTCAGGATCTCTTATTGCTGTCGGGAAGTCTGCTGGGCCATAGTCATCTGAAGGCTTCACTCTGGCTGGAGAGTCTGCTTCCAAGAAGGCTCACTCACATGGCTCCTGGCAAGAGGCCTCAGTTCCTTGTGGCTTTCCATAGGAGGCTTCCATCCTTATCACACAGTCCCCTACACAGGGTGTCTCACAACTTGGTAACTGCCTTCCCCCAGATCAAGAGATCTAGGAGAAAGTAAAGAGGCAGAATTCACACTTTCTTTTACAACCTAGCCTCAGAAGGAACATGCCATCATTTCTACTGTGTTCTATTGGTCATACAGATCCAACCTGATACCAAGTGAAAGGAAATTACATGAAGGCACAAACATCAGAAGGTGAGGAATATTGCTGAGATCTTGCAGCCTGGTTACTACAGACTGATAAACTAAGTCAAAACTGTTTTTTATACTGAAAAATGTGTAGGTCTGTTTACAACTGGCAAGAAATGACCCAGAAAAAGGAAAGGCAAAGTAGAGAATAGGATTGGTGATTTTATATGCTCATTTGTACATTTTGACAGAGGTTGGCAAGCTACAACCTATAGGTCAAATCTACCCTACCATCTGTTTTTGTAAATCAAGTGTTTTGGAACACAACCAAACCATTTATTTACATATTATCTATGACATCTTTAGCTAGGCAATGCCTGAACTGAGAAGTTGAAACAGAGACTAACCCACAAAGCTGAAAATGTTAACTATACAGCATTTGCTCAAAACATTTTAACCCTTGTGCTAAGGTATAAGGGGAAAAGATTCAAAACTATGGAAAAGGAAAAGGAGGTTTAGGTGTTCCAAAGATTTCTCAGGGTTAGATAACTGAAAAGAATCATAAAGCTCAGTAGATCATAGCTGGCTGAGGCTTTCAATGAATAATAATAATAATAATGGGATACACAAGAGAATTTATGTAAGCAGTGGGGCTCCAAAAGGCATCCAGGAATAAGTTCCCAGGGTCTTTCTTATTTGTACAAAGACATATTTCAACTTTAGATTGAACTACTGATATCTGTGTGATAAAATATGATTTTAGGACAGCTCCCACAGTTTCCTGAAAGCTTTACTCCATCCACGTCATTAAGGTCGACTCTACTTTGAGGGGGCAGATCTTCCTCAGTCATCTTTGGAGTACCTTCCAACCTGGGGGACTCTACTTATAGTACAATATCAGACAGTGTTCCGCTGCTGCTACTCATAAGGTTTTCACCGGCCAATGCTTTTCAGAAGTAGACTGCTGGGTCCTTCTTCCTAGTCTGTCTTAGTCTGGAAGCTTAGCTGGAACCTGTGCTCCATGGGTGACCCTGCTGTACCTGAACACCCATGGCATAGCTTCCAGCATCACGGCAACAGGCAAGCCCCCACAGTACGATAAACTGACAGACACTTGTATTATTGACTATGCAAAGGCATTCGACTGTGTGGATCATAACAAATTATGGATAATGTTGCAAAGAATGGGAATTCTAGAACACTTAATTGTGCTCATGAGGAACATTTACATTGATCAAGAGGCAGTTGTTCGGACAGAACAAGGGATACTGAATGATTTAAAGTCAGGGAAGGTGTGTGTCAGGGTTGTATTCTTTTGCCATAACTACTCAATCTGTATGGTGAGCAAATAACACGAGAAGGTGGACGATATGAAGAAGAACGGGGCATCAGGATTGGAGGAAGACTCATAAACAAGCTGCGTTATACAGATGAAACAACCTTGCTTGCTGAAAGTGAAAAGGACTTGAAGTACTTACTAATGAAAATCAAAGACCACAGCCTTCAGTATGGATTGTACCTCAACATAAAGAAAACAAAAATCCTCACAACTGGACTAATGAACAATATCATGATAGATGGAGAAAAGATTGAAGTTGTCAAGGATTTCATTTTACTTGGTCCACAATCAACAGCCATGGAAGCAGCAGTCGGGAAATCAAAAGACACATTGCATTGGGTAAATCTGCTTCAAAGGACCTCTTTAAAGTGTTCAAAAGCAAAGATGTCACCTGCAAGACTAAGGTGCGCCTGACCCAAGCCGTGATATTTTCAATCACATCATATGCATATGAAAGCTGGACAATGGATAAGGAAGACCAAAGAAGAATTGACACCTTTGAATTGTGGTGTTGGCAAAGAATATTGAATATACCATGGACCGCCAAAAGAACGAACAAATCTGTCTGAGAAGTAGTACAACCAGAATGCTCCTTAGAAGTAATGATGGCGAGACTGTGTTGGACATGTTGTCAGGAGGGATCAGTCCCTGGAGAAGGACATCATGCTTGGCAGAGTACAGGGTCAGCGGAAAAGCGGAAGACCCTCAACAAGGTGGATTGACACAGTGGCTGCAACAATGAGCTCAAGCATAACAACAATTATAAGGATGGTGCAGGACTGGGCAGTGTTTCATTCTGTTGTGCATATGGTCACTATGAGTTGGAACCGACCCACGACACCTAACAACAACAACCAGCAGTTTCCAACAGTCTTTCACGCCCATCTAGGCAGGTAGTGAAGAGTGGATGTCTAACCAGTTGTCTCAAGTACAAACTATGCACACTATAAATTGGTTAGTTAGTCAGTCCACTGCCCTTGTATTGACCAGGAATAAGAGAACAATTTTTGGAATCCCTAAAGATAAGCAGAGAGCTGCCCCAGTCCATATAGGTCAAATAACTCCATCCTTTTCAGGTATACTATGTGAGATTGCAGATGTCATTATGGCGGAGCTAAGAATTAATAAACTAGAAAAAATGAATTTCTTGTCAGGGCATATGGGATTTAAATTATCAGCTATCTAATCAGGATTCAAAAGGCAGTGATTAAATTTAATAAGCTAAGAAATAAAAGTTACTTTTTTTAGGGGCATGTTGACAGCGGGTTTTTTGGTTGTTGTTGGTGTTATGAATTGAATTGTGGACCCCAAAAATATGCACTGTAAATTCTAACCTCTATGCCTATGGTTTTAATCCCATTTGAGAATGACTTTTCTTTGTTATGTTAATGAGACAGGATTAGTGTAAGGTATAGCCTGAGTCAATCCCTTTTGAGATCTAAAAGGTTAAACAAGCAAACTAGTAAGCAGAGATGGGGTAAGAAAGATAACAAGACACACACGGATTTGCAAGGAACCAGGAGGCAGAAGCTGAAGAAACAAGGGCCTTTCTCCAGAACTGACAGACAGAGAAAGCTTTCCTCTAGAGCTGGCATCCTGAATTTGGACTTCTATCACCTAAATTATGAAAAAATAAATTTCTCTCTGCTAAAGTCACTCACTTGTGGTATTTCTGTTAGAGCAGTACGAGGTAACTAAGACATTTGGTGTGGTAGGAAAGATTCTAAGATGGTCCATAAGATTCCTGCTTCCTGGTATAAATGCCCTCTATAACCCACCCCACCTCGACTGAGCGTGGGACATTGAATATGATGGCATGTTACTCCTAGGATAAGATTACCTTACATTGCAAAGGTGAGAAAAATTTTCAGATACAATTAAGTTGATTTGGAGTTAATTAAAAGCCAGGCAAGACTGGGTGGGCCTTATCTAATCAGATGAACATTTTAAAAGAGAGTCTAGAGGTCAAAGATCCAAGAAATCAGAGATACTTTCCTTTTGCCTTTGAAGATGCAAGCAGCCATAATGTGAATTACCTGCAGAGAGCGGTAGCCACTAGTTGCAAGACTTCTAGGAAAATCTTTGTTTTTTGATTGATTGGAGAATAAGATCTCTAAAGCACATGCAAATGACTCTCTTACTGATGGGTAAGCATGAGGCAAGAAAGTTCTGGGCACCCTGGACGACTTGGATTCTCATTCCCCTTGTAAAATATGGAAGCAGTCATATTAGGAACACATATTTCCAAGTAATGGCAAAAAACTTTAATTGTTCTTCAGAATTTAGAGTATTAAGGAAAAGAGACAAAATCGGTTTTGCTCTGAAGCTGGATAACACACGTGAGGAAACTGTCATCTACCGTATAGCAATGGAACTTTCAGCTCTAAGCAAATACGTATATATATATACACACACACCCGGGAAGAGCTAACAGAAAGCATTGAAAATATTTTTACTCTTAGAAAGGTGAAGACGGGCTTTCCCAATTTAGTTATGTCATATGAAGCATTGAAATGAGGTTGATATATATTATGTGGTGTTTTAAGTTTTACTTACATTTGTGCAGAGATAATGTGTAAAAAAAGCTGCATGAACCTATGAAACTACAGTACATTTAACAATAAACACATAGAATAAAATCTAAATATTCATAACATTGTTTATCTTGGTCCTTGAAAAATTCAAGTACAGGCACAGAAATTTAATCAATTTTAAATATGTGGATTCAAATATGTACAAATTGTATAATAAGACAAAATATTGAAAAATTTATAGAACTAAGAAGTAGATAATTAGTAACAATATAAGAGATAAAAGGTAAACCTGAACCCGCATTGTTCCCCAACCCCAAGAAACACTTAATAAGCTATTGCTTACAGATAAAACCATGTTTCTCCGCACACTCTTCATCCAAAATACTATCACTAACATACAACATGCAGTTCTGTTGATTTAGAGGCGGAAACAATGGAAATCTGTAATGAAGACAAAAATGTTAGCATCTGGGAAACGGGTATGGAAATGCTCAGGTGCGATGATGATTCAGATTAATGATAGAACTCTCAGAAGCATTTAGATGAGATATTAACATACGGAATCATTCTTTGTTTTTAAACTATGGTTTTCAGTTTTCAGATTACATTGTTGCACAAATCTTAATTAAAAAAAAAAATCCCTCTAAAATAAATAGTATTGGGACTAGAGATTTTTTGTTATTGTTCTTCTCTTTACTGTTAATCATTTTGATGCATAATATACTTTTATTTTGTTTAAAAATGCATTACCTGACTTAGTCTAGAGAAACAAATCAGAGCTTATAATTCACCATTGTATTATGTGGAAATACATGTTTATGAATGAAAATAACATTCAAAGTTTACGAACATACAGAAGATAAACCCAGAATATTTGAAACATTGGGAGCATGTTGAGAATTTAAGCTCCACCAGAATAAAGAAAGGAAGGCATATCCTGCTGTATCTGGACTGCCGGGACTGCTGAGTCAGTGCTCGGGTGTATGTGAGTATGTGAGGATGTGTGCCTGTACGGGCACGTCTATGTGTTTGCACCAAGGAAAAATGGAAAAAAAAAGTCAAAAGTTATCTTATGGGCCCAGAACACTAAAGTTCATGTGACCTGAGCATGAACTTGAATTTTCTGGATTGGCCTGCAGTTGTATTCTGCTACACTATTCTCTTTTCTGTAACCTCACGCCCTGGGCATGCGATTACTGCAGTGCTCCTGGGTGTCACCTGCACTGATGTGATCTAAGCATAAACTCAGAAAGAGTAGAAAAGGCAGCACCAGGCTGCCAGAAACTTACAGATCCCGGGAGAGAGCAGAACCGTCCTCCCACAGCCACGCACCACGTCTTTCATTGTAATAAAGGAGTCCAATCCAGTAATAACGTCCATCGGAGATCCTAAAGCTCTGTTTGGAAACAGAGACAAATACTGTAATCTAATTTAAATGTACTCTGGGAACAGTGTATTTTTAAGAAAGTTAATGTCAGAGCATCAGAATCAGCCTATCAATCGCACAAACTGAATTCATTATTGACTTCTAATTTAGAAGGTTCAGCTCTGTGGCTCATATTACTCATTTAACACACCCATTCATTTATGGAGGAAAAATACCACAAAATCTCACTGAAGGTCTAAAAACATTGTTATAAAAATATAGAAAACATTACCTATTCTGTGAGTTAGAGTTCTCCTGAACATCCCTGTACAGGGGATCCGAAATCCCCATCTCAAAGCCTGTAAAATCAACACTATCTCGAGGGATAAATCTCCTGGGTATGACCTACTCAGCCTTTATTCAGCTCAGCCTCTGCATACATCTAGGGCAATTTATACTTTTTCTGTGTTGTTGTTAGCTGCTGTCCATTTGTTTCCAACAAAACACTGCCCAATCCTGGGCCACCTTCACAATCATTGTTAAGCTTGAGTCCATTGTTGCAGCCACTGTGTCAATCCATCTCCCTGAGGGTCTTCCTCTTTTTAGCTCACCCTCTACTTTACCAAGCATAATGCCCTTCTCCAGGGACCGGTTCCTCCTGATAACATGTCCAAAGTATGTGAGGCCAAGTCTTGCCAGCCTCGCTTTCAAGGAGCACTCTGGCTGTACTTCTTCCAAGACAGATTTGTTCCTTCTTCTGACACATCATGGTATATTCAGTATTCTTCACCAACATCATAATTCAAAGGCATAGGTCTTCCTTATTCATTGTCCAGTATTCACATGCATATGAGGCGGTTGAAATACTGCAGCATGGGTCAGGCACAGCTTAGTCTTCAAAGTGTCACTTGTGCTTTTCAACACTTCAAAGAGGTCTTTTGCAGCAGATATGCCCAATGAAATATGTCGTTTGACTTCTTGACTGCTGCTTCCATGGGTGCTGATTGCATGCAGATCCAAGTAAAATGAAATCCTTAACAACTTCAATATTTTCCTTGTTAATTATGATGTTGTTTTTGGTCCAGTTGTGAGGATTTGGGGCTGCTTTATGTTGAGGTATAATCCATACTGAAAGCTGTGGTCTTCGATCTTCATCAGTAAGTTCTTCAAGTCCTTTTCGCTTTCAACTAGAGAAGTTCTGTCATCTGCAAATACTAGGTTGTTAACGAGTCTTACTCCAATCCTAATGCCACATTCTTCTTCATATATTCCAGCTTCTCAGGTTATCTGCTCCACATACATTTGATTAAGTATAGTGAAGGGGTACAATCTTAACACACACCTTTCCTGACTTTAAACTATGTGGTATTCCTTCCTTCTGTTCAAAGGGCTGCCTCTTGGTGCATGTACAGGTTCCTCATGAGCACAATTCAGTATCCTAGCATTTTATTCTTCATAATCTTATTCACAGTTTGTTACGATCCACACAGTTGAATGTCTTTGCATAGTCAAAAAAACACAGGTAAACATCTTTCTGGTATTCTCTGTTTTCAGCCAAGATCCATCTGATGTCAGCAATGATATCCCTCATGCCACACCTTCTTCTGAATTGAGCTTGAATTTCTGGAAGTCCTCTGTTAGTATACTGCCAAAACCGTTTTTGGGTGATCTTCAACAAAATTTTAGTTGTGCGTGATATTAATGATATTTTTTAATAATTTTTGCATTCTGTTGGCTCCCTTTTCTTATGAATGGGACCTTAGGAATTGGTAAGTTTTATGACCAGACCCTCTCTATTTTCCCTACATTGTATTCCAGAAACATGATAGAAGCTACATAATTATAAAAGAATTTATCAATTCAGTTAAAATAACTAAATATTCCAAAGTCATTTAGTTGGTTCTTGGAATAAAATGGTTAAGCAATGATCTATTACTTTGAAGTCATCCAGAAAATTTCTTTCACTTCATCTGGCATATTGATTTTATTCCTAGATGTAATTCTTTGAGAAATGTTATGTAGGTTTTATAGTGATTGCTTCAAAGTACAAAGTTAATAATCATTATTCAAATACAATCACACATTTACTCTCTGATTAAAGACTTGGTTCAAAATCTTCAGCTTACTTAGATATTATGTTTTCTGGAACAAAGAAAATGTGGAAACACGAGTACATACAAATTCATCTTTGCTTTCCAGCTGAAGAAGACTGGAATTGTGAGAAGCACAGAAATCCCTACTTTCTGCCCAAGTTTTTTCTTCATTGGAAAAGAAGTAACAATTGCATCGGTACCCAATCCACTTCTCTTGGCAAGAACAGCAGCCAGAGCCTAAGATGTAAAATAAAACATGACTGATGACATTGGAGATTTCTAGTATTTGTATTGCTCTTTATTCATTCAAAAACCATTTGCTATTTATTTTTTTCTCTACAACTAGTCTTTGAGCACACACTACTACACGCACTGCAGTGTGCTACGCTCAGGATTATAAATGTGAACAAGTCAGACACGATCATTTTCCTCATGGAGATTATATTCTAGAGGTAGAGTAAGACATATAATTACCGATCATTTATCAATTATATCATGATATTTTGGTAAGTATACAAAAAAAATTTATATATTCATTCAGAAACTGTACTTTAAGCTGGCTCTTACTGTATAATTAGATTTTAAAATTGCAGAAATCTGGGCACTACAATCTGAGACATAACTACTAATGAAAGTATAGGTACATTAAAAAAAAAACTAGTTACAGGAAAAATATTCTATAATGGAGATAAGAAAGTATGGGTTATGAGCAGACAAAGGCCAGGAATTAGGATTAACTAAAAAAAAAAAAAAAAAAAAACTAGTGCCTTTCGATGGCACTAGTTTTTTTTTTTTTTATAATATTTACTGTAGTTTATTTATAATTTGTTAGTTAATAACATGTATTCACAGAGGACAGAAATCTGTTATCTCATGCTAATATCCTTATACCTCCCAGAAAAAAAAAAACAAAAACCCAGTGCTGTCGAGTCGATTCCGACTCATAGCGACCCTATAGGACAATCCTTATACCTATAACATATAAATGATGTGCTCTCAATGTAATTTTATCATTCCTACACTACAGAACAGTGGAATGAGACTGTCCTAAAATTAGGGAAGTAAACTTATATTACCATATGTGATAAGCTATCATGCTACTCTCTGTTAAAAAAAAAAGAAAGAAAGAAACTGTCTCTTTTAATGTTCTACCAATACTGAGCATTTCCAAACATTGGAGCCTACCTTCTTGGGGTTCTACGGTGGATCCTGGAGAGGATGTTGGCTGAGTACTTTGTGTGGAAAATGCTGTGAGAAATTTTTAGAAATTTACATAATCAAGTACAGGTTTAAGTGTATCCCTGAGATAATATCACACACTAGCAAAATTCAACATTTACGATTAGTTTTATCATAGCATTCGTCTTTCTAAGATGCCAAAAAACTTACAGTTTTTCAACAAAATTCCCAAAGTAGCCATCAACAAAAGGCACACTACTGCCAAGGTTCCAGAAATCAGCTTCCATAAATTGTTCTGAAAAGCTGTAGAAAAAGAGAGAAAAGGCAAAGACTTAAAGAGCCAATGCAGTGGCTGTAGTTCTTAAATGCAAAACCAGTGAGAGAAAATCCAGAACTGTCAGGATCCACAGCACACATATGTAGAGAAACATTGGAGTCTTTGGGTCTTTTATGTGCTAACACTATCATCCAATACCAACTTTTTTGTGTGTGGGCGTTAAATTATTCCTCAGTAAGATTATCCACACATTTTCATCTCTACCAACTCTGTAAGTATATTTAACATTAGATTTTTTCTTTGTTTTTAATTGGCAAAGAAATGTAGAGATCCAGTGCAAAAAGAGATCAAGGGGCTCCAACTTCTGTTTTATGTGCTTACATTACAGGCATTTACTTTTATTCTCTCGGGAAAAATCAGAAGGTAAATAGCCTGGTTCCCACCAGGTCGATGAGAAAATTGAGGGTCCAAGAATAACATCGTTTTCTCAAGGTATCAAAGCTAGCAAGTGTGCAAGTCAGACATAAAATTCAATCCTGTCTAAGCCCAGTGTCTTTCATGTACCGTACTCTACCACTGTCACTGGCAATAACACTATTGGTGGTATGTCTTTCTGCTAATCTCAGTACAGGCTCTGCTTTGAGGAATATTTTCCTGCTCATAGCTCTGTAGACGTAGTATAACACAAAGAGAGGAGCAGCTTGGAACTGGGGATGACAGATTCCAAAACCAATGTAGAGAGTAATTCTCTGGAGTGCTGAGTTCACTTCCTAGTATATTGAATTATGATATACAAACAACCCTTTTTTTTTTTTTTTTTTTTTTTGCTCTTACCCGAAGTTACTTGGTTATGGCCTTTCTCCTGAAACTATTCAACTTTAGGAGATGATGCATGGACTTTAGCATACTCCCAAAGAGTAATGTCACTGAAAATAATACAATTTTCAGACAGTCTGGGTGACATTTGGGAGTTGCAAGAGAAGCGCTAAAAAAATAAAATAAACACTTTTAAGCATTGTATCATTTATATCTGACATTATCTTTTTATTCCTGTGCTAGAATTATATTGATCATAATATAACCAGATGAATTCATTTCTCATTTAGAATTTAGATGGACCCATATCAGAAGCCATTCTGTTGGAAAAGCTTTCCAGGCTATTTTTCAGTTACAGAATAATGAAACAAGAAATTAAAATAAATGTAGCAGGTACAGACACAGGGAAAGACTAAAAAATTCACGGTGCATTATAACCCTTTCTCTTAAAGCTCTGCCCTTAAATTAGCCATGTCCGTGGGCTGCCTTTTTTGCGTCCCTTTATCAGTTGATTTTCTGACTGGAGGCACACGTACCTGCCATGAGAGATGAAGTCCCAAGGTGGATGCAGGGAAAACACAAGGAGTGCTTGTTGGGGAAGAGTGGTGTTCGATCCCAGAACTGGGCTGGAAGCAAAGGAATCTGGAGAAATTCAAAAGAAAAAGAGAAAGAAAAAAATGTGTATTTACAGGATGTTCCTGAAGCATCTACTGGTGAGCCACATATGTGTAGTACTGAGCAAGAAGCAGTAAAACTACCAGCTTCTAAAATGTTCCGGATATCACAATACAGGAAATTCTCACTGTATTTTGCAATAGGAACCCTT
This sequence comes from Elephas maximus indicus, assembly GCF_024166365.1. NCBI lineage: Eukaryota > Metazoa > Chordata > Mammalia > Proboscidea > Elephantidae > Elephas > Elephas maximus. The sequence continues at coordinate 67,707,837 of NC_064822.1, read as the reverse complement.
TGATTAGCAGAAAAGAAGATGAGAGGGAGTTTGTGTTTTGTTTTTACTTTTAGTGTTTCAACATCAAAGTCATCTTCAACATATATTTGGAAAATATCAAAAAATGGACAAACAAAAGGTAAATTTATGTACTGCAATAAAATTCTACATATAATTTTCCTATTTTAATAATAATAAAAATTAATTTTGCATGAAACACAGTTTAAATCTTTTTAAGTATAATAACTTACATGTTTAAAAAAATGACTGGATAAGGAAGATACTATACATATCCTATTTTACCAGTGAGAAAATTGAGGCCGAGTAGGGCTAAGTAACTTGTCCAAGATTACTTAGGTTTGAAACTTAAGCAATCAAACCCATTTCTCTGTATTTATTATTTTCTGTGGATTTTTATTTCTTTTCTACTAGACAGACTTGTTGGTCTAACCGTGTCTCATTTCTGTATTTCCCATTCCAGCCTCATTAAATCAGCCAGGGCTGGCAAAGGAAAAAACGTAGAACCAGAGTATCTTCTTGTCTTAGGGTTCTCCAAAGAAACAGAACTGGTGAGACCTATATATCTAGAATGAGAGAAATTTACTTCAAGAGAAGTGCTCACACAATTATGGGGCTTGAAAGTTCAAAAGTCATAGGTCAAGTGACAGGCTGAAGACTTCTGCTGATCACGGGATTGTAGGGGCTGGCCAGTCCAAAATCTGTAGGTCAGGCACCAGGGGGAGACTACCTCAGGCTTGCGTCCCAAGACCTGTAGGTCAGATGAGAGAAAAGTACAGAGTTGAGAAAGAAACAGGGAGAGAGTTCTGCCAAAGTATCTGTTAATAGCCTGAAGGCAGACAATAACCTAAGGAAAACCACTTTCAACCAGTTGATTGATTACATTAGATTACATTACACAAGATTGTTACATTATGTTATAGAGCAGCAAGTAGTCTAGTATTTGACCAAACCACTGGCAATCATAGCTTAGCAAAGTTGACACATACAGTTAAATATCAAACCTCTCATTGCTGTTATATGTATATAAGCACACATGCATCTGTGCTCTAAAGCTCCCTCTCCTGATGTGATGGCTAAAGTGTGTGTCAAGTTGGCTGGGCCACGATTCTCAGTGCTTTGGCCGTCATGATATAATTCGACAGCTATGTAATGATGTAATTACCTCCATGATGAGATCTGCTATGAGCAGCCAATGAGTTGAAAGGGAATTCCCTTGGAAGCATGGCCTGCATTCATTATATGTGAACTTTCTGGCAAAGCTCACTGACTTTTCCTCACCCTGGATCCTGCTGCTGTCTCCAGTTCTGTTCATCTGACCTCTAGTTCTTGGGACTTGAGCTAGCAGCTTACCCACCAATCTTGGGATTTGTCAGCCTCCACAGCCTGTGAGCCAGAAGCCTGTTTTCTCACCTGCAGATCTCAGCTACATGAGTCAGGAGAAGCCTCCAGGCTAACCCATGGCCTTGGACCTTCTAGTCTCCACAACGATGTGAACCATTTCCTAGATATAAATCTCTCTCTCTCTCTCTTTGTATATAAATATGTATGTATATATGCTGAAAAAAAACAAACCCTTTGCCATTGAAGTGATTCTGACTCATAGCGACCCTATAGGACAGAGTAGAACTACGCCATAAAGTTTCCAAGGAGAGCCTGGTGGATTCAAACTGCTGACCTTTTGCTTAGCAGCCATAGCACTTAACCACTACGCCACCATGGTTATATATATATGTGTATATATATATATATATGCTTTACTGGTTTTGCTTCTCTAGAGAACCCAACCTAAAACACCTGGTTTAAGCCCACACTTCAATACTTCACTCACTTTGCCTTGAAATCTTCTTTCAACACCTTAAACTCCAATGTTCCAGTCCCTTAAGATCCTTTGAACATGACTGTAGCTGTTCTAATTAACCCTATTTTTACTAATATGTTAATTATTGTAATTGTTTATTGTGTTATCTCATCCAGATAATATTCTTTTATTTCAATTAACATTCTTATGTCTTCAAAAGAGGACATTAATGGGAATTTCAAATGTAAGAGAGATAGGTAGAATGGGCATCTTGAGAGCAGGAACCTTCCTTAGTCCATAATGTAGTTTCTGAACATACAATCTACCGTTCATCTCGTATAAAAGCAAACTCCAGAATAAGTTTCATGGGCTTTTTGATTTGTTTTGTTTTCTAAGCGCTACAATTTACCTATAGAGTGCAAAACATTAACACACTTGGCTGCTCACAGAAAGGTTGGAAGTTCGAGTCTACCCAGATGTACCTTGGAAGAAAGGCCTGACAATGTACTTCCAAAAAATCATCCATTGAAAATCACATGGAGTATGGTTTTACTTTGATACACCTGGGGTCACTATGAGTCAGAATCAACTTGTCGGTAACTAAGCAAAATCAAAAACCAAACCCATTTCTGTCAAGCTGATTCTGACTCATAACAACCCAATAGAACAGAGTAGAACTGCCCCATAGGGTTTCCAAGGAGCGCCTGGTGTATTTGAACTGCTGATCTTTTGGTTAGCAGTCGTAGCCCCTAAGCACTTCACCACCAGGACTCCAACAATAACTAGTATGTTTTTTTTACTATTCCTATAGATGAACCTTTTTGTAAAGATAAGCGTTTCATCAACAACAACAACAAAACAAGATTTGTGGCTTGATTTCTTAGCTTCCATGAATTCAAAAATTTTTCATCTTTTTAATTTGTGTACATTGTGTTTATAAAGTTGCTTTTACTCAACCACTGTAATTGCTAAAATCTAGATCCTTATTGAAAAAATGTGAATATGAAATTTTCTTCTTCTAGCTTTGATGCAAATCCAAGTTGAGAGATATACAGTTTATAAGGATACTTTGCATAATTTGAAACCTATCGTCCCTTTTTTTTTTTTTTAACACTTTATTCTGTTTTAGGTGAAAGTTTACTTAGCAAATTAGTTTCCCATTCAACAATTTATACAAAATTTTTTCTGTGACATTGGTTGCGATCGCAACAACGTGTCAGCACTCTCCCCATTTCAGCCCTGTCTTCTTCATTTCCAGTCCTCCTGTTTCCCTACCCCCCTTGACTCTTCATCTTTGTTTTTGGTCTCATATAGTTGATTGTTCTAAGGTACACATTCCTCATTCGTGTTACTGTTATTTTTTAATAGGCCAATCCACTATTTGGCTGAAAAGTGACCTCGGGAGTGGCTTCAGTTCCAGGTTAAAAGGGCGTCTTTATCAATTCAATAAGTTTGGTATTTTTTTTATAAATTTGAGTTTTGTTCTACATTTTTTCCCCCATTCTAGCCAGGATCTTGCATTGTATGCCTAGTCAGAGCATTCGTTAGTGGTTGCCAGGCACTATTAGTTCTTCGGGTCTCAAGCTAGAGGAGGCTGTGTTTCCTGTGGGCCATTAGTCCAACGGACTACTTGCTTCCTGGAGTCTTTGGTTTCCTTCACTCTCCTTTGCTCCAGATGGGAAGAGACCAGTAGTTATATCTTGGACGATCACTCGCAAGCTTTTAAGATTCCCAGAGCCTACTCACCAAACTCTTACGTAGAACATTATATTCATGAACTGTGCTATGCCAGTTGACCTAGTTGTCCCCCAAGACTATGGTCTTTAGCCTTCAAGCCCGTTAACTTAGTCCCACCAAATGTTTGGATTTGTGTCTAAGAAGTTTCCACAACTGTGCCTTCTGTGTGCTCTATTTTATGTATGAGTATATTCAAATGCCCACAACTATACCTAAATGTACACACCTACTCCCATACACCCTCCCACACCTATGAAGCAACATATCTACCTATGTAACCACTCACAAATTTTTCGTTGTCATTACTGTTGTTGCAGAATTGTATATGTTATAGCATCTACCACAGTTGTCCTTTATTCTTAGGTATCCCTCAGTGTCTTCACTTACCTTGGTCACGTTGTGCTGACTTCTCCAATATTTTCTGTTGTCTTCACCAGAATTAACACGTGTCTACTATTTTGTACGTGGTTCTCCCTTCCTCCCCTCCCATCCCTAGTAGCCATCAGAGAATGTTGTTTTCTGTGTGTAAACCTACTCTTGAATTTTTATGAAGTGGTACCATGCAACGTTTGTTCTTTTGTGATTGATTTATTTCACTCAGCATAACGTCCTCCAGATCATCCACGTTATGTTTCACACACTCTTCATTATTCTTTATCATTTCAAAGCATTTCATTGCATGTGTATACCACAGAATCTACCCTTTCTTGGTTTCACTGTTGGACAACACCAAATCAACAGAAAGCTGCTTAATTTTCCTCATCTATTGCCCAGTATAAAAATGTCTTAAATGGTAGGAACTTAAGATTTTGCCTACAACTTTTGTATTGTATGTGACAAATTTGTGAGAATTGTGACACAATAGACACAAAAAGGGATTATTACTATACGTTTACACTATCAGGATCAGTTATTTTGAGGGCATTATTCTAATTTTTCAGAACCACGCTTTGTGATATTGAAATCATTCATTCTTAGTTCATTGACTCAGAAGTAAAAAAGTCAGCAAGGACATTTCCAATAGAAGAACTCTAGCCTCAAGTCACAAATATATACATACACACACAGACACACACCACATATATATGTACACATATGTGAAAAACCATTTGCCATTGAGTCAATTCTGACTTATGGTGCCCCCACGTGTATCAGATTAAAATTGCACACCCAGGATCTCTCTCTCTCTCAAGCCCTGGTGACGCAGTGATTAAGTGCTTGGCTGCTAACTGAAAGGTTGGTGGTTCTAACCGGCCGGCCGTGCTCCAAAGGAGAAAGATGTGGCAGTCTGCTTCTGTAAAGATTTAGAGCCTTGGAAACCCTATGAGACAGCTCTACCCTGTCCTACAAGGTCACTATGAGTCAGAGTCAACTTGATGGGAATGAGTTTGGTTTTACATACACACACACACACACACACTCTCTTTCATATACATCTACATATACACATTATGTATCTCTGGAGTCCTGGTGTCACAGTGGTTAAAGCCACTGACTGCTAACTGAAAGGTTGGCAGTTGGAAACTACCAGCAGGCCCGTGGAAGAAAGATGTGGCAATCTGCTTTCATAGAGTGCCTTGGAAACCCTATGGGTTCACTATGAGTTGGAATGACCTTGACAGCAGTGGGTTATATATATACTCGTTTTGAGTTTTTTTTTTTAATCAGAGCTGACTCAATGGCACCTAACAACAACAATAACAACAAAGCCAGAATATTAGAAACATGGGAGGATGCTGAGAATATTGGACTCCATCAGAATAAAGAATATACCACTTTCATGTGCTTCCTCTATGTATGCGAGTTTGTGTGCACGCACATATTATGTGCTTGTACCAAAGCCCAAAAAAAATCATATATTAAAAGTTCTTCATTGACATAACCAAACCAAGTTTCATATCACTTGAGCAAGGATTGGATGTTCTGTGTTGGGCTAAAATCGTATTTAGTTGCACCATTCTGCTTCTGCTTTCAGTCATGTCATGCACTAGACGGTTTATCTTTGTTGTAGTGCTCCTAGGTGGTACCTGCATTGATGAGATCCAAGTATTAACTCACAGAGAACAGAAAAGGTATCTGACTACCAGAAACTTACAGATCCTGGGAGGGAGCAGAGCCGTCCTCCCACAACAAGGTACCACATATTTCATTATAAGAGATCCCAAGCCAGTAAAACTGTCGACAGTAGTTCAAAAAATCCTGCTTGGAAACACAGACAGACATATTAAGCTAACTTGAAGCTACTCTGGGATTAATATGCATCAGATGTGGCCTATCAATCACACAAACCAAATTCATTTTTAACTTCTAATTTAGAAGGTGCAGTCACAGGGCTCATATTTCTTTTATCAGACACATTTGTTTATGAAGAAAAAAAACAATACCACAAAATCTCACTTCACATTGGCATGCATTATGCTATAAAGGGAGTCAGAGTTTTCATGAAACACTTTCTTCATAGAGGATCACCACTGAAGTTTGATTGCAAATCAAAAGTATCTTAAGGGATAAATATGGATATAATCTACTAAACCTATACTCCACACAGGCTCTGCATACAGCTAGAGAAATTTTCACTTTTTGTTAAGAAGGGGGCAATTTTTATGATGCTGTATTTGTTGTTAGTTGCTACTGATCCAGTTTTGATTGATGGCAACCCACTGTATTACAGAGTAAAACTACTCCATAGAATTTTCTTGGCTGTAATCTTAATGGAAAAAATAGCCAAGGCTTTCTTCCACACTGACTGGTTTTGAACCACTAACCTTTAGAATAGCAGTTGAGTACAATCCTTTTGTGCCATTTAATATCCCATTTATTGGTTCTACAATATAGCCCAGAGATATGGCAAAGCAATATAATTACAAAAGAAGTTAAATTCAATTAAAAGAACTAAAAATTACAGTCATTTGGTTGGTTTCTTGAGTGAGTAAAAGCAGTCATCTCACATTTCTTCTTTGACTTCTCACTAAAAAGTTTCTTGCACTTTATCTAACATCTTGATTTTTATCCCCATGATGTAAATCTTTGAGGATTTTTATGAGGTTTAAAATGATTGTTTCAAGGTACAAGGAATTAATAGGTCATTTTTCAAATTGCAAAAGAAAATTATAAATGTTACTTTATGAGAACAGGCAGAGTTCTCTTACCCACGACACTAAAGGTCATCTTATTAAATGTTAGAAATCTATGTGCTGTATAATCATAAATATATATAGTTTTAATGCCTATAGTATGTCTTAAACTATAACTAACCTTTAGAAGTAGCTTGCCTTGTTGCACATAATTGCATCTAGGTGATCAGGCTCGCTGAAACACTCAAAGATTAACAAACGTAACCTGTTTCCAAGACTCCAGAGGTCTTGTAATGGTGACTCACTGATTTTGTGATTATCTTAGCAAGGTTTCTATTCAAGCTTTGATAATGTTTAAGCACATACTGCTCTCTTATAAGATTTATGTATTCTGGCATAATTATCAATGTATCAAAGTTTTTTTGGTCAAAGCTATGAATAGAATTGTATATAAACACTTTGAAATTTTTATTAATTGGAGCACTCATTTCCACAGCAAGTAGTTTGTTGCCAAATTTGCAAATTTACTGTTGAATCTGCATAGCAATCTGTTAATGGTGTTCTGAGTTGTTTATTTTGGAGAAAATATAACCATCCATGGACTCTCTGATTAAAGACTTGAGTCAAAGTGTTCAGCTCATTTTGATGCTATATTTTTCTGAGTCAAAAAAATGTGGGAAACAAAAATAAAGTACATGCCAATTCATCTCTGCTTTTCAGTTCAAGTCGACTGGAATTCTGAGAAGCACAGAAATTTCTACTTTCTGCCCAAGTTTTTTCTTCATTCAAAATGAGGTAACACCTGCATTGGTACCCAATCCACTTTTCTGGACGAGAACAGCAGTCGGAGTCAAAGAGAAAAAATAAAACATGATTGATGGCTCCGAACATTTAAAAATTTCAATGCTACTTACCCATTCAAAAATCATTTGTTTTTTATTTATATTTTCCACAAATATTCTTTGAGAATCTACTATATATGTTTACACCACAGCACACTATGTTCAGAGAATATTAATGTGACCAGGTGAGAAATGATCTTTTTCCCCATGAAGTTTATATTCTAGAGCTGGAGTCAGAATCATATAATTTCTAATCATTTATTAATTACATTTAATAATACCTTTGGTAAGTATACAAAATAAATTCATTATAATAAGACTGCACGTAGTTGGAGATGGAATGGGAGAAAGCTAGAAAAATCCTTTTTTTTTTTTAATTTCTTAAGAAAAGCTCCCAAAGCTGAGCTCTGCAGTATAAACAGGATAACTAGCTCAAAGAGAGTCTTTAATGGAGAAAGCCTTTTAATGTATTTCCTGAGTCAGAAAAGAAGATAGTGCATTGATGGAATTCTGGTTGCACAGTGGTTAAAGTGCTCAGCTGCTAACTAAAAGGTCAAAATGTTAGTCATTTGAATCCACCAGCTGATCTTCCAGAGAAAGACGTGGCAGTCTGTTCCCATAAAGATTACAGCTTTGGAAATCCTATGGGGCAGTTCTACCCTATCGTATCAAGTTGCTATGAGTGGAGTATGGGGCCTACCTCCCTGGAGTTCTATGATGAGTCCTGGAGAGAATGCTATAAGAAACAATGAGAAATGTAGTCAATTAGGTGCAGATTTAAGTGAAGCCATGAGATAACAAAATATTACACATTAGTAAATAAAATCTCTGTTACTAAATGATTTTATCACGGATTTGATCTTCGTAAATACTCGTCTAGAGAAACTTGCCAATTATTCAATAAAATTCCAAAGATAGCCATCAACAAAAGACATATTACTCCTAAGATTCCAGAAATCAATCTCCTTGCAGTGGTCTGAAAAACTAGAAAAAGAGAGATAGGCAAAGACTTATAGAGCAAACAAAAGGACTGAAGTTTAAAAACACAAGCCAATTAGAAAGACTCCAAAAACTTTTTTGATTTTATGTCAATGAAACATTGAATGACAAAGACATTCACCTCAGGACTCCACCCGATGCCAAGGCTTTTATGTGGTGTACTTTATCAATCAGTGAGACTATCCATACAATTTCTGTGCTATCATCTCCATCTCTAGAAGATAGTAAAGCAAATTTACCGTTATCTTTTTTTAATTCTACAATAAGAGGAGATCAATAAGCTCAGCTTCTGTTTTAGGAACTGACAAAGCAGACATTTACTTTTATTCTGTCAACAAAATAAAAAAGTGAAAAATGTATGATTGCCATTGGGTAGATGAGAAAACTGAGGGTTCAAGAACACCATTATTTTTTCAAGGTGTCAAAGTGAATAAGTGTCCATTTCTTGAGTAAGATATCAAATTAAATATGTCTAGGCCCAAAGTCTTTCCTTTAACACTTTCTGTCGTTGTCACTGACAGTAACACTACCTGGAGTGTATCCTTCTGCTAATCTTAATGCAGGCTCTGCCCTGAGAAATACCTTCCTGCTCATAGCTCTGTGGAAGTATTGTAGGCAAGAGATGAGACAGGAGCACTCTGGACCTGGTGGGAGACGTTCCACAATCAATGCATGCTTATACCTCAGAGACCTGGATTTGTATTCCTACGTTGAATTATGACACATAAACAACCTTTGTTACAAGAACTTTACATTTTCTCATACCCAAAATTATTTGCTTATGGGCTTTCCCCCAGAACAAAACATCCAGTGTTAACACAGGATCAATCTGAGATGATTCTGCATTAACGTCAGTACGCCCTCAAAGACTGTTGTTTTAACTAACAACAGTATAAGTAATCCAATTCTAAATCTAGGTGATCTCTGGATACAAATGGTCAATTTTTTAATAAAACAGTTTGAAGCATTATCTCGTTAATATTTGGCATTCTCTATTTCTGCGATAGAATTGAGGCCAATTTTGTTCTTTTTCAGAATTTGGAGGTACCTCTCTCAAAAACCACTCCTTAAACCTGTTAAACATCAGAAAATACTTTCTAGATTAGAAAATTTACAATTAGAAGATTAAAATCAATGTGGAAAGTACAGCCACATGGCTAGCCTAAAAATGCCCGCTGTCATTTTTGTCTATTTTCTTAAAGCTCGGCCCTAGTACTAGTCATGTCCCCGAGATATCTTTCCTGGACATGTAATATCTGTATAATCTCATTGGGGGAATGCATATCTGCCACGAGTAATGATGCTCCAAGGCTGATGCAGGGAAGGCACAGATGAGTGCTGTCTGAAGAAGAGCGCCGCTGGATCAGAGGGTTGAGCTGGAGGCTATGGAATTCAAAGGTGCATATGAGGAAATTTAAAAGAAAAATTGCAAATTTAAATACTGTTCTTCATCATCTGTTGGTGAACCACATATGTGTAATATGAGCAAGGAGCTATAAAATGACCAGCTTCTAAAATGTTCCAGATATCACAAAACAGGAAATACTCACTGTACTTTTGTAAAACAAACCCTACGATTAGCACCAAAGAAGTGAGAGGGAGTCTTTTTTCATATGTTTGAACATCATAAATAATATACATAGTCATCTAAAAAATATATTTGGAAAATACTGAAAAAATAGACAAAGGTAAATCTATTTAGTATAATAACAATTCTATGCAGACTTTTCCTCTCGGAACCATAATAAATATTCACTTTGTGTAAAATACAGTTTAAAGCATTTTACATGTATTAATTCATGAGTATAAAAATGGCTTGATAAGGAATATACCGTAAAGATCCTTAATAGATGAGAAAGCTGAGGTCCAGTAGAGCCAAGTAAATTGTCCAAGATCACTTAAATTTGAAATCTAGGCAGTCTTGCTCCAGAGTTCATGTGCAATATATTTCAAATCAAGTCCAATGCTTTCTGTCTATATTTTCTGGAGATTTTAATTTCTTTTCTTTTGCACAAAGTGGATGGTCTAACCACCTCTCATTTCTGTGTTTCCCATCTCTGCCTCATTTACATCAAGGAGAGGCAAAGATTTAAAAAGCGGAACCAGGATATCTTCCCATTACTGTTACATGTCTACACCCATATACACAAACACACACACACACTTGAAGGTCAAAACGTAGAATCAGAGTATCTTCCCATTTCTGTGTACACACACACAAACACCTATGCACACGCACACACATATACCTGTGCTTTAAAACTTCTTCACCTGGTCTAAGCCAACACTTCAGTGCCTCACTCAGGTTAGCCTTGAAATCTTTCGACACTTTGCTCTTCAGTGTTGTAGTACCTTAAGGTCCTCTGAACATAACTGCAGCTGTTCTAATCTTATTTTTACTAAGATGTTAATCACTGCAATTGTTCATTGTTTCATCTTATTCATATAGTATTCTGATATGTCAGCTTACAACTTTTTTTTCTCCTCACAGAAGGATATTAGTGGAAATTTCAAATGTGGGATAGATGGGTAGACAGGTAGTCTTGGTGCAAATGGCCTTGATCTGTGGTATGGAACCTGGACATACAATGAACCATTCACCCAGAAATAAAAGCAGACCCCAAAAAAAGATTTGTGGAGTTTTTTTTCTGTTTGTTTCTTTCCTTTGTTTGTTTAAGCAATCTAATATTCTTTTTTTTTTTTAATTTTTATTAAGCTTCAAGTGAACATTTACAAATCAAGTCAGTCTGTCACATATAAGTTTAAATACACCTTACTCCATACTCCCACTTGCTCTCCCCCTAATGAGTCAGCCCTTCCAGTCTCTCCTTTCGTGACAATTTGGCCAGCTTCCAACCCTCTCTACCCTCCCATCCCGCTCCAGACAGGATATGCCAACACAGTCTCAAGTGTCCACCTTATACAAATAGCTCACTCTTCATCAGCATCTTTCTCCTACCCACTGTCCAGTCCCTTCCATGTCTGATGAGTTGTCTTTGGGAACGGTTCCTGTCCTGGGCCAACAGGAGGTTTGGGGACCATGACCGCCGGGATTCCTCTAGCCTCAGTCAGATCATTAAATCTGGTCTTTTTATGAGAATTTGGGGTCTGCATCCCACTGATCTGCGCCCTTAGGGGTTCTCTGTTGTGTTCCCTGTCAAGGCAGTCATCGGTTGTGCCCAGGCACCAACTAGTTCTTCTGGTCTCAGGATGATGTAAGTCTCTGGTTCATGTGGCTCTTTCTGTCTCTTGGGCTCCTAGTTATCGTGTGACCTTGGTGTTCTTCATTCTCCTTTGATCCAGGTGGGTTGAGACCAATTGATGCATCTTAGATGGCCGCTTGTTAGCATTTAAGACCCAGATGCCACATTTCAAAGTGGGATGCAGAATGTTTTCATAATAGAATTATTTTGCCCATTGACTTAGAACTCCCCTTAAACCATGGTCCCCAAACCCCCGCCCTTGCTCCACTAACCTTTGAAGCATTCAGTTTATCCCAGAAACTTCTTTGCTTTTGGTCCAGTCCAGTTGAGCTGACCTTCCATGTATTGAGTATTGTCCTTCCCTTCACCTAAAGTAGATCTTATCTACTAACTAATCAGTAAATAACCCTCTCCCACCCTCCCTCCCTCTCCCCCTCGTAACCACAAAAGTATGTGTTCTTCTCAGTTTATACTATTTCTCAAGATCTTATAAGAGTGGTCTTATACAATATTTGTCCTTTTGCCTCTGACTCATTTCGCTCAGCATAATGCCTTCCAGGTTCCTCCATGTTATGAAATGTTTCACAGATTCATCACTGTTCTTTATCGATGCGTAGTATTCCATTGTGTCAATATACCACAATTTATTTAACCATTCATCTGTTGATGGACACCTTGGTTGCTTCTAACTTTTTGCTATTGTAAACAGAGCTGCAATAAACATGGGTGTGCATATATCTGTTCTTGTGAAGGCTCTTATTTCTCTAGGGTATATTCCGAGGAGTGGGATTTCTGGGTTGTATGGTAGTTCTATTTCTAACTTTTTAAGAAAACGCCAGATAGATTTCCAAAGTGGTTGTACCATTTGACATTACCACCAGCAGTCTATAAGAGTTCCAATCTCTCTGCAGCCTCTCCAACATTGCTTATTTTGTGTTTTTTGGATTAATGCCAGCCTTGTTGGAGTGAAATGGAATCTCATCGTAGTTTTAATTTGCATTTCTCTAATGGCTAATGATGGAGAGCATTTTCTCATGTATCTGTTACCTGCCTGAATATCTTCTTCAGTGAAGTGCGTGTTCATATCCTTTGCCCACTTCTTGATTGGGTTGTTTGTCTTTTTGTGGTTGAGTTTTAGCAGAATCATATAGATTTTAGAGATCAGGTGCTGGTCGGAGATGTCATAGCTGAAAATTCTTTCCCAGTCTGTAGGTGGTCTTTTTACTCTTTTGGTGAAGTCTTTAGATGAGCATAGGTGTTTGATTTTTAGGAGCTCCCAGTTATCTGGTTTCACTTCGTCATTTTTGGTAATGTTTTGTATTCTGTTTATGCCTTGTATTAGGGCTCCCAGAGTTGTCCCTATTTTTTCTTCCATGATCTTTATCCTTTTAGTCTTTATGTTTAGGTCTTTGATCCACTTGGAGTTATTTTTTGTGCATGGTGTGAGGTATGGGTCCTGTTTCATTTTTTTGCAGGTGGATATCCAGTTATGCCAGCACTATTTGTTAAAAAGACTATCTTTTCCCCAATTAACTGACACTGGGCCTTTGTCAAATATCAGCTGCTCATATGTGCATGGATTTATATCTGGGTTCTCAATTCTGTTCCATTGGTCTATGTGCCTGTTGTTTTACCAGTACCAGGCTGTTTTGACTACTGTGGCTGTATAATAGGTTCTGAAATCAGGTAGAGTGAGGCCTCCCACTTTCTTCCTTTTCAGTAATGCTTTACTTATCCGAGGCTTCTTTCCCTTCCATATGAAGTTGGTGATTTGTTTCTCCATCACATTAAAAAATGACATTGGAATTTGGATTGGAAGTGCATTGTATGTATAGATGGCTTTTGGTAGAATAGACATTTTTCTATGTTAAGTCTTCCTATCCATGAGCAAGGTATGTTTTTCCACTTAAGTAGGTCCTTTTTAGTTTCTTGCACTAGTACTTTGTAGTTTTCTTTGTATAGGTCTTTTATATCTTTGGTAAGATTTATTCCTAAGTATTTTATCTTCTTGGGGGCTACTGTGAATGGTATTGATTTGGTGATTTCCTCTTCGATGTTCTTTTTGTTGATGTAGAGGAATCCAAGTGATTTTTGTATGTTTATCTTATAACCTGAGACTCTGCCAAACTCTTCTATTAGTTTCAGTAGTTTTCTGGAGGATTCCTTAGGGTTTTCTGTGTACAAGATCATGTCTTGACAGTGTCCCACATGATTCTTATGGTTTCTTCATTTTTTTTCATTATTTTATCTGATTTTTTTTTCAGCTATATTGGTGTTAATTCCCTGGTCCTCCAGATTTGCCACTCTGCACTCTAATTGCTCGAGTCTGCTCCTCTGACTTCCTATTGAGTTGTCTAATTCTGTAATTTTATTGCTAATCTTTTGGATTTCTGAATGCTGTCTCTCTATGGATTCTTGCAACCTATTAATTTTTCCACTATGTTCTTGAATAGTCTTTTTGAGTTCTTCAACTGCTTTATCAGTGTGTTCCTTGGCTTTTTCTGTAGATTGCCTTATTTCATTTCTGAGGGCATCCCTGATGTCTTGAAGCATTCTGTAAAGTAGTTTTTTATATTCTGTATCTGATAATTCCAGGATTGTATCTTCATTTGGGAAAGATTTTGATTCTTTAGTTTGGGGAGTTGTAGAAGCAGTCATGGTCTGCTTCTTTATGTGGTTTGATATACACTGCTGTCTCCGAGCCATCACTAAGATATTGTAGTGATTTATTCTATATTTGCTCACTGAGTCTTATCTTGTTTTGTTTTCTTTCAATAAACGTAGATGGGCTACTAGATTGTACTGTCTTGATTGTTGTAGCCCTTGACTTACTTATGACCTATTACTGGCTGGTTTGGGCTGTTACCAGATATGTAAGCCTGAGCCCATTCACTATTGTTGAGTAGAATCTGATTTTGGGTCATGAAGTGTGTGATGCACACTGTCACCTATCCACCTTGAGAAGTAATGACGATAGTTGTGTGCACCAGATTCTAGTAGCAGCTGGGGTTCACACTCCATGGGGGGCAGGATGCTGACAGGCTTTCCCCAAGAGTCAGTGAGGTAGGTGTATCTCTATTCCTAAAGCACCTTGGTGGGTGGGCTCTGCAGCTGTACCTTAGGCCCCCAATGCAAGTCCCTCTACAGATTGGTAGGTGTCACCCTCCTTAGACTCTTGAGGCAGGAGGCTAGGTGGTCTGAGGGGAGCTTCCGCCCTCAGTTCCCTGTTGTGGGTCACTGAGGGCTCTGTTGAATACACAGAGATATCAGACCTGGGAAACTTGTCTTTCCAGTAAATCCACTAATACAAATGCAGTCAGATCCCTATCAGAAATGTGTTTGTGTTATAATAGCCACCTTGTTCCCTGTAGGGATGAAAGCCCGAGACTGTGGATCACATATTCCTGGCTGGAGCTGGTTCTGTGTTTTTACTCCAATTAGGGAAGGATTTTTGGTCCCTGGGTTTTTTGTGGTTGCTTCTCTCAGGCCAGAAGAATGGGTTAGGAAAAGACCAAAAAAAAAAAAAAAAGGAAAATAAAAATCGCGGAGCAGTTCTCCCTCTGGCTCAGGAAATTCCAATGTTAATGAAGCCACCTGGGAAGGGGAGGGGAGGGTTCAGAAAAACAGGAGAGAGTAGCACCCCGGAATATAGACAAAGTTACTTATCTTGCTTGGGATGACTGTTTTATCTGAGATTCCTGAGGGGCGCGTCACCTGTGTGCGCTGGCTGGATAGAGATTGTCCCCGAGGGTCAGGCCCCGCGTCCCATGCTTGCGCTGTCTCAGAAGCCGCCGTTAGTTCTTCCGCTCCCAGTCCAAAGCCCAGCGTCAAGATTCCCCAGCTGGGACACTGCACTCTCGGCTCCAAAAACAGTCGCTGCCTCCTGGTGACTTCTCCTCCTGTCAGCAGCGTCGCTGCGCCACCTGTGTGCACTGGCTGGGCTTCCCTCAAGGTCAGTTCAGGGGGCCAGGGCTGTGTCCCGTGTTTGCACTGTCACAGGATGTCGTGCTCAGCTCCCCTGTGCCCAGTCCAAAGCTCCACACCAAGGTTCCCTGGCTGGGTCTCTGCACTCCCGGCTTTAAAACCAGTCACTGCTTCCCAGCTACTTCTCGTCCAGCCAGCCGTGTCGCGGACTGGCTGGGCCCCCTCCAGGGGTCAGTTCAGGGGAGTAGGGCTGCGCCCCGTGTTTGCGCTGTCTCAGGATGCCATGCTCAGCTCCCCTGCACCCAGTCCAAAGCCCGGCGCCAAGGTTTCCTGAGTGGGATGCTGGCTTCAAGCTCTGAAAATAGTCGCTGCTTCCCCGTAGTTGTTCGTTCTCGGTCTCTGTCACTCAGGTCAACTCTTTAAATCTGTGTTTGTTGGTCAGGGTTCGTAGATTGTCATGTATGTGATTGATTCACTTGTTTTTCTGAGTCTTTGCTGCAAAAGGGATCTGAGGTAGCGTCTAGCTAGTCAGCCATCTTGGCCCTCTCCTCCGCAATCTACTATTCTTATGAAGTCCCTTGGTGATATGAACAGTTAACACAATCAACTGCTAACAAAAAGACTGAAGATTCAAGTCCACCCAGAGGTGCCTTGGAAGAAAGACCTGGTGATCTACTTCCAAAAAGTGAGCCATTGAAAACCTACAACTCCGACACACATGGCCATGATTTGGGGTCAACACGGAGGCAACTGTTTTGTTTGTTTGTTTAATAGTCTTATGGATAAACATTTTTGTAAAGATGGGATTTATATCAAAAAAAAAAAAAAAAGGACTCTGGCTTGATTTCTCAGTTTTCATGAAGTCAAAAGTTTTTCACCTCTTTAATTTGTATCTATTATATGTATAGAATTACTTTCATTCAACTACCAAAATAGCTAAAATCTCAATTCTCACTGGAGAGTGTAAACCAAAGTTTCTTCATCCAGATTTTATGCTAATCCGGGTTCAGAGACCTGATATTTATAATTGATTCTTTGCCCGATTTAAGGAACCACTGGTGGCGTGGTGGTTAAGTGCTACGGCTGCTAACCAAAGGGTTAGCAGTTCAAATCCACCAGGCGCTCCTTGGAAACTCTACGGGGCAGTTCTACTCTGTCCTATAGGGTCACTATGAGTCAGAATCAACTCGATGGCACTGGGTTTGGTTTTTTTTTTTTTTTTTGCCTGATTTGAAGGCAAATCCTTTCTAGACTTTAGTGTTGTACAACGTGGAGCTGGCAGAAAGCTGCCGAATTTTGCTCATGTTTTGCTTTATGTAAAAACAATATCACAAAATATGAATTTAGAATTTCACTTTCAGTTTTTGCATGTAATACATTTGTGAGAATTGTGACGGAATATCCAGTAGAGATTATTACAACATTTTTAACCCTCTCAGTACCAATTATTCTGAGACAATTATTCTGTTTTTAGAACCACATTTGGTGATATTTAAATTATTAATTCTTATCTTTTACTTTTTAGTCCATTGACTCAGAAGTAAAAAGTTACCAAAGACATGTCCAGTCAAAGAAATCCAGGCTCAAGTCACAAGTATATACAAAAATACACACACAGAGAAGTGTATACGTGTGTGTGTGTGTATATATATATATATCCATTGTGGCTGAGTTGATTCTGATTCATAGCAACCCTATAAGACAGAATAGAACTGCCTCATAGGGTTTCCAGGGCTGTACTTATGGAAGCAGAATACCACATCTTTCTCCCATAAAGTGACTGGTGGATTCGAGCCATCGACCCTTTGGTTAGGAGCCAAGAACTTAAGCACTGCACCACCAGAAATACATAAATGCTGCTGTGATGCTAGAAGATATGCCACTGGTATCTCAAATACCAGTAGGGTCACCCATGGTGGACAGGTTTCAGCAGAACTTCTAGACTAAGACAGACTAGGATGAACGACATGGCAATCTACTTCTAAAAAAAAAAAAAAAAATGAAATGAAATAGCAGTGAAACATTGTCTGATACAGTGCCAGAAGATGAGTCCTTCAGGTTGGAGGGCATTCAAAATATGACTGAAGAAGAGCTGCCTCGTCAAAATAGAGTCAATCTTAATGACATGGATGGATTAAAGATTTGGGGTACTTCATTTGCTCATGTGACACTACTTAAAATGAGAAGAAAAGCTGTGAATATTCATTACTTATCAGAACATACAATGTACAAGTTATGACACTAGGAAAATTGGAAATCATCAAAAATGAAATGCAACATGTAAAAATTGATATACTAGGCATTAGTGAGCTGAAATGGACTGGTATTGACCATTTTGAAGTGGAAATCTATATGTTTTACTATGCCGGAAATGACAAATTGAAAAGAAACGGCGTTGCATTTATTATGCAAAAGGACATTTCCATATCTATCCTGAAGTAGAAGTCTGTCAGTGATAGGATAATACCCATATGCTGACAAGGAAGACCAGTTAATACAACTATTATTCAAATTTATGAACCAACCACTAAGGCCAAAGACAAAGAAATTGAAGGTTTTTACCAACTTCTGCAATCTGAAATTAATGAAACATGCAGCCAAGATATATTGATAATTACTGGTGAGTGGAATAAGAAAGTTAAAAACCAAAAACAAGGATCGATAGATGGAAAATAGGAGCTTGGTGATAGAAACAATGCCAGAG
This sequence comes from Elephas maximus indicus, assembly GCF_024166365.1. NCBI lineage: Eukaryota > Metazoa > Chordata > Mammalia > Proboscidea > Elephantidae > Elephas > Elephas maximus. The sequence continues at coordinate 67,689,556 of NC_064822.1, read as the reverse complement.
ATCGCACGATAGAATTTTGCAAGACCAATGACTCATTCACTGGAAATAACTTTTTTCAATAACATAAATAACGACTGCATATCTGGACCTCACTGGATAGAACACACAGAAATGAAACCAATTACATCTGTGGGAGGAGATGATGGAGAAGATAAATTTCATCAGTCAGAAAAGGCAGGGCTGACTGAGCAACAGACAATTATGCGAGTCAAGTTGAAGCTGAAGAAAATTAGAACAAGTCCAAGAGAGCCAAAGTACGACCTTTAGTATGTCCCACCTGAATTTAGAGACCATCTCAAGAAGGTCCTTCCCATCAATCTTCCCCTGATCTGGGAGCTTCTCAAGATAGGGACCCCAAGTCCAAAGGATGTGCTCTGCTCCTGGCTCTTCTTTCTTGGTGGTAGGCGTTCCCTCCCTGCTGTGCTTTTTTCTCTCTTTTGTGGGTGAAAAGAGAGTGACTCAAGATACAACATAATCCTGTAGATTGTGTCCTGCCTCATTAACATAATGGACACTCACTCCCAAATAGGATCATAACCACAGGCATAAAAGCTAGGATTTAGAACACATAGGATAATCACCTCAGATCACAAAATGGAGGACAACCACACAATCCTGGGAATCATGGCCTACTCAAGTTGACACGTATTTTGGGGCAACACAGTTCAAGCCATAATATAAGGTGTTGGTGAATGTAAGAATGGTGTGGCAGAGGTCTCCTCTAACTTCACAAGGGGGAAGGTGAATCAAGATCAACAGCCCAAAGCTCATTCCTACGAGACGAAGGTCAGACAAGCCTCCACCCTCCAACCTTTTTACCAATTCTGCCACCAACTATCCCTCTCATGGCACTTCCTACTTCTCTGCTGGTTTGATAATTTGTTGCAATGGCCACACAGAACTCAAAGACAATTCTCATGATCATGAAGTTTATAGGGAAGTAGCAGGTTACAAGTCAGGTTCAGGAACACTGAAAATACAGTTCTTCATCAGGACAGCCTCTGCTCAGCTCTGCCACAGGCGTGCCTCTTTCTGGCCCCTTGGCCTCTGTCCTGCTCAGGCAAGTGTTGCAAAGCTCTTTTCAGCTCTTCCAATAAGTGCCCAGAGCCACCCTACTTTGCCAGTAAACCTCTGCCTGAAGGCACTCAGCTCTCTAGCTCTGTGGATTGGTGAGCCTAGCTCCACTGCAAGTGCCCGGAGACACCCAGCTTTACCAGGAAGCCTCCTGTACTCTTTCTCTGTGGGTCAGTACACCCACCATGCCATTTCCTGCAGGTGGTCTGGTTCTGCTGCGTCTGCTGCCATCATTTTTCTTCCACTTCTCCTCACCATCTCCGGCCACCTCTGATGTTACAGCTCTCTCCCTCTGTCTCCACAGTCTAGGAGATTTTCAGCTCACGTATCCTGGGTCCAAAGGACTTGCTCTACTCCTAGCTCTTCTTTCTTGGTGGTCATGAGGTCTCATTTTCAGCCTCTGGGGTGGCTCATTTTAAGCCTAGTGGGATGGCAAAATTAACCAATCCCCTCATTAGGGTTCCATACACCTCATTTTCATGGTCCCACACCCATGAAGGTGCCATGCAGCACCTTATTTACATTAGTAGCAAGCTAACCAAGCCCCTTGGTGAGCCTTAAGCCCCTAGTCATTTGATGTCATTTAGAAAGACTATTGCTATAAGGGCTATATTAAGTAACTCACTGCACTGAAGCAAAGAATATTGAATATACCATGGACTGCCAGAAGAACGAACAAATCTGCCTTGGAGGAATTACAGCCAGAATGTTCCTTAGAAGCAAGGATAGCAAGACTTCATCTCACTTACATTGGACATGTTATCACAAGGGACCAGTACCTGCAGAAGGACATCATGCTTGGTAAAGTAGAGAGTCAGTGAAAAAGAGGAAGACCCTCAGTGAGATGTATTGACACAGTGGCTGCGACAATGGGCTCAAGCATAGCAACAATTGTGAGGATGGCACAGGACTGGGCAGTGTTTCATTCTGTTGTACATAGGGCCATTACGAGTTGGAACTGACACAATGGTACCAACAACATCATATATATGTATATATATATAAAATATATGTATATGTACACATACGTACACTCAGACACATACTGACGTACATGTATAAATAGACATCACATGTATGTGTATATATATACATATGTCATTGTTGAGTGCCATTGAGTCAATTCTGACTCTATATATGTATTACATATATATGTGTGTGTGTATATATATATATATAAAACCAGACCCATTGTTGTCGTGTTGATTCCCACTCATAGCAACCCTATAAGACAGAGTAGAATTGCCCTATAGGGTTTTCAGGGAGAAGCTAGTGGATTCAAACTGCTGAGCTTTTGGTTAGCAGCCAATCTCTTAACTACTGTGCTGCCAGGGCTTCTATATGTATATATGTGTTTGTGTGTATACTATGTATTTTTAACTTCTCCCTGAATTCTTTCAGAACTGCATGCCCAGGTTTATCCCTTTTTGTGCATAGGCAGTTGTGCCACAGAATCTCTGCCACTCATCCCCTCCTGTCGCAGAGGTTGCCATTGCATCACCCATACCCACTGGAACTCTTGGTGAGTTCTGGCAAGTGATTGATTGTGTCTCTGTGTCTGGGCCATTTTTTCTCCCAGAACTGCTGAAAGCTTTGATGCTTTCATAAACAGCAGTCCAGAGATGCTGAGGAATTACTGTCACCTAGGATGAGGCCTCAACCAATGATACTCAGGATGTGGTGTAGTCCAGCAATCTTGGCCCTGTGATGAGACAATTCTGAACCTTGTGTTTTGCCCCATTTCCTAGAGTTAACATCCCTTCCCTGTTTATACTGTACACTTCCTGAATAAACTGGTTGCAGTAGAACTTTTTTCAGGGTGGGAGGCAGAAAGAACTCAGATTGAAATCCTGCCAAAACATTCAACTTCGCTTACATAAACTTGTTTTGAAAAGTCATGTATCCTTCCTAAAAATGCAGATGGACACCTTCATCACTCCTTGCAAGTCCTCTCCTTCCCTAGTGTCCACCACAGGTCACCGTGCTCTCTTTCCTGTAATTTACTGCTTACCCAGTGCACTTGTTCAAGGCAAATGGTGACTCCAATAACTAAAGTGTCATTCAAACCTGAGCAAAGACCTGAGGAAAGGAAACTGAGGTCCACTTAAGACAGTGAGACAGTCTTTTCACTGCCTGGATGGTTAACACAACATGTTTCAGAACACAGTAACAGTACATATCCCAATAGCCTCAAATGAGAAATTTATTTTATTTATTATTATTATTTATTAAGCGTTTGGGAAATTTTTGCATGCTCAGAGTGAAAAGGAAATTGTCAGCACTGGACATAAAAGTATTCTCTCCTTTTAGGCTAAGGAAGGGATCCCCAGGAAGGAAATAAAGGACTGTGACCTGGTTAAGGGTCTTTGCACACATGCCAGTAACAGATCTACTAGCAAACACTGGTTGAGTTCGCCAACCAGAGTCCTCTTGTATGAAATGTTTTTAGTATGTACCCAACCCTTTGTCTGTGATTGTTTATGGGGGAGAAATGTTGGAATCTATGGCTATCTAGGGCATGGCACCCTGGAAAGTGTCATGAAAATTGTATAACCATCTAAGTATAAAATAGAGATCTGCATAATCGAAACATCTCTTTTTGAAGGTGCAGACTTCATTTAGAGACCTCATATTTAGAGATCTCATATTTAGAGACCTCTGTTTATCTGGGCCAGAATGTGTGCTAAGGGGGAATGAAAAACCTGCAACTGGCAGGCCCAGCCTTCATGCTAAATCTCCCAAGATAAGTAAAACTTATAAATGCCAAAGAATGGCTACATTTTCCTGAGTCGTAATGGTCTGATTGCACCGTGCATGGATTGCCTCTAGTCAGGCGCCACCTTGACTGAATCTGACGACAAAAACAACAAGAAGCCAATGAAAAGGAGTCAGATCTTTCCTTAATGCAGCATTGGAGCCACCGCGCTAAGACTTTAAGATTTTTACATCAATAGCCACAGTTATTTTTTGTGATATTATATCATGTTTGGATATTAAAGTTGTACTTATATCATGAAAAGTATTTGGAATATTTTCTTTATTATTTAGGATCTAAAACAATTTATGTAGCATTCGACTATCCAGTCCCCAAAAGTTTGGTAAAATCCTGGCTCATGTGCATGTATTTTTGTGTGTGTACCAAACCAAAAACCAAGCCAATTCCAACTCATGGTGACTCCATGTGTTTCAGGGTAAGAATTGTGCTCCATAGGGTTTTCAATGGCTCTGATCTTTTGGAAGTAGGTGGTTAGGCATTTCTTCCAAGACCCCTCTGGGTGGATTCAAATCATCAACTTTTTGGTTAGTAGCCAAGTGCTTCCCCCATTTGTGCCAACCCCCATTTGTGCCAACCTTTTCTGTGTGTAGTAGTAGTGCCTTAGTAACTTTCTCTATTTCTTCCATAAAAAAAAAAATTATTTTATTTCACACACAACATCTACTGAGATCAAGTACAATAAATGAAAATTTAAAATTATCCATTTTCTCTATTTTCAAAGGATTTGCATAAAGTAATGGAAAGAAATCTCATAATTTTTAAAAAATTTCCTCTGTAGCAATAATTGTTCCCAAACAAGTCTGAATTCACTTGACAGCAATGGGATTTTTTTTTTCTTGTTTCTTATATTGTATATTTGTGCTTTATTTTTGTTGATGAAATCAGTTTGCCTATTTTGTTCATCTCTACTTTTAGCATCTATTAGCTCCTTCAGTTCCATCAACTCCTGTTTCAGTTCAATCTTTTATTTTATTTTGGGTTTTTTGTTCTTTTTTATGATTGTATGAAGATATCTAATTCCATTTGCAATGTTGTATTGCCATTTTTCCACTCTGTGGCTGTTTTTATTTTTTTCATTGTTGAAAACAGGTTTCATTAAAGTTTTTTTTTTTTAATAATTTTTATTGTCCTTTAAGTGAAAGTTTACAGATCAAGTCAGTCTCTCACATACAAACTTATATACACCTCACTACATCCTCCCATTTATTCTCCCCCTAATAAGTCAGCCCGCTCCCCACTCTCAGATTCACCTTTCATGACCATTTTGCCAGTTTCTAACCCCCTCTACCCTCCGATCTCCCCTCCAGACAGGAGATGCCAACATAGTTTCAAGTATCCACCTGATGCAAGTAGTTCACTCCTCATCAGCATTTCTCTCCAACCCATTGTCCATCGAATCCATGTCTGATGTGTTGGCTTCGAGAATGGTTCCTGTATTGGGCTAACAGGAGGTTTGGGGACCAAGGCCACCGGAATTCTTCTACTCTTAGTCAGACCATTAAGTCTGGTCTTTTTATGAGAATTTGGGGTCTGCATCCAACTGTTCTTCTGCTCCCTCAGGGGTTCTCTGTTGTGTTCCCTGTCAGGGCAGTCATTGGTTCTGGCTGGACACCATCTAGTTCTTCTGGTCTCAGGATAATGTAGTCTCTAGTCCATGTAGCCCTTTCTGTATCTTGGGCTCATAATTACCTTGTGACCTTGGTGTTCTTCATTCTCCTTTGATCCAGGTGGGTTGAGACTCATTGATGCATCTTAGATGGCCACTTGCTAGCTTTTAAGACCCCAGACGCCATACTTGAAAGTGGACGCAGAATGTTTTCTTAATAGAATTTATTTTGCCAATTGACTTAGATGTCCCCTGAGGCCGGAGCCTCCAGACCTCTGACCCTGCTTTAGTGATCTTCGAAAGCTTTCAGTTTATTCAAACCTCCTTGCTTTTGGTCCAGTCCAGTTGTGATTACCTCCCCAGTATTGAGTGTTGTCCTTCCCTTCACCTAAAGTAGGTCTTATCTAATATCTGATCAGTAAATAGACCTCTCCCATCCTCCCTCCCTCCCCTTCTCCTAACCACAAAAGAATGTGTTCTTCTCAGTTTAAACTATTTCTCAAGTTCTTGTAATAGTGGTCTTATACAATATTTGTCCTTTTGCATCTGAATAATTTCACTCAGCATAGTGCCTTCCAGGTTCCTCCATGTTATGAAATGTTTCACAGATTCATCACTGTTCTTTATCAATGTGTAGCATTCCATTGTGTGAATATACCATAATTTATTTGTCCATTCATCTGTTGATGGACACCTTGGTTGCTTCCCTCTTTTTGCTATTGTAAGCAGTGCTGCAATAAACATGGGTGTGCATATATCTGTTCATGTAAAGGCTCTTATTTCTCTAGGATATATTCCAAGGAGTGGGAGTCATATGGAAGTTCTATTTCTAGCTTTTTAAGGAAGAACCAAATCAATTTTCAGAGTGGTTGTGCCATCTTACATTCCCACCAGCAGTATATAAGAGTTCCAATCTCTCCACAGCCTCTCCAACATTTATTATTTTGTGTTCTTTGGATTAATGCCAGCCTTGTTGGAGTGAGAAGGAATCTCATTCTAGTTTTGATTTGCATTTCTCTAATGGCTAATAATGGAGAGCATTTCCTTATGTATCTGTTAGCCGCCTGAATATCTTCTTTAGTGAAATGCATGTTCCTATCCTTTGCCCAATTTTTAATTGGCTTGTTTATCTTTTTGTGGTTGAGTTTTAGCAGGATCATGTAGATTTTAGAGATCAGGCGCTGGTCGGAGATGTCATAGCTGAAAATTTTTTCCTAGACTGTAGGTGGACTTTTTACTCTTTTGGTGAAGTCTTTAGATGAGCATAGGTGTTTGATTTTAGGAGCTCCCAGTTATCTCTTCGTCATTTTTAGTAATGTTTTGTATTCTGTTTATGCCTTGTATTAGGGCTCCTAATGTTGTCCCTATTTTTTCTTCCATAATCTTTATCATTTTAGTCTTTATATTTAGGTCTTTGATCCATTTGGAGTTAGTTTTTGTGCGTGGTGTGAGGTATGGGTCCTGTTTCATTTTTTTGCAGATGGATATCCAGTTATGCCAGCACCATTTGTTTAAAAGACTATCTTTTCCCCAATTAACTGACACTGGGCCTTTGTCAAATATCAGCTGCTCCTATGTGGATGGATTTATATCTGGGTTCTCGATTCTGTTCCATTAGTCTATGTGTCTGTTGTCGTACCAGCACCAGGGTGCTTTGAATACTGTGGCTGTATAGCATGATCTAAAATCAGGTAGAGTGAGGCCTCCCACTTTGTTCTTTTTTCAGTAATGTTTTACTTACCTGGGATTTCTTTCCCTTCCATAGAAGTTGGCAATTTGTTTCTCCATCATATTAAAAAATGTCATTGGAATTTGGACCAGAAGTTCATTGTATATATAGATGGCTTTTAGTAGAATAGACATTTCTACAATGTTAAGTCTTCCTATCCATGAGCAAGGTATGTTTTTCCACCTATGTAGGTCTCTCTTAGTTTCTTGCAGTAGTACCTTGTAGTTTTCTTTGTATAGGTCTTTTACATCTTTGGTAAGATTTATTCCTAAGTATTTTATCTTCTTGGGGGCTACTGTGAATGGTATTGATTTGGTGATTTCCTCTTCGATGTTCTTTTTGTTGATATAGAGGAATCCAACTGATTTTTGTATGTTTATCTCGTAAGCTGAAACTCTGCTGAACTATTAGTTTCAGTAGTTTTCTTGAGGATTCCTTACGGTTTTCTGTGTATAAGATCATGTCATCTGCACATAGAGATATTTTTACTTCTTCCTTGCCAATCTGGATGCCCTTTATTTCTTTATCTAGCCTAATTGCTCTGGCTAGGGCCTCCAACACAATGTTGAATAAGAGTGGTGATAAAGGGCGTCCTTGTCTGGTTCCCATTCTCAAGGGGAGTGCTTTCAGGCTCTCTCCATTTAGGATGATGTTGGCTGTTGGCTTTGTATAAATGTCCTTTATTATGTTGAAGAATTTTCCTTCAATTCCTATTTTGCTGAGAGTTTTTATCATGAATGGGTATTGGACTTTGTCAAATGCCTTTTCCGCATCAATTGATAAGATCATGTGGTTTTTGTCTTTCGTTTTATTTATATGGTGGATTGCATTGTTTTTGCAATACTGAACCAACAACCTTGCATACCTGGTATAAATCCCACTTGGTCATGATGAATTATTTTTTTGATATGTTGTTGAATTCTATTGGCTAGAATTTTGTTGAGGATTTTTGCATCTATGTTCATGAGGGTTATAGGTTTGTAATTTTCTTTTCTTGTGGTATCTTTACCTGGCTTGGGTGTCAGGGATATGCTGGCTTCGTAGAATGAGTTAGATACTATTCCGTCCTTTTCTATGCTTTGAAATACCTTTAGTAGCAGTGGTGTTAACTCTTCTCTGAAAGTTTGGTAGAACTCTGCAGTGAAGCCTTCCAGGCCAGGGCTTTTTTTTTTTTTTGGGGGGGGGGGCAGTTTTTTGATTACCTTTTCAATCTCTTCTTTTGTTATGGGTCTATTTAGTTGTTCTACTTCTGATTGTGTTAGTTTAGGTAGATGGTGTGTTTCTAGGAATTCATCCATTTCTTCTAGGTTTTCCGAATTTGTTAGAGTACAATTTTTCATAGTAATCTGATATAATTCTTTTAATTTCAGTTGAGTCTGTTGTGATATGGCCCATCTCATTTCTTATTCAGGATATTTGCTTCCTTTCCTGTATTTCTTTAGTCAGTCTGGCCAAGAGTTTATCAATTTTGATAATTTTTTCAAAGAACCAGATTTGGCTATGTTAATTCTTTCAAGTGTTTTTCTGTTCTCTAATTCACTTAATTCTGCTCTAATTTTTATTATTTGTTTTTCCTGGTGCCTAATGGATTCTTGTGTTGCTCGCTTTCTATTTGTTCAAGTTGTAGGGACAGTTCTCTGATTTTGGCTCTTTCTTCTCTATGTATGTGTGTATTTATCAATATAAACTGACTTCTGAGCGCTGCTTTTGCTGTGTCCCAGAGCTTTTGATAGGAAGTGTTTTCATTCTCGTTGCATTCTATGAATTTCTTTATTCCCTCTTTAATGTCTTCTATAACGCAGTCTTTTTTGAGCAGGGTATTGTTCAGTTTCCAAGTATTTGATTTCTTTTCCCTGATTTTTCTATTACTGATTTCTGCTTTTATGGCCCTATGGTCTGAGAAGATGCTTTGTAGTATTTCAAAGTTTTGGATTCTGCAAAGATTTGTTTTATGACCTAATATGTGATCTATTCTAGAGAATGATCCATGTCCACTATAAAAAAAAGCATACTTTGCAGCTGTTGGGTGGAGTGTTCTGTATAAGTCTATGAGGTCAAGTTGGTTGATTGTAGCAATTAGATATTCCATCTCTACTGAGCTTCTTACTGAAGTCCTATCCTTCTCCGAAAGTGGTGTGTTGAAGTCTCTTACTATAATTGTGGAGGTGTCTATCTCACTTTTCAGTTCTGTTAAAGTTTGTTTTATGTATCTTGCAGCCCTGTCATTGGGTGCATAAATGTTTAATATGGTTATATCTTCCTGGTAAATTGTCCCTTTAATCATTATGTAGTGTCCTTCTTTATCCTTTGTGGTGGACTTAACTTTAAAGTGTATTTTGTCAGAAATTAATATTGCCACTCCTGCTCTTTTTTGATTGTTGTTTGCTTGAAATATATTTTTTCCATCCTTTGAGTTTTAGTTTGTGTCTCTAAGTCTAAGGTGTGTCTCTTGTAGGCATCATGTAGACGTATCATGTTTTTTTTTTTTATCCAGTCTGAGACTCTCTGTCTCTTTATTGGTACATTTAGTCCATTTACATTCAGCGTAATTATAGATAAGTATGAGTTTAGTGCTGTCACTTTGATGCCTTTTTATGTGAGTTGTTGACAATTTCATTTTTCCATTTATTTTTTTTTTGCTGAAAAATTTTTATTTGTAAACCATGTGTTCCTCATTTTCATAGTAGTTGAATTTATTTTTGCTGAGTCGTTATGGTTTTCTTGGTTTTTATTTTGAAGTATGGAATTGTTAGTCCTCTTTGTGATTACCTTAATATTTACCCCGATTTTCTAAGTAAAAACCTAACTTGTATCATCCTCTATTGCCTTGTTTTCCTCTCCATATGGAAAATCTATGCCTAGTATATTTAGTTCCTCTTTTTGATTATTGTATCTTTTACATGACTTCAATGATCCCATGTTTTGAGCATTTTTTCTTTTTTTAATTAATCTTATTTTGTTTTCTGATTTCCCTATTTGAGTTGATATCAGGATGTTCTCTTCTGTTACCTTGTGTTGTGTAGTTATCTGATATTATTGATTTTCTGACCAAAGAATTTCCTTTACTATTTCTTGTAGCTTTGGTTTGGTTTTTACAAATTCTCTAAGCTAGTGTTTATCTGTAAATGTTTTAATTTCACCTTCATATTTGAGAAAGAGTTTTGCTGGGTATATGATTCTTGGCTGGCAGTTTTTCTCCTTCAGAGCTCTATATATGTCATCCCATTGCCTTCTTGCCTGCATGGTTTCTGCTGAGTAGTCTGAACTTATTGATTCTTCTTTGTAGGTGACTTTTTGTTTATCCCTGGCTGCTTTTAAAATTTTCTCTTTATCTTTGGTTTTGGCAAGTTTGATAATAATATGCCTTGGTGATTTTCTTTTTGGTTCCATCTTCGATGAGCATCATGGATAGATATCCTTTCATCTTTCACAATGCCAGGGAAATTTTCTGCCACTAGATCTTCAACTATTCTCTCTGTATTTTCTGTTATCCCTCCCTGTTCTGGAACTCCAATCACGCTCAAGTTATTCTTCTTGACAGCATCTCACATGATTCTTAGGGTTTCTTCATTTTTTTTAATTCTTTTATCTGATTTTTCTTCAGCTATATTGGTGTCAATTGCTTTATCCTCCACCTCCCCCACTCTGCATTCCAGTTGCTCGATTCTGCTCCTCTGACTTCCTATTGAGTTGTCTAATTCTGCAATTTTATTGTTAATCTTTTGGATTTCTGAATGCTGTCTCTCTATGGATTCTTGCAGCTTATTAATTTTTTCACTATGTTCTTGAATAATCTTTTTGATTTCTTCAACTGCTTTATCAGTGTGCTCCTTCGTTTTTTCTATAGATTGCCTTATTTTATTTCTGAGGTCACCACTGATGTCTTGAAGCATTCTGTATATTAGTTTTTTATATTCTGCATCTGGCAATTCCAGGATTGTATCTTCATTTGCAAAAAAATTTGATTCTTTAATTTGGGGATTTGTAGAAGCAATCATGGTCACTTCTTTATGTGATTTGATATCAACTGCTGTCTCTGAGCCATCTATAGGATATTGTAATGATTTATTTTATATTTGCTCACTGAGTCTTATCTTCTTGTTTTGTTTTGTTTCAGTATACCAAGATATGCTACTAGATTGTGCTGTCTTGATTGTTGTAGCCTTTGAATCACTTATGTCCCATTACCAGCTGGTTTGAGCTGTTACCACATATATAAGCCTAAGAGTCTATTCACTATTCTTGAATAGAATCAGCTTAGGTGTGCTGATTGTGGTTTACCAAGTGTGCAGTGTACCGTGTCACCTATTAACCTAGAGGAGCAGTGGTGATTGTTGTATGCACCAGATTCTAGTAGCAGCAGGGGGTTATGCTCAGAGGAAGGCAGGATACTGTGCCAGTGGGGTAGGTGTGTCTATTTCTGTAGCACTTTGGTGGGTGAGCTCTGCAGTTGTACCTTAGGCACCTAATGCTTGTACCTCTAAAGATTGGTAGGCATCATTGCACTCAGACCCATTTAGCAGGTGGCTAGGTGGTTTGGGTGGAGCTTCAGCCCTCAGCTCCCTGCTTTGCATCAGTGACGGCTCTGTTTTATAGGTACAGAGGTATCAGACCTCCAAAACTTGTCTTTCCACTGCTCCTCTAAAACAATTACAGTCAGATCTCTATCAGAATTGCTTTTGCATTATAATAGCCACCTTTTTCCCTGTAGGGATGAAAGCCAAAGACTGTGGATCTCATATGCTTGGCTGGAGCTGGCTCTGTATTATTATTCCAGTTTGGGGAAGTCAGGGAAGGATTTATTCCCGCCTGGATTGTTAATTTCTGCTTCTCTCAGGCCAGAAGAATGGTTAGAAAAAAAAAAAAAAAAAAACCTGCAAAGCACTTCACTCCCTGGACCAGGAAATTCCAATGTTAATGAAGCCCCCTAGGGCAGGGAGGGGAGGGATCAGATAGATAGGAGGGAGTAGCAGGGTATACACAAAGTTACTTGTCTTGCTTGGTGATGACTGTTTTATCTGAGATTCCAGAGGGGCATGTAGCCTGTGTGTGCTGTCTGGGTTTAGATTGCCCCTGAGGGTCAGGCCTGCGTCCCATGCTTGCACCGCCTCAGGAAGCTGTGATCAGCTCCTCCGCTCCTAGTCGAAAGCCCAGCACCAAGGTTTTCTGGCTGGGACGCTGCACTCCAGGCTTCAAAACCAGCCATTTCTTCCCCGTGATTTCTCCCTCTCCTGTGAGCCATGTCGTTGTGCAGCCTGCGTGTGCTGTTTGGGTTTCCACCAAGGTTTCTTCAGGGGGTTATGGCTACGTCCTGTGCTTAAGCCATCTCAGGAAGCCATGATCAGCTCCTCTGCATTCAGTCCAAATCCCGGCGCCAAGGTTTCCTGACTGGGATGCTGGCTGCAGGCTCCAAACACAGTCCCTGCTTCCCCGTGGTGGCTCATTCTCTTGTCAGCCACGTCAGTGTGCAGCCTGCTTGTGCTGGCTGAGTCTCTACCGATGTTACTCCAGGGGATTAGGGGTTAGGGCTTCATCCTGTGCCTTCCCTGTCTCAGTAAACTGAGATAAGCCCCACCACTCTGGCACCAGGGAAATGCGATGGCTCAAGGCTGTGTTGCGGGATGCTGGTTCCAGAAGCAGTCGTTGCTTCAGGGCACAGTTTTTCATTCCTCTGCCATTCAGGTCAACTCCTTAGTTCTGTGTTTGATGGTCAGGGTTCATAGATTGTCGTGTATGTGATCGATTCACTTCTTTTTCCAAGTCTTTGATGTTGAGGCAAAAATCTTTTTTTCACATGCTCTGATTTTTTTTTTTTTTTTTACACAGAAGCTTGTATGGACGAGGTCTGTTTTTTCTATTCCTATGTATTTTGTGAACAAGGTTCCTAGAGAGCTCCCTCCTCTGTTAGTACTGCCCTATACTGTTTTTTATTTTGTTTTGTTTTTTTGTGGATAGCATTGATTATGATGATGGGAATGACAGAAAGTTGGTCTTTTTTTCTCTTTCGTATCTGCAGGATCCTTAATTTCCCCATCTTACTTCTTTTCTTACACAGTCACAATTTATTGGGCACCATGGCTTCATTATTATTCACTTCTCCTATGGAGTAATACTTCTCTGAGGCTGCCACTTCTGGTAGATATCAATCACATCCATTCAAACCCTTTCCCAGTGGCATGAATTCTAGGTCCCGATCCATGTTAAGTATTTTGATATTTATTGTTGTATTTCTTTTTCTTTCTTTTCAGGAATTGATTATGTCTGTGTTTCACCTAAATCTTCCATTCTCTTTTTTAATGACTTTTTTAAGGATTATCCTACTTCCCCACACCACAAGCATGCAGTGGTAGGCTGGAACAAGAGTTTTGTTCACTTTCCTTTTTTTTTTTTCCTCTGATTAGAGGAAATTTGAATGGTGTGGTACTCTGTCCCCTGAAAATGTTGAAAGGCCATGATTTCTGTGTGGTTTTTTTTCTTTTATTTATTGGTTTTATAGATTTTGGAGAAGAAGCTATCCGGAATCAGGTGACCCTCTGTTCTGTGAGACTAGAGGTTTAGCTACTGTTATTTTTCTTTAATTCCCTTTCTTTTATATCCTTACTCTAAAATCTGTTTTATACTCTTAACCAGTAAAAGGAAGACTTACTGTAAGTTCTCAACAAAAAATCAGTCTAAAATATTAACATGAGATGACTGTGTTCTTAAGATGTTTTATTGTACCTTTCTGTGTCATGTATTTCATTTGGAAAAAAAGGAGCTGTAGCCCATAATAGCTGAAAAAAATGTAAGTCTAACAATTTTAATTCTGGACCACCTAAGAACATATGAGAAAGAGTATCACATTGTGTTTTACAATATAGGCTTTATAATACATAGATACACTCCAAGGAAATGGTTAAAGAAACCTCAGAAGGCAATTAGAAAATGTTGGAAGTCCTAGTTAGTACTGCATGGAGGTGTTTTGAGAAAACCCTCTTGGCATAATGGTTAAGAGCTATGGCTGCTAACTAAAAGGTTAACAGTTCATATCCAACAGGAGCTCCTTGGAAACCTTAAGGGGCAGTCCTACTTGGGTCACTATGAGTCGGAATCGACTTGACTGCAATGGGTTTAGTTTTTTGGGGGGAAGGGGAAGTGTTTCATCATAGCTCCTAGGAGATGATTTATGGCATGATGTATAATGCAAAATTATCTCACAGACATGACATGACACCATCCACATTTTATTCTATTTACCCTCAGTAACATTTTTGTCAGGTTTGTATGGCAATTAAATTAGATATCTAAAATAGATCTAATTTAGCTGTAAATTAGATATAAACTCAAAGTGGAGAAATTAAAAATCTCTATTTTATATTATTTAAAGATTAAAATACCAAAACCAAACCAAACTCACTGCCGCCAAGTCGATTCTGACTCATAGCGACCCTATAGGACAGTGTAGAACTGCCCTGTAAAGTTTCCAAGGAGCACCTGGCAGACTCAAACTGTTGACCTCTTGGTTAGCAACTGTAGCACTTAACCACTATGCCAGCAGGGTTTCCAGATTAAAACACACACACACAAATAAATACTACATATTCATTCACATATATTTATAATTCCAAGCAAAATTTTAATAAATTGAATACAATATTGCGTAAAAAGATAGTATATGATGAACCAGTGGAGTTTATTCTAGGAATGAAAGGTGGGCTTAATACTGGCAAATAAACTAATATATTTCACCAAATCAACAAATTCATTAAAAAAAAAAAAAAAAATTTGATCTAAGTAGATTCAGAAAAAATAAATTGACAAAAATACATTTGGGCTCCTGATAAAAACTTACAAAAACAGGGCTAGAAGTGAACTTCCTGAGCCTTAAGGTCATCTACAAAATCCTACAGTTAAGATAAAAAGTAAAGATAAAAAAAGTGATTGTGTTCAAGAGTAAGACTATGAGGTCTACTCTCACTACTGTATTCAAGCTTGTATTGAATGTTCTGGTCACTGTGATCAGGCAAGAAAAAGAAATAAAAGGCATCCAGTTTTGAAAAGAAAAGGGAAACCTGTCTTTATTCATAAATAATATAAACATCTATGTTGTAAATCAAAAGGAATCTACAGAAATGCCACTAGAACTAATAAGTGAGTTTAAAAAGGTCCGATATTAAAAGATAAATACAAAAATCAATTTTATATACACTTGCAATCAAAAAATCAAAAATTGAAATAAAAAACACATAATCTGTAATAGGATCAAAAGCAATGCAGTACTTAGCAAAACCTCATAAAAATGTAAAAGGCTGCATATTATAAAAAAAAAATCCATAACATTGCTGAGAAAAATTTGAGAATAATGAGGTAAAAGATATATACATTGTTAAAGACTCAGAATACTCAGTATTGTTGATATGGCAATTTTTCCAAAACTGATTTGTAGATTCCATGGAATTCCAACTAAAATTCCAGGAGGTTTTTTTGTTGTTGCTGATTGACATGATAATTATGAAATTCACAGAGAATGCAAAATGCAACAATGACCAAAACAATTTAAAAATTAACAAAGCTGGATGGTGATTACTGCTAGACTTCAAGATTTTTATAAAAGTAGGATAATCAGAACAGTGTGCTTTCCATGCAAAATGAGACAAACAGATCTATAAAACATAATAGGGAGCACAGAAACAGATCCATACGTATATGGAAAATTGATTCTTGACAAAGGTGTATAGGCATTTAATTGGAACAAGGATAATATTTTTATCAAATGGCATGGGAAAAAAATACCTATACAAAAAACAACCAAAAAAAAGTCTTTCATTCACTCCTTACCTCAAATATGTCAAATAATTCAAAGCAAATCACAAATCTAAATGTACAATCTAACAATAAATCCTCTAGGAGAAAACAGAGAAGAAAAAATTTTGTGGCTTTGATTTGATTTAGCTGAAGCTTTCTCAGAAATGATGTGAAAAGCATGATTTCTAAAAGAACAAATTGATAAAGTGGACTTTGTTAAGATTTAAAACTTCTGCACTTTCAAAGACACTGTTAAGAGAATGAAAAGACAAACCTCAGACTGGCAGAAAAATTTTCAAAACATGTCTGATAAAGGACTTTTATACAGAATACACAAAAATTATCAATAAGAAAGTAAAAACAATAAAAATTGGCAAACTATTGGAACAGAAAAATTACCAAGAAAGATGTACATATGCCAAATAAGCAAATCAATAAATGTTAAAGAACATAATTCCTTAGAAAAATGCAAATTAAATACACAATGAATGACTACTACGCACTAATTAGAATGGCTAAAAGTATAAAGATCATTCCAGTGCTGGCCAAGATGTGGAGGAAGTGAGCTCTCAAACACTGCTAGTGGGAATATAAAATGGAACAATCCCTTTGGAAAGCAGTATGACAGGTTTTTAAAAATGTAAACATGCACCTACCGTATGATCCAACCATTCTACTCCTAGAAAATTATTTTTATCCAAGAGAAATTAAAATCTATGTCCAAGCACTGTCTTGTGAGTGAATACACATAGTAACTTTACTAGTAATAACCCCAAAATGGAAACAACCCAAATGTCTATCAGCCAGTGAATGGATGAATTGTGTTTTACCCGTAAAATGGAACGCTACTCACCAATAAAAAGAAATCAATTATTGATATGCATAACAACACAAATCAATCTGAAAATATTTAAATAATTATGTTCACCTAAAAAATCCCAACAAAAGAAGTACAAACTGCATGGTTTCATATATATATATATATACATACAAAGCTTTAGAAAATGAAAATCTATGCTAACAAAATGCCATGGAATGGTCATCTGTGTGGCTAGGAGCAGGAGGGAGGTATTCCATGGGTTCACTAGGAGATTTTCTGGGGTAATGTATATGTTATCTACATTGATGAATGTGGTGTGTGATAGTTTCACAAACATAGGAGCCCTGGTGGCACAGTGGATAAAGTGCTCAGCTACAAACTGAAAGGTCCTGCTCCATGGGAGAAAGAAGTAGCAGTCTGCTTCCGTAAAGGTTACAGCCTTGGGAAGCCTAGGGGGCAGTTCTACTCTGTCCTCTATGGTTGCTATGAGTTGGAATCAGCTTGACCAAAACGGGTTTGGATTTTTTTTTTTTTTGGTGTGTGCTGGAGAGGAAAAGGAGCAACACAAACTCACGTAAACTGCAGGTGTGATTATAAATTTTCCCAAGCAGCTTGGAATATAGAAGCCTCACTGTCTTTTGTGACCTGTCCTCATAAGTGTCATCCCATAACTTTGGCCATATTCTATTGCTCACACAGATCAACCTTAACAGAATATGTTTGATTATTTGAAAAGGGTGTGAATATCAGGAGGTGCAGACCATTAGGGGCCATCTAGGAGGCTGAATATAGGAGTCCAGCCTTTGGCCACCAATTATTTCTGCTCTTCCCACATGCAATATACATTCATCCCCTTCTGTGGCCCCCAAAAGTATCATCCTATTACATCATCAGCTCAAAGTCCAGAAACTCATGAGATCCAGGTGTGGAAGAGGCTCATAGGTGTCATTCCCTAAGTTTATACAAATAAATAAACAACAAGCATTTATTATTTCACACTGTTTCTGAAGGACAGGAATCCTAAACAGCTTTAGAGATGGATCTGGTTCAAGATCTCTTGTTGCTGTCAGGATGTCTGCTGGGCTGTAGTCATCTGAAGGCTTGACTCTGGCTGGAGAGTTGGCTTCCAAGAAGGCTCCCTCACTTGGCTCCTGGCAAGAGGCCTCAGTTCCTTGTGACTTTCCGTAGCAGGCTTCCATTCCTCATCACACAGTCCCCTAGACAGGGTATCTCACAACTTGGTAACTGCCTTCCCCCAGATCAAGTGATCTGAGAGAAAGGAAAGAGGCAGAATTAACACTTTCTTTTACGACCTAGTCTCAGAAGCAACATGCCATCGTTTCTACTGTTGTTCTATTGGTCATATAGGTCAAACCTAATACCATGTGGGAGGAAATTATAGAAAGACACAAACACCAGAAGGTGAGGATTATTGGTGGAATATTGCAGCCTGGTTACCACAGACTGATAATCAAAGACAAAACTGTTTTTTATACTGAAAAATGTGGAGGTCTGTTTACAACTGGTAAGAAATGACCTGGAAAAAGGAAAGGCAAAGTAAGGAATAGGACTGGTGCTTTAAATCCTCATTTGTACTTTTTGACAGAGGTTGGCAAACTACAACCTATAGGCCAAAACCAACCTACCATCTGTTTTTGTAAATAAAGTTTTTTGGAATACAACCACACCATTTACTTACTTATTATCTATGACATCTTTAGCAAGGCAATGGCCGAGCTGAGAAGTCAAAACAGAGACTAACACACAAAGCTGAAAATATTTACTCTACAGTATTTTCACAAAATGTTTTTAATCCTTGCAGTAAGGTATAAAGAGGAAAGGCCAAAAACTATGGAAATAGAAAAGGAGGTTTAGGCTTTCCAAAGATTTCTCATGGTTAGATAATTGAAAGGATTCATGAAGCTCCACAGAACATACTCAGATAACGCTTTCAATGAGTTAAAAAAAAAAAAAAATGTGATACACACGAGAAAGGGAATTTATGTAAGCAGTGGGTATCCAGGAGACATTCAGGAATAGGCTCCCAATGTCATTCTTAATTGCATGAAGATATGCTTCATTTTAAGATTGAACTGCTGATATCTGTGTGATAAAACATGATTTCAGGAGAGCCCCAGCAGTTTCCAGTGGTCTCTTATGCCCATGGCACTGGGTTTTTTTTTTAAAAGTTAAGCAAAGAACTGCCCCAGTTCATACTGGTAAAAAACTCCATCCTTCTGGGGCATATTATGTGAGGTTGTAGATGTCACTGTGGAGGAGCTAAGAATTAATATATTGGGAAAAATAGGATAGAGTTACTTGTTGCAGAATATATGATTTCAATTCTCAGCTATCTTATCAAGATTCAAAAGGCAGTGATTAATTTAATAAAAAAAGAAATAAAAGTTTCATTTTTTTAGGGGTATGTTGATGTTATGGATTGAATTGTGTCCCCAAAAAATATGTATTGTAAATTCTAACCTCTATGCCTGTGGTTATAATCCCATTTCAGAATGGGTTTTCTTTGCTTTGGTAATGAAACAGGATTAGTGTAAGGTGTACCTTGAGTCAATCCCTTTTGAGATCTAAAAGATTAAACAAGCAAACCAGTGAGCGGAGATGGAGTGAGATAGATTCCAAGTGACATGGAGATTTCCAAGGAAATAAGGAAGCAGAAGCTGAAGAAACAGCAGCCTTTCTCCAGAGCTGACAGAGAAAGACTTCCCCTGGAGCCAGCGTCCTGAATATGGACTTCTAACCTCCTAAATGTGAGGAAAAAAAAAAAAAACACACTTGTGGTATTTCTGTTATAAAGAGACTAGATAACTAAGACAATTGGTGTGGTAGGAAATACTCTAAGATGGTCCCTAAGATTCCAGCTTCCTGGTATAAATGTCCTGTGTAACCTGCCTACCTTGAGTGAGGGTGGGACTTGTGAATAGGATGGAATGTAACTGCTGTGGTGAGATTAGGTTACAGGGCAAAGGTGGGAAAATTTTTCAGATACAATTAAGTTGATTTTGAGTTAATCAAAAGGGAGGTAATACTGGGTGGGCCTGATATAAGCAGATGAACATTTTAAAAGAGAGTCTAGAGGTCAGAGATTGAAGAAATCAGAGACACTTTCCTTCTGGCTTAGAAGATGCAAGCAGCCATGATGTGAACTGCCTATGGAGAGGGGTAGCCACTAGTTACTGAGGGCCTTTGACTGAAAAATAGAAGGAATTAAATTCTGTCGACAACCTGAATGAACCTGGACAAGAGTTACCGCTGAGAATGTATTCTGTCTAATACCTTGACTACAGCCTTGTGTGACCTTGAGCAAAGGACCCAGATAAGCTGTTCCCTGGTTCTGCCCAATGGAAGCTGCAATAACAAACATGCTGTTTTAAATCTCTAAATGTATGGTAATTTGTTATATAGTAAAACAAAATAGATACAGTGGTGATAACAGGATTAACTTAAGTAAGTATAAAAAGACATGTGGCAAACATGTTTTGTTATTTTGCATGTGTGTGTTTGCAACATTTTCTTACCTCTCTTCCCTTTGTTTTATGCCCAACACAGAGATATTTACTCAACTAGATACTTCCATGTACATTAGCCCATTTCAAAGAAGAGAAAAAAATAAAGTGCCTTTCCCCAGAGAATATATAAGAGATTTCATGTCACATTAAAAAAAAAAAAAAGCTGATAGAAAGCCCTGCCTATAAAAAAAATGCTCCGTCTCCCCTTACTGAAAACTATAAAAGATGAGAGGAAGCAGTCAAGTGGGCCTGGACTGAGTGCATCTAACATAAAGTGATCATGCCGTGAGAAAGACGCTCTCCCTTGGATGACCAATATCTCCATTCAAGTCAATACATTCTGTTATCAGTGCCCTGAAGTGATATGGAAGCTGAAGAAACATCTCAGTAACTGGGAGGCAAGAGGAATTTTCTTTTTCCAGTGGACATAATTTTTGGCATGAATTACCCTCTAAAAGTAGACATCTCCCATCATATTTAACACCTTCTGTTTCCTCCTCCTCTTGGAATTGTAATAAATGTCTGTGAGCGCTCAGATGTGGCTTGAGACACCTGAGAGAGTAATGACATCAAAGAGAACAATCTTTAACCTATACTTGGATGTGGCTAAATATAAACAGTGAGATTTCTCTTGCTGTTACAGAGAAAACCTCTATAAACAGCAAAACTAAACCAGAAAACACTGCCTCATGGGAGGAGGACAGGGAGATGGTACACTTGAGACATGGGACTTGATTTTCATTATATGCTTCTGTACTCTTGTTTTGAATTTTAGTTGAACTAAAAGTGTATTACTTTAAAAACACGTAAACAAGAAAACCAGAAGATTTTTATATTCAGAAATTGTCATACATAATTTCTCTAGTCAGAGGTCAAGTATTTTAAAATCTGCATCTTTCATCGCACAATTTATGTGCAATTTTCCTAAGCAAATCATCATATAAGAACGTGATGTGTTCAGTATTGCAGTCCTATTTATTTACACTTTAAGAAATAAAATCTAATAGGTTCTTTTCTCTCGTTGTGTTATGGATTGAATTGTGTCCCCCAAAATATCTGTCAACTTGGCTAGATTCTGATTCCCAGTACTGTATGATTGTCTACCATGTTGTCATCTCACGTGATTTCTCTAGGTGTTGTAAATCCTGTCACGGTGATGTTAGTGAGATGGATTAGTGGCAGTTATGTTGATGGGATCTACGAGATTAGATAGTGTCTTAAGCCAATTTCTTTTGAGATATAAAGGAAAGAAGCCAGCAGACAGAAGTGGGGATCTCATACTACCAAAAAAGTGGCACCAGGAGCAGAGAGAGTCCTTTGGACCTGAGATTCCTGTGATGAGATCCTCTCAGACCAAGGGATGACTGAGGACAAGGACCTTCCTCCAGAACCAACAGAGAGAGAAATCCTTCCCCTGGAACTGGCACCCTGAATTCAGACTTCTAGCCTACTGCAATGTGAGAGAATAAATTTCTCTTTATTAAAGCCATCCACTTGTGGTATTTCTGTTATGGCAGCACTAGATGACTAAGATTCTCTATATATTGAGATCGATTATTAGATATTGATTGTTTTCATTTAAAACTATAAAGCAAATAAGGATGTCAACCCAAATTCTTTAAAACGTATGTGCAACAGCCCTAAAAAGGAATTGGCTTTTGGTGGCTATTAGGTCAGGAAGATCCCAGCCAGGCCCCGGCGTCAGACCTTATCATTATCTCCACCCTTTTTTTTTTTGACTCTCTCAAGAACCATAAAAAGATAATTTGAGCTGCTCACCACCAACAACAACAAAAAAGTGAATTATATAGAATTTGATGCAAGACTTTTAGGAAAAAATTTTTTTTAATTTATTTGAGAATAAGACCTTCATTGCACATGTACATGACTCTCTTACTGATGGATAAGCATGAGGCACGAAAGTTCTGGGGCACCTGGGCTACTTGGGCTCTCATTCCCCTTGCAAAATCTGGAAGCAACCATATTGGAAACACATATTTCAAAGTAATGACCAAAAACTTCAGTTGTTCTTCAGAATTTAGAGTATTGTGGAAAAGAGACAAAATTTGTTTTGCTCTGAATCTGGATAACACATGTGAGGAAACTCACTGGAAATTTCAGCTCTAAGCATATATATATATATATATATATTCTTAAATATATATATATATTTCCAGAAAGAGCTAACAAAAGGCATTAAAAATATTTTTACTTTTAGAAAGGTGAAGACGGGCTTTTCCAATTTAGTATGCCAAATGAAGCACTGAAATAATGTTGATACAGATTATTTGGTGTTGTAAACTTTCCTTAAATTTCCGCAGAGATAATTTGCAAGAAAAGATGAGTGAAACGGAAACTACAATGTAAAGAATAAACAATATATTTAATATTAAACATATAAAATCTAAATATTCATAACATTCTTTATCTCAATGCTTAATAAATTCAAGTATAGGCACAGAAATTTAATCAAATTTAAAACACATGTATTCAAATATGTACAAATTGTATAAGACAAAATATTGAAAAATGTATAGACCTAAGAAGTAGATAACTAGTAACAATATAAGAAATGAAAGGTAAACCTGAACCCTCATTGCTCCCCAACCCTAAGAAATACTTAAATAAGCTGTTGCTTACAGATAAAACCATATTTCTTCTCACAATCTTCATCCAAAATAGTATCACTATTATATAATATGCAGCTCTGTGGATTTAGAATTTGAACAAATGGATATCTGTAATGAAGACAAAAATATTAGCATCTGGGAAAAGGGTATGAAAACACTCAGGTGCAAAGATTTCAGATTAATGATAGAACTTTCAGAAGCATTTAAATGAGATACTAGCATACTGAATCAAACTTTTTCTCTATTTAATAACCATAGTTTTCAGATTTCAGATTCTATTGTTGCACAAACCTTAATTACTCCCTCTAAAATAAATAGTATTGGGACTAGAGATTTTTGGTTATTGTTCTTGTCTTAATTGTTAATCATTTTGATGCATAATACACTTTCATTTTGTTTAAAAAATGCATTACCTTATTTAGTCTAGAGAAACAAATCAGAGCTTATAATTCACCATTGTATTATGTGGAAATTACATGTTTATGAATGAAAATAACATTCAAAGTTTACGAACATACAGAAGATAAACCCAGAATGTTTGAAACATTGGGAGTATGTTGAGAATTTTGGCTCCACCAGAATAAAGAAAGGAAGGCATATCCTGCTGTATCTGGACTGCCGGGACTGCTGAGTCAGCGCTCCTGTGTATGTGAGTATGTGAGGATGTGTGCCTGTACGGGCACGTCTATGTGTTTGCTCCAAGGAAAAATGGGGAAAAAAAGTCAAAAGCTATCTTATGGGCCCAGAACACTAAAGTTCATATGACCTGAGCATGAACTTGAATTTTCTGGATTGGCCTGCAGTTGTATTCTGCTACACTCTTCTCTTTTCTGTAACCTCACACCCTGGGCATGCGATTACTGCAGTGCTCCCGGGTGTTACCTGCACTGATGCGATCTAAGCATAAACTCAGAAAGCGTAGAAAAGGCAGCACCAGGCTGCCAGAAACTTACAGATCCCGGGAGAGAGCAGAGCCGTCCTCCCACAGCCACGCACCACGTCTTTTGTTATAAGTGAGTCCAATCCAGTAATAACTGGAGATCCAAAACCTCTGTTTGGAAACAGAGACTAACACTGTAATCCTATTTGAATGTACTCTGGGAACAGTGTGCTTTTAAGAATTTAATGTCAGACATCATAATCGGCCTATCAATCGCACAAACTGAAATCACTCTTGGCTTCTAATTTAGAAGGTTCAGCTCTGTGCCTCATATTTCTAATTTATCACCCCCATTCAGTTATGCAGGAAAACTACCACAAAATCTGACTAAAGGTGTAAAGATTTTGTTATAAAAATATATAAAACATTCTGTATTCTGTGAGTTAGAGTTCTCATGAACATCCCTGTACAGGGAATCCGAAACCCCAGCCTGAAAATCTGTAAAATCAACACTATCTCGAGGGATAAAGCTCCTGGGTATGACCTTCTCAGCCTCTATTCAGCTCAGTCTCTGCATACGTCTAGGGTAGTTTATGCCTTTTCTGTGTTGTTGTTAGCTGCTGTCAAGTTGGTTCCAATGAAACACTGCCCGGTCCTGGGTCACCTTCACAATCATTGTTAAGCTTGAGTCCATTGTTACAGCCACCGTGTCAATCCATCTCACTGAGGGTCTTCCTCTTTTTAGCTCACCCTCTACTTTACCAAGCATGATGCCCTTCTCCAGGGACTGGTTCCTCCTGATAACATGTCCAAAGTATGTGAGACTAAGTCTTGCCATCCTCGCTTCCAAGGAGCACTCTGGCTGTATATCTTCCAAGACAGATTTCTTTGTTCTCTGACACACCATAAAAAAAAAAAAAATTTTTTTATGTTAAATATTCTTCACCAACAACATAATTCAAAAATGTCAGTTCTCCTTAGGTCTTCCTTATTCATTGTCCAGTATTCACATGCATATGAGACAATTGAAAATATTGTGGCACGGATCAGGTGCACCTTAGTCCTCAAAGTGACACCTGGGCTTTTCAACACTTCAAACAGGTCTTTTCCAACAAATATGCCCAATGCAATATGTCTTTTGAGTTCTTGACTGCTGCTTCCATGGGCGTTGATTGTGGATCCAAATAAAATGAAATCCTTAACAATCTGAATATTTTCTCTGTTTATTATAATGTGTTTATTGGTCTAGTTGTGAGGATTTTTGGTTTCTTTATGTTGAGGTATAATCCATACTGAAAGCTGTGGTCTTTCATCTTCATCAGTAAGTTCTTCAAGTCCTCTTTGTTTTCAACTAGGAAGTTTGTGTCACCTGTGTATAACAGGTTGTTAAAGAGTCTTACTCCAATCCTAGTGTTACATTCTTCTTCATATATTCCACCTTCTCAGGTTATTTGTTCCACATGCAGTTGGATAAGTATGGTGAAAGGATACAACCATAACACACCTTTCCTGACTTTAAGCCATGCTGTATCCCCTTCGCTCTGTTTGAATGGCTGCTTCTTGGTCTATGTGCAGGTTCCTCATGAGCACAAGTCAGTGTTCTAGAATTCTCATTCTTCATAATGTTATTCACAATTTGTTATGATCCACATAGTCGAATACCTTTGCAGAGTCAAAAAAAAAAAAAAACCCACAGGTAAAGATCTTTCTGGTATTCTCTGTTTTAAGACAAAATCCATCTGATATCAGGAATGATATTCCTCATCCCACATCTTCTTCTGAATTGGGCTTCAATTTCTGGAAGTTCTCTGTTGATGTACTGCTGAAACCGTTTTTGAGTGATCTTTGGCAAAATTTTAGTTGCATGTGATATTAATGATATTGTTAGACAATTTTTCCATTCTGTTGGATTGCTTTTCTTAGGAATGGGACCTTAGGGATTTTCTTAGGAACTGGTAATTTTTATGAGCATACCCTCTATATTGGCCCTCAATTTATAAATTCAATTAATAGAACTAAATATGCCAAAGTCATTTAGTTGGATCTTTGAATAAAATGAGTTAAATAATGATCTAATTACTTTGAAGCCATCCAGAAAATTCCTTTCACTTCATCTGGCAAATTGATTTTATTCCTAGATATAATTCTTTGAGAAATTTTATGTAAGTTTTATAGTGATTGCTTCAAAGTACAAAGGTAATAATCATTGTTCAAATATGACCACCCATTTACTCTCTGATTAAGACTTGACTCAAAATTTTCAGCTTACTTAAATATTATGTTTTCTGGACCAAAGAAAATGTGGAAACATGAGTACATACAAATTCATCTTTGCTTTCGAGCCGAAGTAGACTGGAATTGTAAGAAGCACAGAAATCCCTACTTTCTGCCCAAGTTTTTTGTTCACTGGAAAAGAAGTAACAATTGCATCGGTACCCAATCCACTTCTCTTGGCAAGGACAGCAGCCAGAGCCTAAGATAAAAAATAAAATATGATTGATGACATTGGAGATTTCAAATATTTGTATTGCTGTTTATTCATTCAAAGATTATTTCCTATTTATATTTTTCTCTACAACTAGTCTTTGAGCATGCATGCATTACTACGTGCACTGTGGTGTGCTACGCTCAGGATTAGACTTGTGAACAAGTCAAACATGATTGTTTTCCTCATGGAGATTATATTCTACAGATAGAGTAAGGCGCATAGTTACTAATCATTTGTCAATCATATTTCATGTTAATTTTGGTAAGTATACAAAGGAATTTAGTATAATAAAGGAACACATTGCAAGATATGAGATGGAGGGAGATTAGAAGAATCTGTTTGGCAGAAGTGACCCAAAGGTGAGCTCTGCAGAACAAATAGGAGTTACCCAGATCAAAGAGAGGTGATTTAAAAGAGGAAAGCATTTTATCATATTTTCTGAGTCAATAAAAATACCGTGCATTGAGGAGAATCTGACGTTTTGAATTTTTTTCAAAAATGAAGATAAATAAAACAATTAATTTGAAGTCTGATAATAGAGTTTAGCAGTGCTAATGTCTTCAACACTCCTCATCCTCAGTAACAGAAGACATGACACATGGTAGTTAACTTGAATGTGAGCAAAATAAATGGTGATGAAATTGCATAAGAGATAAATTAAATGCCATGTGGTCACAGAAGGAGAGATAATTTGGAGTGCATTGGGGGAAAATATATTCATCAGAAATTGTACTTTAAGCTGGCTCTTACTGGGTAAGTAGATTTTATAACTTCAGAAATCTGGGCACTAAGCTCTGAGGCATAAGCACTAATGGAAATATATTGGAGGAAGCATTTTCTATAATGGAGATAGGAAAGTATGGGCTATGAGCAGACACAGGCAGGCAATTAGGATTAACTGTAATACTTACTGAAGTTTATTTGTAATTTGTTAGTAAATAACGTGCATTCATAGAGGACAGAAATCTGTTATTTCATGCTAATATTATTCTTATGCCTGTAACACAAAAATGATGTGCTCTCAATGTAATCTAATCATTCCTAGAATGAGACTGTTCTAAAATTAGGGAAGTAAACATATTACTATGTGTGATATACCATCATGCTCCTCTCTGGAAAAAAAAAAAAAAAGAAATTTTCTATTTTTATATTCTACCGAAACCAAATATTTTCAAACACTGGAACCTACCTCTCTGGGGTTCTATAGTGGATCCTGGAGAGGGTGTTGGCTGAGTACTTTCTGTGGTAAATGCAATAAGAAATTTATATAATTAAGTACAGGTTTAAGTGTATCTATGATATAATATTACACACTAGCAAAATGCGTTGTATATCACTATATTATTAAATAGTTTTATCATAGCATTGATCTTTACAAGATGCCTAGAAAAACTTACGATTTTTCAGTAAAATTCCCAAAGTAGCCATCAACGAAAGGCACACTACTGCCAAGGTTCCAGAAATCAGGCTCCATAAATTGTTCTGAAAAGCTGCAGAAAAAGATAGAAAAGGCAAAGATTTAAAGAGGAAAGGTGTAGTAGCTGTAGCTCTTAAATGCAAAACCAGTGAGAGAAAATCCAGAAGTGTCAGGATCCACACACAGATATACAGAGAAATATTTGAGTCTTTAGGTCTTTTATGTGCTAACACAATCAGCCTGCCGGTGAACAACTGGAAAAGGAAGACAGTCCATTTAAAACTTCAACCAATATCAACATATTTTGGGGGGTGGGCGGTGGGGTACATTATTCCTCAGTGAGATTATCCACACATTTTCATCTCTACCAACTCTGTAAGTATATTTAGCATTAGTTTTTTTGTTTGTTTTTGTTTTTTAACTGGCAGAGAGGCTTACAGATCTATTGGAAAAAGTGATCAAGGGGCCCCAACTTCTGTTTTATGTGCTTACATTACAGGCATTTACTTTCATTCTCTCAGGAAAAATCACAAGGTAAATAGCCTGGTTCCCAGTAGGTAGATGAGAAAATTGAGGGTCCAAGACTAACATCATTTTCTCAAGGTACCAAAGCTAGCAAGTGTGCAAGTCAGACATAAAATTCAATCCTGTCTAAGCCTAGTGTCTTTCCTGCAACGTATTCCACCATGGTCCCTGACAATAATACCATTTGGTAGTATGTCTTCCTGCTAATCTCAATACAGGTTCTGCTTTGAGAAATGTTTTGCTGCCCATAGCTCTGTAGACGTAGTATAAGAACACAAAGAGAGAGGAGAACTTTGGACCTGGGGATGAGAGATTCTAAAACCAATGTAAAGAGTAATTCTCTGGTGAGCTGAGTTCACTTCCCAGCACACTGAATTATGATACATAAAGAACTTTTTTTTTTTTTTTTTTGCTGTTACCCAAAATTACTTGGTTATATGTTTTTTCCCGAAAAAATTCAACCTTGGTAGATAGTGCATGGACTTGAGCACACTCCCAAAGAGTAATGTCAGTGACAATAGTACAGTGTTTAAACCGTCAGTCTGGGCGAGATTTAGGAGTCCCAAGACAAGTGCTAAGAAAAAAATTAAACGCTTTAAACACCGTGTCATTTATAGCTAGCGTTATCTTTTTATTCCTATGCTAGAATTATATTGATCATAATATAACCAGGGGAATTCATTTCTCATTCAGAATTAAGACCTCTCCATATTGGAACCCGCTCTGTTGAAAAAGCTTTCCAGGCTACTTATAAATTACAGAATGATGAATCAAGAAATTCGAATAAATGTAGAAGTTACTGACATAGGGAAGGCCTAAAAAATCCACTGTCACTTATGCCTCTTTTTCTTAAAGCTCTGCCCTAAAATTAGCCATGTCCATGGATTGCCTGTTTTGGGTCCCTTTATCTGTTGATTTTCTGACTGGAGGCACACGTACCTGCCATGAGAGATGATGTCCCAGGTGGATGCAGGGAAGGCCCGAGGAATGCTTGTTGGGGAAGAGTGGTGCTCGATCACAGAGCTGGGCTGGAAGCAAAGGAATCCGAAAGCTGTGTGCGAAGTAATTTAAAAGAAACAAATGTGTATTTACAGGATGTTCCTGAATCATCTATTGGTGAGCCACATATGTGTAGTACTGACCAAGAAGCAGTAAAACTACCAGCTTCTAAAATGTTCCGGATATCACAATACAGGAAATTCTCACTGTATTTTTGCAATAGAAACCCTTTGATTAGCAGAAAAGAAGATGAGAGGGAGTTTGTGTTTTGTTTTTACTTTTAGTGTTTCAACATCAAAGTCATCTTCAAAATATATTTGGAAAATATCCAAAAAATGGACAAACAAAAGTTAAATGTACTCACTGCAATAAAATTCTACATATAATTTTCCTATTTTAAAAATAATAAAAATTCACTTTGCACAAAACACAGTTTAAATCTTTTTACATGTATTAACTCATATGTTTATAAAAATGACTCGATAAGGAAGATATTATAAATATCCTATTTCACCAGTGAGAAAAATGAGGCCTAGAAGGGCTAAGTGGCTTGTCCAAGGTTACTTAAGTTTAAAACTTAAGCAATCTTGCTCCAGGGCACATGAGCAATATATGAGAGAGATTTACTTCAAGGGACTGGCTCACACAATTGTGGGGCTCGAAAGTTCAAAATTCATAGGTCAGGTGACAGGCTGGAGACTTATGCTGGCTCACAGGATTGTAGGGGCTGGCAGGTCCAAAATCTATAGGTCAGGCACTGGATGGAAACTCCCGCAGGCTTGCATCCCAAGATCTGTAGGTCAGAAGAGGGAAAATTACAGAGTTGAGAGAGAAAGAGGGAGAGAGTTCTGACAAGGTATCTATTCATAGTCTGAAGGCAGACAATAACCTAAGGAAAGACCACTTTCAACTGCTTGATTGATTATATTAGATTACATTACACAAGATTGTTACATTATATTACATTACGTTATAGAACAGCAACTAGTATTTGGCCAAACCACTGGTAATCATGGCTTAGCCAAGTTGACACATACAATTAAACCTCAGACCTCTCATTACTGTGATATGTACACACACACACACATATACATCTGTGCCCTAAAGCTCCCTCACCTGATGTGATGGTTAAAGTGTGTGTATCAACTGGCTGGGCCATGATTCTCGGTGGTTTGGCAGTTATGAGGCAGTTCGACAGCTATGTAATGATGTAATCACCTCCGTGGTGAGATCTGCTATGAGCAGCCAAGGAGCTGAAAGGAAATTTCCTTGAAGCGGTGGCCTGCATTCGATATATGTGAACTTTCTGGCAAAGCTCGCTGACTTTTCCTCACTCTGAATCCTGCAGCTGCCTCCTGTTCTGTTCATCTGACCTCCAGTTCCTGGGACTTGAGCTAGCAACATACCCACCAATCTTGGGATTTGTCAGCATCCACAGCCTGTGAGCCAGAAGCCTGTTGTCTGACCTGCTGATCTCAGCTACATGAGTCAGGAGAAGCCTCCAGCCTGACCCATGGACTTGGGACTTTCTGGTCTCTACAACCATGTGTACCATTTCCCTGATATAAATCTCTTTCTCTATCTCTCTCTCTCTATATAAAAACAAACAAAAAAAATCAAGTCAATTCTGATTCATAGTGACTCTATAGGACAGGGTAGAACTGCCCCACAGAGTTTCCAAGCAGCAGCTGGTGGATTCAAACTGTGAACCTTTTGGTTAGCAGCCGTAGCACTTAACCAGTACACCACCAGGGCTCCATATATATGTGTATGTATGTGTATACACACTTCATTGGTTTTGCCTCTGTAGAGAACTCAGCCTAAAACACCTGGCTTAAGCCAAATGTCAACGCTTCACTCATTTTGCCTTGAAATCTTTCAGCACTTACTCTCCAGTGTTCCAGTCCCTTAAGATCCTTTGAACATGACTGTAGCTGTTCTAATAAACCTTATTTTTACTAGTATGTCAAGTATTTAATTGTTTATTGTGCTATCTCATTCAGATAATATTCTGTTATTTCCATTAACACCCATATGTCTTCAAAAGAGGACATTAGTGAGAATTTCAAATGTAAGATAGATAGACTGTGCGTTTTGAGAGCAGAAACCTTGATTTATAATGTCTCTGGACATACAATTTATCATTCATTCTCATATAAAAGCAAACTCCATTCAAAAATAAGTTTCATGGGTTTTTTGCTTCTTTGTCTTTTGTTTTTTAACCATCATAATATTCCTAGGGAGTGCAAAATGTTAACATAATTGGCTGTTCACTGAAAGGTTGGAAGTTCAAGTCTGCCCAGATGCATCTTTGAAGAAAGTCCTGGCAATCTACTCCAAAAAATCAGACACTGAAAACCCTATGGAGCATAGTTTTACCCTGGCACACATAGGGTTGTTGTGAGTGAGAATCAACTTGGCCACAACTAACGAAAACTAAAAACCGAACTCACTAATGTCAAGTTGATTCTGACTCATAGTGACCCAATAGGAAAGAGTAGAACTGCCCTATAGGTTTTCCAAGAAGCAGCTGGTGGATTCAAACTGCTGACCTTTTGGTTAACAGCCGTAGCTCTTAAGCGCTTCGCCACTAGGGCTCGGACAATAAGCTAATTTTTTTTTTTTTTGCTATTCCTATAGATGAACCTTTTTGTAAAGATGAGCTTTACATCAAAAACAACAACAACAAAAAAAAAGCAGGATTCGTGACTGGATTTCTCAGCTTCCATGAATTCAAAAGTTTTCCATCTTTTTAACTTGTGTACATTGTGTTTATAAAGCTGCCTTTACTCAACCACCATAATTGCTAAAATCTAGATCCTCACTGAAGAATGTGAATATGAAATTTCCTTCATAGCTTTTATGCAAATCCAAGTTGAAAGGCGTGATGTTTATAAAAATGATTCTTTACCTAATTTGAAATCCATCACCCTTTTTTTTCTGAAGACTTTATTGTGCTTTAGGTGAAAATTTACACAGCAAATTAGTTTCCCGTTCAACAATTTATACACAATTTTTCCATGACATTCTGGTCTCAGGCTGCAGGAGGCTGTGGTTCATGTGGACCATTAGTCCTATAGACTATTTGCTTCCTTGAGCCTTTGGTTTCCTTCACTCTCCTTTGCTCCAGATGGAAAGGGACCCATAGTTGTATCACAGAAGATCACTCGCAAGCTTTTAAGATCCCAGACACTCCTCACCAAACAAGTATGTAGAACATTATCTTTATGAACTACGTTATGTCAATTGACCTGATTGTCCCCCAGCACTATGGACCTTAGCCTTCAAGCCTATTAACTCAGTCCCACCAAGTGTTTGAATATATGCCTAAGAAGTTTCCATTACTGTCCCTCCTATGTGTTCTATTATATGTATGAATATATATGCAGCACATACAAATATGTATATACAAAGGCTCACAACTATACCTATTTATGCATGCACACTGCACCCCCATACACCCTCCACACCTACGTAGCATACATATCTACCTGTATAACCACTCACAAATTGTTGGTTGTCATTACTGCTGTTGCAGAATTGTGTATGTTATAGCATCTACCATAGTTGTCCTTTACTTGTAGATATCTATCCCTCAGTGTCTTCATTTACCTTGATCACATTGTGCTGACTTCTCCAATATTTTCTGTTGCCTTTACCAGAATTAACATCTGTCTACGTTTTACTATTTAGTAAGTGATTCGCCCTTCCTCCCCTCCCATCGCTGATAGCCATCAAAGAATGCTGCTTTCTGTGTGCAAACCTATTCTTGAATTTTTATAAAGTGGTACTGTGCAACATTTGCTCCTTTGCGCTTGATTTATTTCACTCAGCATAACGTCCTCCAGATTCACCCATGTTATCTTCCGCAGGCTAGTCATTGTGCTTTATCATTGCATGCTATTTCTTTGTATGTGTATACCAGAAAATCTACCCTTTCTTGGTTTTAGTGTTGGACATCAGCAAAACAGCAGAAAGCTGCTTAATTATGATCATTTTTTATCAAATATAAAAATGTCTTAAATGGTAGAAGGTTAAGATTTTGCCTACAGCTTTTGTATTTGGATGAACAAATTTGTAAGAACTGTGACAAAATAGGCACAAAAAGGGACTATTGTCTCAGTCATCTAGCGCTGCCCTAACAGAAATACCACAAGTGGATGGCTTTAACAGAGAGAAATTTATTTCCTCACAGTAAAGTAGGCTAAAAGTCCAGATTCAAGGCATCAGCTCCAGGGGAAGGCTTTCTCTCTCTGTCAGCTCTGGAGTAAGATCCTTGTCCTCAATCCTTCCCTGGTCGAGGAGATTCTCAGGTACAGGGACCCGGTGTCTCAAGGATGCACTCTCTCCGTGTGCTGCTTCCTAGGTGGTTTGAGATCCCCACTCTCTGCTTGCTTCACTTCTCTTTTATCTCTTGAGAGATAAAAGGTGGTTCAGTCCACACCCCCAGGGAAATTCCCTTTACCTTGGATCAGGGAGTTAACCTGAGTAAAGGTACTGTTACAATCCCAGCTTAATCCTCTCAACATAAAATTTCAATCACATAATGGAGGACAACGACACAATACTGAGAATCATGGTTTAACCAAGTCAATACACATAATTTTGGAGGGGACATAATTCAATCCATGATGTTGTTGTTGTTAGGTGCCGTCGAGTCAGTTCCGACTCATGGCGACCCTATGCAGAACAGAAACAAACACTGCCCGGTACTGAGCCATCCTCACAAGCTTTGTTATGCTTGAGCTCATTGTTGCAGTCACTGTGTCAAACCACCTCGTTGAGGGTTTTCCTCTTTTCCACTGACCCGGTACTCTGACAGGCATGATGTCCTTCTCCAGGGACTGATCCCTCCTGACAACATGTCCAAAGTATGTAAGATGCAGTCTCGCCATCCTTGCTTCAAAGGAGCATTCTGGTCACACTTCTTCTAAGACAGATTTGTTTTTTCTTTTGGCAATCCATGGCATATTCAATATTCTTCACCAACGCCACAAGTCAAAGGAGTCAATTCTTCTTCGGTTTTCCTTATTCATTGTCCAGCTTTCACATGCCTATGATGCAATTGAAAATACCAGGGTTTGGGTCAAGTGCACCTTAGTCTTCAAGGTGACACCTCTGCTGTTCAACACTTTAAAGAGGCCCTTTGCAGCAGGTTTACCCAATGCAATGCATCTTTTGATTTCTTGACTGCTGCTTCCATGGATGTTGATTGTGGACCAAGTAAAATGAAATCCTTGACAACTTCAATCTTTTCTCCATTCATCATGATGTTGCTCATTGGTCCACTTGTGAGGATTTTTGTTTTCTTTATGTTGAGGTACAATCCATACTGAAGGCTGTGGTCTTTGATCTTTGTTAGTAAGTGCTTCAAGTCCTCTCCACTTTCAGCAAGCAAGCTTGTTTCATCTGCATAACACAGGTTGTTAATGAGTCTTCTTCCAATGCTGATGCCTGGTTCTTCTTCATATAGTCCAGTTTCTCATATTATTTGCTCAGCATTCAAATTGAATAGGTATGGTGAAAGAATACAACCCTGAGGCACAACTTTCCTGACTTTAAACCAATCAGTATCCCCTTGTTCTGTGCAAACAACTGCCTCTTGATCTATGTAAAGGTTCCTCATGAACACAATTAAGTGTTCTGGAGTCCCCATTCTTGGCAATGTTATCCATAGTTTGTTATGATCCACACAGTCGAATGCCTTTGCATAGTCAATAAAACACAGGTAAACATCCTTCTGGTATTCTCTGCTTTCAGCCAGGGTCCATCTGATATCAGCAGTGATATTCCTGGTTCCACGTCCTCTTCTGAAACTGACCTGAATTTCTGGCAGTTCTCTGTCAGTATACAGCTGCAGCCATTTTTGAATGATCTTCAGCAAAATTTTGCTTGCATATGATATTAATGATATTGTTGTATAATTTGCACATTCGTTTGGATCACCTTTCTTGGGAGTAGATATAAATATGGATCTCTTCCAGTCGGTTGGCCAGGAAGCTGTCTTCCATATTTCTTGGCATAGATGAGTGAGTACATCCAGCACTGCATCTGTTTGTTGAAACATCTCAATTGATATTCCTGGAGCCTTGTTTTTCGCTAATGCCTTCAGAGAAGCTTGGACTTCTTCCTTCAGTACCAGCAGTTCCTGATCATATGCCACCTCTTGACATGGTTGAACATTGCCTAATTCTTTTTGGTATAATGACTCTGGGTATTCCTTCCATCTTCTTTTGATGCTTCCTGTGTCATTTAGTATTTTCCCCATGGAATCCTTCACTATTGCAACTCAAGGCTTGAATTTTTTCTTCAGTTCTTTCAGCTTGAGAAACACTGAGAGTGTTCTTTCCTTTTGGTTTTCTATCTCCAGCTCTTTGCACGTCATTATAATACTTTACTTTGTCTTCTCGAGAGGCCCTTTGAAATCTTCTGTTCAGTTTTTTTACCTCATCAATTCTTTGTTTTGTTTAGCTGCTCGACGTCCAAGAGTAAGTTTCAGAGTCTCCTCTGACATCCTTCTTGGTCTTTCTTTCTTTCCTGTCTTTTCAATGACCTCTTCCTTTCTTCACGGATGAAGTCCTTGCTATCATTCCACAACTCATCTAGTCTTTGGTCATTAGTGTTCAAAGCATCAAATCTATCCTTCAGATGGTCTCAAATTCCAGTGGGATATACTCAAGGTCATATTTTGGCTCTTGTGGATTTGCTCCGATTTTCTTCAGCTTCAGCTTGAACTTGCATATGAGCAATTGATGGTCCGTTCCATAGTCGGCCCCAGCCTTTTCTGACATGATATTGAGCTTTTCCATCATCCCTTTCCACAAATGCACTCAATTTGATTTCTGTGTGTTCCATCTGACGAGGTCCATGTGTATATTCGCCGTTTATGTTAGTGAAAGAAGGTATTTGCAATGAAGAAGTTGTTCGTCTTGCAAAATTCTATCATCCGATCTCCGGCATTGCTTCTATCACCAAGGCCATATTTTCCAACTACCAATCGTTCTTTGTTTCTTTCGCATTCCAGTCACCAGTAATTATCAATGCATCTTGATTGCATGTTCGATCAATTTCAGACTGCAGCAGCTGATAAAAATCTTCTATTTCTTCATCTGTGGCCCTAGCGGTTGGTGCATAAATTTGAATAATAGTCATATTAACTGGTCTTCCTTGTAGGCGTATGGATGGGTATTATGCTATCACTGACAGCGTTGTACTTCAGGATAGATCTTGAAACGTTCTTTTTGACAACGAATGCAACACCATTCCTCTTCGAGTTGTCATTGCCAGCATAATAGACTATATGATTGTCTGATTCAAAATGGCCAATACCAGCCCATTTCAGCTCAGTAATGCCTAGGATATCGATGTTTATGTGTTCCGTTTCATTTTTGATGATTTCCAATTTTCCTAGATTCATATTCATACATTCCAGGTTCCTATTATTAATGGATGTTTGCAGCTGTTTCTCCTCATTTTGAGTCGTGCCACATCAGCAAATGAAGGTCCCGAAAACCTTAGTCCATCCATGTCATTAAGGTCAACTCTACTTTGAGGAGGCAGCTCTTCCCCAGTCATCTTTTGAGTGCCTTCCAACCTGGAGGACTCATCTTCCAGCACTATATTATGCTGCTATTCATAAGGTTTTCACTAGCTAATGCTTTTCAGAAGTAGACTGCTGGGTCCTTCTTCCTAGTCTGTCTTAGTCTGGAAGCTCATCTGAAACCTGTCCTCCATGGGAGACCCTGCTGGTATCTGAATACTGGTGGCATAGCTTCTAGCATCACAGCAGCACGCAAGCCCCCACAGTACAATAAACTGACAGACACGAGGGGGAATCCATGACATTATTATACTTTTAAAACTACCAAGATCAGTTATTGCCATTGAGTCGATTTTGACTCATAGTGACCCTATAGGACAGGGTAGAACTGCCTCATAGGGTTTCCAAGGAGTGCCTGTTGGATTCAAACTACCTAACTTTTGGTTAAGTAGCTTTAGCTCTTAACCACTACCCCACCAGGGTTTCCATATATTTGTGTGTATATATACATATATATTATATCTGGATATATATATAGGGATATATACATATATGTGTATGTGTGTGTGTTTGTATATTTATGTATGTACATGTTCAGAAAAAGCTAACTTTCAGGAAAGTAAGGTGAGAATGAGACTTCCCAATATGGTATGTTATACAAAGAACTAAAACGAGATTGACATATATTATTCAATATAAAGTCAAATTTATTTAAATTTTTACAGAGAATTTGCAGGAATGTGTACATAAAACTACACAAAATTTAGTATTAAAAACCCATACGATAATGTAAAAATATTCACAAAATTCTTTTCCTTGATGCATTATAATTTCAGGTGTAGGCACAGAAATTTTAACAATGTTAAAGCATGTGGCTTCAAATACATGTAAAGTATATGAAAAGACATAAATGCCAATGTTTTGCAGACCTCAGAAGTAGATAACTTATAACTACATCAGAGATGAAGATGCTCATTTTATTAATCCCGGGCTTGCATTACACCTCCCTGCTCCCCTTGCCCTGCCATGTCCCAAGAAACACTAAATAAACTGTTGCTTACAGATATAAGGATTCTTTTCCCCACAGGGTTCATCCAAAATGTCTTTGTTTGGACTATACGCTATACAGTTCCTTGGGTTCAAAGTCTGAGAATGAAAATCTGCAATGAAGAAAATGATGCCACGTAACAAAAGGAAATGAGAATATTTATGATAATGTTGTTTTTTATTAAACAATAGAATTTTTTAAGCATTTGAATGAGATAAGGCATTCATTTATTATGTTTTTCATTTAATAGCCACAAATTTCATGGTTTCAGAGTACAAAGTTACATAAAATGAGTCATTTCCTCAATAATCAGTAAGCATTGAGGCCAAGAATTTTTTTAATTCTTTGCAATTCCTGTTGCTGTTAATGGTTTTGATGTATATTTTACCCACATATCAGCTCATACAGTCTAGGGGGACAAATCAAAGCATACAATTTGTCACTGCATGATGTTGCAAGTCCCATGTTTAGAAGTAACAATGACATTCAAAGTTTACATGAATATAGAAAATAAGCCCAGAATCCACTACTCATCTGTCATTTTGTCATACTGTGATGGCTTGCATGTTGCTGTGATGCTGGAAGCTATGCCACACGTATTTCAAATACCAGCAGGGTCACCCATGGTGAACTGGTTTCAAGGGAGCTTCTAGACTAAGACAGAATATGAAGGAGGACCTGGAAATTTACTTCTAAAAAAATTGGAGAGTGAGAATCTTATGAATAGCAGTGGAACATTGCCTGATATAGTGCTAGAAGATGAGCCCCTCAGGTTGGAAGGCACTCAAGAATGAGATGGGTTGACACAGTGGCTACATCAATGGGCTAAAGCATAACAATGATTGTGAGCATGGCACAGGACCAGGGAGTGTTTTCTTCTGTTGTATACAGGATCGCTATGAGTCAGAACCAACTCGGTGGCACCTAACAACAACAGTAACAACATGGCCAGGATATTTGAAACACCAGAGGATGCTGAGAATATTGGACTCCATCAGAATAAGAAATATACCACTTTAATGGGCTTCCTTTATGTATGAGAGCTTGTGTGCATGCACATACCATGTGTTTGTACCAAAGGAAAAAAAAATCATATATTAAAAGTTTTTCATTGACATAAGTACACCAGTTTTCATGTCACCTGAGGAAAGACTTGGATTTTCTGAGTTGGGCTAAAATTGTATATAGTTGCACCATTCTCCTTTCAGTCATGGCGTGCCCTAGACAGTTTACCTTTCTCGTAGCGCTCCTAGGTGGTACCTGTGCTGATGAGATCTAAATATTAACCCACAAAGAACAGGAAAGGTATCTGATTACCAGAAACTTACAGATCCTGGGAGGGAGCAGAGCCATCCTCCCACAACCAGGTGCCATGTGTTTCATTATAAGAGATCCCAGGCCAGTAAAACTGTCGACGGTAGTTCAAAAAATCCTGCTTGAAAACACAGACAGACATATTAAGCTAACTTGAACCTACCCTGGGATTAATATGCATCAGAGTTGGCCTATCAATCACACAAACCAAATTCATTTTTAACTTCTAATTTAGAAGGGGCAGTCACAGGGTTCATATTTCTTTTACCAGACACATTCATTTATGAAGAAAAAAACAATACCACAAAATCTCACTTTGCTGTGGAGTGCAATATGCTATAATGGGAGTCAGAGTTTTCATGGAACACTTTCTTCATAGAGGATCACCACTGAAGTTTGATAGCAAATCAAAAGTATCTTAAGAAGTAGATATGGATGTAATCTACTAAACCTATACTCCACACAGTTTCTGCACACAGCTAGAGAAACTTCCACTTTTTGTTAAGAAGGGGACAATTTTTATGATGCTGTTTTTCCTGCTAGTTGCTATTGAGTCAATTTTGACTGATGGCAACCCCACGTGTTACAGAGTAGAACTACTCCATAGAATTTCCTTGGTTGTAATCGTTATGGCAGAAAATTGCCAAGGCTTTCTTCCACACTGGTTGGTTTTTTTGTTTGTTTGTTTTATTAACTTTTATTGAGCTTCAAGTGAACGTTTACAAATCAAGTCAGACTGTCACATATAAGTTTATATATACCTTACTCCGTACTCCCACTTGCTCTCCCCCTAATGAGTCAGCCCTTCCAGTCTCTCGTGACAATTTTGCCAGCTTCCAACTCTCTCTATCCTCCCATCCCCCCTCCAGACAGGAGATGCCAACACAGTCTCAAGTGTCCACCTGATATAATTAGCTCACTCTTCATCAGCATCTCTCTCCTACCCTCTGTCCAGTCCCTTCCATGTTTGATGAGATGTCTTCGGGAATGGTTCTTGTCCTGGGCTAACAGAAGGTTTGGGGACCATGACCACCGGGATTCCTCTAGTCTCAGTCAGACCATTAAGTTTGGTCTTTTTATGAGAATTTGGGGTCTGCATCCCACTGATCTCCTGCTCCCTCAGGGGTTCTCTGTTGTGCTCCCTGTCAGGGCAGTTATCGATTGTGGCCAGGCACTAACTAGTTCTTCTGGTCTCAAGATGATGTAGGTCTCTGGTTCATGTGGCCCTTTCTCTTTCTTGGGCTCATAGTTATCGTGTGACCTTGGTGTTCTTCATTCTCCTTTGATCCAGGTGGGTTGAGACCAATTGATGCATCTTAGATGGCCGCTTGTTAGCATTTAAGACTCCAGACGCCACATTTCAAAGTGGGATGCAGAATGTTTTCATAATAGAATTATTTTGCCAATTGACTTAGAAGTCCCCTTAAACCATAGTCCCCAAACCCCCGCCCTTGCTCCGCTGACCTTTGAAGCATTCAGTTTATCCCGGAAACTTCTTTGCTTTTGGTCCAGTCCAGTTGAGCTGACCTTCCATGTATTGAGTATTGTCCTTCCCTTCACCTAAAGCAGTTCTTATCTACTAATTAATCAGTAAAAAACCCTCTCCCACCCTCCCTCCCTCTCCCCCTCGTAACCACAAAAGTATGTGTTCTTCTCAGTTTATACTATTTCGCAAGATCTTATAATAGTGGTCTTATACAATATTTGTCCTTTTGCCTCTGACTAATTTCACTGAGCATAATGCCTTCCAGGTTCCTCCATGTTATGAAATGTTTCACAGATTCGTCACTGTTCCTTATCGAT
Source organism: Elephas maximus indicus (assembly GCF_024166365.1). Taxonomy (NCBI): domain Eukaryota; kingdom Metazoa; phylum Chordata; class Mammalia; order Proboscidea; family Elephantidae; genus Elephas; species Elephas maximus. The sequence continues at coordinate 67,648,596 of NC_064822.1, read as the reverse complement.
GCGTAGTATTCCATTGTGTGAATATACCACAATTTATTTACCCATTCATCCGTTGATGGACACCTTGGTTGCTTCCAGCTTTTTGCTATTGTAAACAGAGCTGCAATAAACATGGGTGTGCATATATCTGTTCTTGTGAAAGCTCTTATTTCTCTAGGGTATATTCCGAGGAGTGGGATTTCTGGGTTGTATGGTAGTTCTATTTCTAACTTTTTAAGAAAATGCCAGATAGATTTCCAAAGTGGTTGTACCATTTTACATTCCCACCAGTAGTGTATAAGAGTCCCAATCTCTCCGCAGCCTCTCCAACATTTATTATTTTGTGGTTTTTGGATTAATGCCAGCCTTGTTGGAGTGAGATGGAATCTCATCGTAGTTTTAATTTGCATTTCTCTAATGGCTAATGATCGAGAGCATTTTCTCATGTATCTGTTAGCTGCCTGAATATCTTCTTTAGTGAAGAGTGTGTTCATATCTTTTGCCCACTTCTTGATTGGGTTGTTTGTCTTCTTGTGGTTGAATTTTGACAGAATCATATAGATTTTAGAGATCAGGCACTGGTCGGAGATGTCATAGCTGAAAATTCTTTCCCAGTCTGTAGGTGGTCTTTTTACTCTTTTGGTGAAGCCTTTACATGAGCATAGGTGTTTGATTTTGAGGAGCTCCCAGTTATCTGGTTTCTCTTCATCATTCTTGATAATGTTTTGTATTCTGTTTATGCCTTGTATTAGGGCTCCTAACGTTGTCCCTATTTTTTCTTCCATGATCTTTATCGTTTTAGTCTTTATGTTTAGGTCTTTGATCCACTTGGAGTTAGTTTTTGTGCATGGTGTGAGGTATGGGTCCTGTTTCATTTTTTTGCAAATGGATATCCAGTTACGCCAGCACCATTTGTTAAAAAGACTATCTTTTCCCCAATTAACTGACACTGGGCCTTTGTCAAATATCAGCTGCTCATATGTGGATGGATTTATATCTAGGTTCTCAATTCTGTTCCATTGGTCTATGTGTCTGTTGTTGTACCAGTACCAGGCTGTTTTGACTACTGTGGCTGTATAATAGGTTCTGAAATCAGGTAGAGTGAGGCCTCCCACTTTCTTCTTCTTTTTCAGTAATGCTTAGCTTATCCGAGGCTTCTTTCCCTTCCATATGAAGTTGGTGATTTGTTTCTCCTTCACCTTAAAAAATGTCATTGGAATTTGGATCGGAAGTACATTGTATGTATAGATGGCTTTTGGTAGAATAGACATTTTTACTATGTTAAGTCTTCCTATCCATGAGCAAGGTATGTTTTTCCACTTAAGTATGTCCTTTTCAATTTCTTGTGGTAGAGCTTTGTAGTTTTCTTTGTATAGGTCTTTTACATCCCTGGTAAGATTTATTCCTAAGTATTTTATCTTCTTGGGGACTACTGTGAATGGTATTGATTTGGTGATTTCCTCTTCGATGTTCTTTTTGTTGATGTAGAGGAATGCAAGTGATTTTTGTATGTTTATCTTATAACCTGAGACTCTGCCAAACTCTTCTATTAGTTTCAGTAGTTTTCTGGAGGATTCCTTAGGGTTTTCTGTGTATAAGATCATGTCATCTGCAAATGGAGATAATTTTACTTCCTCTTTGCCAATCCGGATGCCCTTTATTTTTTTGTCTAGCCTAATTGCTCTGGCTAGGACTTCTAGCACAATGTTGAACAAGAGCAGTGATAGAGGGCATCCTTGTCTGGTTCCCGTTCTCAAGGGAAATGCTTTCAGGTTCTCTCCATTTAGAGTGATATTGGCTGTTGGCTTTGCGTAGATGCCCTTTATTATATTGAGGAATTTGCCTTCAGTTCCTATTTTGGTGAGAGTTTTTATCATAAATGGGTGTTGGACTTTGTCAAATGCCTTTTCTGCATCATTTGATAAGATCATGTCTTTTTTGTCTTTTGTTTTGTTTATATGGTGGATTACATTAATGGTTTTTCTAATATTAAACCAGCCTTGCATACCTGGTATAAATCCCACTTGGTCATGGTGAATTATTTTTTTGATATGTTGTTGAATTCTATTGGCTAGAATTTTGTTGAGGATTTTTGCATCTATGTTCATGAGGGATATAGGTCTATAATTTTCTTTTTTTGTAATGCCTTTACCTGGTTTTGGTATCAGGGAGATGGTGGCTTCATAGAATGAGTTAGGTAGTGTTCTGTCCTTTTCTATGCTTTGAAATACCTTTAGTAGTAGTGGTGTTAACTCTTCTCTGAAAGTTTGGTAGAACTCTGCAGTATAGCCATACGGGCCAGGGCTTTTTTTTGTTGGGAGTTTTTTGATTACTGTTTCAATCTCTTTTTTTGTTATGGGTCTATTTAGTTGTTCTACTTCTGATTGTGTTAGTTTAGGTAGGTAGTGTTTTTCCAGGAATTCATCCATTTCTTCTAGGTTTTCAAATTTGTTAGAGTACAATTTTTCGTAATAATCTGATATAATTCTTTTAATTTCAGTTGGATCTGTTGTGATGTGGCCCTTCTCGTTTCTTATTCAGGTTATTTGTTTCCTTTCCTGTATTTCTTTAGTCAGTCTGGCCAATGGTTTATCAATTTTGTTATTTTTTTCAAAGAACCAGCTTTTGGCTTTGTTAATTCTTTCAATTGTTTTTCTGTTCTCTAATTCATTTAGTTCAGCTCTAATTTATGTTATTTCTTTTCTTCTGGTGCCTGATGGATTCTTTTGTTGCTCACTTTCTATTTGTTCAAGTTGTAGAGACACTTCTCTGTTTTTGGCTCTTTCTTCGTTTTGTATGTGTGCATTTATCAGTATAAATTGGCCTCTGAGCACTGCTTTTGCTGTGTCCTGGAGGTTTTGATAGGAATTATTTTCATTCTCGTTGCATTCTATGAATTTCCTTATTCCCTCCTTAATGTCTTCTATAACCCAGTTTTTTTTCAGGAGGTATTGTTCAGTTTCCAAGTATTTGATTTCTTTTCCCTAGTTTTTCTGTTATTGATTTCTACTTTTATGGCCCTGTGGTCTGAGAAGATGCTTTGTAATATTTCGATGTTTTGGATTCTGCAAAGGTTTGTTTTATGACCTAATATGTGGTCTATTCTAGAGAATGTTCCATGTGCGCTAGAAAAAAAAGTATACTTTGCAGCAGTTGGGTGGAGAGTTCTGTATAAGTCAATGAGGTCAAGTTGGTTGATTGTTGTAATTAGGTCTTCCGTGTCTCTATTGAGCTTCTTACTGGATGCCCTGTCCTTCTCCGAAAGTGGTGTGTTGAAGTCTCCTACTATAATTGTGGAGGTGTCTATCTCACTTTTCAGTTCTGTTAAAATTTGATTTATGTGTCTTGCAGCCCTGTCATTGGGTGCATAAATATTTAATATGGTTGTATCTTCCTGATCAATTGTCCCTTTTATCATTATGTAGTGTCCTTCTTTATCCTTTGTGGTGAATTTAAGTCTAAAGTCTATTTTCTCAGAAATTAATATTGCTACTCCTTTTTTGCTTATTGTTTGCTTGATATATTTTTTTTCCATCCTTCGAGTTTTAGTTTGTTTGTGTCTCTAAGTCTAAGGTGTGTCTCTTTTAGGCAGCATATAGACGGATCGTGTTTCTTTATCCAGTCCGAGACTCTCTGTCTCTTTATTGGTGCATTTAGTCCATTTACATTCAGCGCAATTATAGATAAATAAGTGTTTAGTGTTGTCATTTTGATGCCTTTTTATGTGTGTTGTTGACAATTTCATTTTTCCACTTACTTTTTTGTGCTGAGACGTTTTTGTTTGTAAATTGTGAGATCCTCATTTTTATAGTATTTGACTTTATGTTTGTTGAGTCGTTACGTTTTTCTTGGCTTTTATTCTGAGTTATGGAGTTGTTATACCTCTTTGTGGTTACCTTAATATTTACCCCTATTTTTCTAAGTAAAAACCTAACTTATATTGTCCTATATCGCCTTGTATCCCTCTCCATAGGGCAGTTCTATGCCACCTGTAGTTAGTCCCTTTTTGATTATTGTGATCTTTTACATATTGACTTCAATGATTCCCTGTTTTGAGCGTTTTTTTTAATTAATCTTAATTTGTTTTTGTGATTTCCCTATTTGAGTTGATATCAGGATGTTCTCTTCTGTTACCTTGTGTTTTGCTGGTATCTGATGTTATTGGTTTTCTGACCAATTTCCTTTAGTATTTCTTGTAGCTTTGGTTTGGTTTTTGCAAATTCTCTAAACTTGTGTTTATCTGTAAATATCTTAATTTCGCCTTCATATTTCAGAGAGTTTTGCTGGATATATGATCTTTGGCTGGCAGTTTTTCTCCTTCAGTGCTCTGTATATGTCATCCCATTGCCTTCTTGCCTGCGTGGTTTCTGCTGAGTAGTCTGAACTTATTCTTATTGATTCTCCCTTGTAGGAGACCTTTCTTTTATCCCTGGCTGCTTTTAAAATTTTCTCTTTATCTTTGGTTTTGGCAAGTTTGATGATAATATGTCTTGGTGATTTTCTTTTTGGATCAATCTTAAATGGGGTTCGATGAGCATCTTGGATAGATATCCTTTCGTCTTTCATGATGTCAGGGAAGTTTTCTGTCAGCAGATCTTCAACTATTTTCTCTGTGTTTTCTGTCCTCCCTCTCTGTTCTGGGACTCCAATCACATGCAAGTTATCCTTCTTGATAGAGTCCCACATGATTCTTAGGGTTTCTTTGTTTTTTTTAATTCTTTTGTCTGATTTTTTTTCAGCTATGTTGGTGTTAATTCCCTGGTCCTCCAGATTTCCCACTCTGCATTCTAATTGCTTGAGTCTGTTCCTCTGTCTTCCTATTGAGTTGTCTAATTCTGTAATTTTATTGTTAATCTTTTGGATTTCTGAATGCTGTCTCTCTATGGATTTTTGCAACTTATTAATTGTTCCACTATGTTCTTGAATAATCTTTTTGCATTCTTCAACTGTTTTATTGGTGTGTTCCTTGGCTTTTTCTGCAGTTTGCCTTATTTCATTTCTGAGGTCATCCCTGATGTCTTGAAGCATTCTGTAAATTAGTTTTTTATATTCTGTATCTGAAATTCCAGGATTGTATCTTCATTTGGGAAACATTTTGATTCTTTTGTTTGGGGGGTTGTAGAAGCTGTCATGGTCTGCTTCTTTATGTGGTTTGATATCGACTGCTGTCTCCAAGCCATTACTAAGATATAGTAGTGATTTGTTCTACATTTGCTCTCTGAGTCTTATCTTGTTTTGTTTTCTATCACTATATGTGGATGGGCTACTAGATTGTGGTGTCTTGTTTGTTGTAGCCATTGACTTACTTATGACCTATTACCAGCTGGTTTGTGCTGTTGCCAGATATATATGTCTGAGTCTATTCACTATTCTTGAGTAGAATCTGATTTTTGATCATCAAGTGTGTGATGCACACTGTCACCTATCCACCTCAAGAAGTAGTGGTGATAGTTATGTGCACCAGATTCTATTGGCAGCTGGGGTTCACACTCCATTGGGGGGAAGGATGCTGACAGGCTTCCCCCAAGTGTCAGTGAGGTAGGTGTGTCTCTATTCCTAAAGCACCTTGGTGGGAGGGCTCTGCAGCTGTACCTTAGGCCCCCAATGCAAGTACCTCTACAGATTGGTAGGTGTCACCCTCCTTAGACCCCTAAGGCAAGAAGCTATGTGGTCTGGGGGGAGCTTCAGCCCTCAGTTCCCTGTTGTGGGTCAGTTAGGGCTCTGTTGAATAAGCAGAGATATCAGACCTGGGAAACTTGTTTTTCCAGTAAATCCGCTAAAAAAAAATGCAGTCAGATCCCTATCAGAACTGCCTTTGCATTATAACAGCCACCTTGTTCCCTGTAAGGATGAAAGCCCAAGATTTGGATCATATATGCTTGGCTGGAGCTGGTTCTGTGTTTTTACTCCAATTAGGGAAGGATTTTTGGTCCCTGCATTTTTTGTGGTTGCTTCTCTCAGGCCGGAAGAGTGGGTTAGGAAAAGACCAAAAAAAAAAAAAAAAGGGGGGGGGGAAGCAAAGCCGCGGAGCCGGAGCCATTCTCCCTCTGGCTCAGGAAATTCCAATGTTAATGAAGCCACCTGGGAAGGGGAGGGGAGGATTCAGCAAAACAGGAGAGAGTAGCACCCCGGAATATAGACAAAGTTACTTATCTTGCTTGGGATGACTATTTTACCTGAGATTCCCGAGGGGCATGTCACCTATGTGTGCTGGCTGTGTGGAGATTGCCCCCGAGGGTCTGGCCCGCTGAAGCCGCGGTCAGATCCTCCACTGCCAGTCCAAAGCCCAGCGTCAAGGTTCCCCTGCTGGGACGCTGCACTCCCGGCTCCAAAATCAGTCACTGCCTCCCGGGGACTTCTCCCACCAGCCACGTCGCCAAGCTGCCCATGCGGACCAGCTGGGCCCCCTCCCGGTGTCAGTTCAGGGGGTTAGGACTGCGCCCTGTGTTTGCACCATCACAAGATGTTGTGTTCAGCTTCCCTGTGCCCAGTCCTAAGCCCGGAGCCAAGGTTACCTGGCTGGGACGCTGGCTCCAGGCTCCGAAAACAGTCACTGCTTCCCCGTAGTTGTTCATTCTCCATCTCTGTCACTCAGGTCAACTCTTTAAATCTGTGTTTGTTGTTCAGGGTTCGTAGATTGTCATGTATGTGATCAATTCACTTGTTTTTCCGAGTCTTTGTTGCAGGAGGGATCCGAGGTAGCGTCTACCTAGTCAGCCATCTTGGCCACCCCCCCCACACACTGGTTGGTTTTGAACCACCAACATTTAGATTAGCAGTTGAGTGCAAACCTTTTGTGCCATTCAATATCCAATATACTGGTTCCACAATATATCCCAGAGATATGACTAAAGGCAGGTAATTACAAAAGAAATTGAACTCAATTAAAAGAACTAAAGAGTACAGTCATTAGGTTGGTTCCTTGAATGAGTAAAAGTAGTGATCTCACATTTCTTCTTTGACTACTCACTGGAAAGTTTATTGCACTTTATCTAACATCTTGAATTTTATCCCCATGATATAAATCTTTGAGGATTTTTATGAGGTTTATAATGGTTGTTTCAAGGTACAGGGAATTAATAGATCATTTTTCAAATTGCGAAAGAAAATTATAAATTGTACGTTATGGGAACAGAGAGAGTTCTCTTACCCACAAGACAAAAGGTCATCTTATTAAATGTTAGAAATCTATGTGCTGTATAATCATAAATATATATATAGTTTTGTATATCTTAAACTGTAACTAACCTTTAGAAGTAGCTTGCCTTGTTTCACATAATTGCATCTAGGTGATCAGGCTCACTGAAACACAGAAAGGTGAATGAACACGTCCTGTTTCCAAGAGTCCTCAGGACTTGTGACTCTGGCTCACTGATTCTGTGACTGTCTTAGCAAGGCTTCTATTTCAGCTTTGATGATGTTGCAGCACATACTGCCCTCTTACAGGATTGATGTACTCTGGCACACTCATCAGCCTATCAGAGGTCTTTTGCTCAAAGTTACTAATAAAATTGTAGATAAGCACTTTGAAATTTGTATTAATTGGAGCACTCATTTCCATGGTAAGTTGTGTATCGTCCCAATTTGCAAATTTACGATTAAACCTACATAGTAATCTGTTCATGGTGTTCTGGGTTGTTTATTTTTGACAAAATGTAACCATCCATGGACTTTATGATTAGACTTGAGTCAAAGAGCTCAGCTTATTTTAATGCTATATTTTTCTAAGTTAAAAAAAATGTGGGAGACAAAAATAAAGTACATGCCAATTCATCTCTGCTTTTCAGCTGAAGTAGACTGGAATTCTGAGAAGCACAGAAATTTCTACTTTCTGCCCAAGTTTTTTCTGCATTCAAAATGAGGTAACAGCTGCATCGGTACCCAATCCACTTTTCTGGACAAGAACAGCAGTCAGAGTCTAAGAAAAAACAAAACAAAACATGATTGAAGGCTCTGAACATTTAAAAATTTCAATGCTATTTAATCATTCATAAATCACTTGTTTTTTATGAATATTTTCCACAAATATTCTCTGAGAATCTACTATATATTTTTACTCCACAGCATGCTGTGTTCAGAGAATGTTAATGCGACCAAGTCAGAAATGATCTCTTTTTCCCTAGAGTTATGTTCTAGAGCTGGAGTCAGAATTATATAATTTCCAATCATTTATTAATTACATTTAATGATACCTTTGGTAAGTATACAAAATATATTCATCATATTAAGAGAGCACGTAGCAGGACATGGGATGGGAGAAAGCTAGAAAAGTTTTTTTTTTTTTTTTTAAGTTTTTTCAGAAGAGATCCCAAAGCTGAGCTCTGCAGTATAAACAGGGTAACTAGATCAAAGAGAGTCTTTAATGGAGAAAGCATTTTAACATGTTTCCTGAGGCAAAAAAGAATAAAGTACATTGAAAATGTTCTGGTGGCTCAGCGGTTAAAGTTCTCAGCTGCTAACTGAAACGTAAAATGTTGGTCATTTGAATCCACCTGCTGATTGGCCAGAGAAAGATGTGGCAGTCTTTTCCCATAAAGATTATAGTCTTGGACACCCTATGGGGCAGTTCTACCTTGTGCTATAAAGTTGCTATGAGTGCAGTATGGAGCCTACCTCCTTGGAGTTCTATGATGAGTCCTGGAGAGAATACTGTAAGAAACAATGAGAAATTTACTTAATTTGGTGCAGATTTAAGTGAAGCTATGAAATAACAAAAAATATTACAAACTAGTAAGATAAAATCTTCATTGCTAAATGGTTTTATAATGGTTTTGACCTTTATAAACACTTGTCTAGAGAAACTTGCCAATTATTCAAGAAAATTCCCAAGATAGCCATCGACAAAAGACATATTACTCCTAAGATTCCAGAAATCAACCTCCATGGAGTGGTCTGAAAAACTAGAAAAAGAGAGATAGGCAAAGACTTAAAGAACAAACAAAGGGACTAAAGTTTTTAAAAACAGAAGCCAATTAGAAAGATTCCAAAAATTTTTTTGATTTTATAAAACAGTTGTTTTGTCAATGAAATATTGAAAGACAGACATTCAACTCAGGACTCAACCCAATGCCAAGGCTTTTATGTGGTGTACTTTATTCTTCAGTGAGACTATCCATACATTTTCTGTGCTATCCTCTCCATCTCTAGAAGACAGTAAAGCAAAATTACCATTATCTTTTTAATTGGTAAAGAAGCTTCTAGAATAAGAAGGGATCAATAGGCTCAGATTCTGTTTTATGCACTTACATAACAGACATTACTTTTATTCTGTCAACAAAATAAAAAAGTGAAAAGTATGATTGCCATTAGGTAGATGAGAAAACTGAGGGTGCAAGAATAACATTATTTTTCTCACAGTGTCAAAGTGGGTAAGTATCCATTTCTTGAGTAGGACATCAAATTAAAGGGTGTTTAGGCCCAGAGTCTTTCCTTTAACATTTTCTGTCATTGTCACGGACAATAACACTACCTGGAGAGTGTCCTTCTGCTAATCTTAATGCAGGCTCTGCTCTGAGAAGTGTCCTCCTGCTCATAGCTCTGTGGAGATATTACAGTGAAGAGATGAGACAGGAGCACCCTGGACCTGGTTGGAGACGTTCCACAACCAATACATGCTTATACCTCAGAGAGCTGGATTTGTATTCCACTACATTGAATTATGACACATAAACACCCTTTATTACAAGAAGATTACATTTTCTCATACCCAAAATTATTTGCGTATGGACTTTCCCCCTAGAACAAATCATCAAATGTTAATACAGAATCAATCTTAGGTGATTCTGCATTACCGTCAGCACACCCCCGAAGAGTGTTGTTTTAGTTAACAACAGTATAATGAGTCAAATTCTAAATCGGGGTGATCTTTGGATGTCACAGCACAAATGGCCAATTTTTTAATAAAATACTTTGAAACATTGTGTAATTAATATTTGGGATTATCTATTTCTGTGACAGAATTATGTTGATCTCGACTTAACCACATAAATTTTGTTCTTTTTCAGATTTTAGAGTACCTCTATCAGAAACCACTCTTAAAACCTGTTAAAAGAGCATCACAAAATGTTTTCTAGATTAGAGAATTTATAATCAGAAAATTCAAATCAGTGTGGAAAGTACAGTCACATGGCTAGCCTAAAAATGTCCACAGCATTTATACCTATTTCTCTTAAAGCTCTGCCTGATATTAGCCATGTCCATGAGATATCTGTCTCGGATACGTAATATCTGTATAATCTTCTTGGGGAAACACATGATGTTCCAAGGCGGATGCAGGGAAGGCACAAACGAGTGCTGTCTGGAGAAGAGTGCTGGTGGGTTAGAGAGTTGAGCTGGAGGCTATGGAATTCAAAGGTGCATATGAGGAAATTTAAAAGAAAAATTGCATATTTCGATAATGTTCTTAAATCACCTCTTTGTAAGCCACATTATGTGTAGTACAAGCAAGGAGCTGAAAAATGACCAGCATTAAAATGTTCCGGATATCACAAAACAGGAAATTCTCACTGTACTTTTATAAGACGAACCCTATGATTAGCACCAGAGAAGTGACAGGGAGTCTTTTTTTATATGTTTGAACATCACAGTCTATATTTGGAAAATATCAAAAAATAGACAAAGGTAAATCTATTTAAAAAAAAAATTTAGTATAATATAAATTCTACACAGACTTCTATTTTAATCACAATAAATATTCACTTTGTATAAAACAATTTAAAACATTTTACACATATAAACTCATGAGTATAAAAATGGCTTGGTAAGGAATACACTATAACGATCCTTGATAGGTGAAAAAACTGAGGTCCAGTAGGGTGAAGCCAAGTAAATTGTCCAAGATTGCTTAAATTTGAAACCCAGGCAGTCTTGCTCCAGAGCATACATGCAATACATTTCAAATCAAGCCCAACACTTTGTGTCTATATTTCCTGTAGATTTTTATTTCTTTTCTTTTGCACAAAGTGGTTGGTCTAACCCCCTCTCATTTCTATGTTTCCCATCTCTGCCTCATTTAGATCAGCCAGGAGAGGCAAAGGCCAAAAAAGTAGAACCAGAATATCTTCCCATTACTGTTGTGTGTTCACGCCCATACACACAAACACATACACGCACATACACATACTCGCAGGTCAAAAAGCTTCCACACAGAACTCAAAGACAATTCTCATGATTATGAAGTTTATTAGGGAAGTAACAGGTTAGAAGTCAGGTTCAGGGACACTGAAGATACAGTTCTTCAATCAGGATAGCCTCTGCTCAGCTGAGGCCACAGGCATGTCTCTTTTTGGGCCCTTGCCTTCTGCCCTGCTCAGGCAAGTGTTACAAAGCTCTTTTTAGCTCTGCCAATAAGTGCCCAGAACCACCCTAATTTTCTAGTAAGCCTCTGCCTAAAAGCACTTAGCTCTCTAGCTCTGTGGGTTGGTAAGTCTAGCTCCACTGCATGTGCCCAGAGGCACCCTACTCCACCAGGAAGCCTCCTGCAGTATTGCTCTGGGGGCCGGCAAACCCACCATGCCATCTCCTGCAAGGCTTCTGGTTCTGCAGCTTCTGCTGCTGTCATTTTTCTGCCACTGCTCCTCACCATCTCTAACCATCTCCGATGTAACAGCTCTCTCCCTGTCTCCACAGTCTAGGAGGTTTTCAGTGCAGGTATCCCAAATCCAAAGGACGTGCTCCACTCCTTTCTTGGTGGTCATGAAGGTCCCATTTCAGCCTCTGGGGTGGCTCATTTTAAGTCTAGTGGAATGGCAAAACTAACCAATCCCCTCATTAGGGTTCCATATACCTAATTTGCATGGTCCCACACCCATGAGGGTGCCATGCAACACCTTATTTACATTGGTAGCAAGCTATCCAAACCCCTTGGTAGGCCACAAGCACTTAATTTGCATAGTTCCACCTAGTCATTTGGCAGGAGTTACAAAGACTATTCCTGTAAGGGTCATACTAAGTAATTCACTGCACTGCAGTGAAGAATATTAAATATACCATGCACTGCCAGAAGAACGAACCAATCTACCTTGGAAGAAGTACAGCCAGAATGTTCCTTAGAAGCAAGGATAGCAAGACTTACATTAGACATGTTATCAGGAAGGACCAGTCCCTGGAGAGGGACACCTTCCTTGGTAAAGTAGTGGGTCAGTGCAAAAGAGCAAGACTCTCAGTGAGATGGATTGACACAGTGTCTGCAACAATGGGCTCAAAGATAGCAATAATTGTGAGGATGGCACAGGACTGGGCAGTGATTCATTCTGTGTACGTAGGGTCAGAATGAGTTAGAACTGACTCCATGGCACCTAACACCATATATAAACGCACACTTATGTACATCTATAAATAGACACCATATGTATGTGTTATATGTATGTATATATATATGTATATACACACATGTCATTGTTGTGTGCCATTGAGTCAGTTTGGAATTCTGACTCTACATACACATTATATGTGTGTGTGTATATATGTACATGTATATGACATGGATTCCCACTCACAGCAACTCTATAACACAGAGTAGAACTGCCCCATAGGGTTTCCAAGAACCAGCTGAGCTCTTAACCACTGTGCCACCAGGGCTTCTATATAAGTGTGTGTGTGTGTGTGTGTGTGTGTGTGTATACAGTGTATTTTTAACTTCTCCCTTAATTCTTTCCAAACTGCATGCTCAGGTTTATCCCTTTTTGTGCATAGGCAGTTGTGCCACAGAATCTCTGCCACTCATCCCCTCCTGTCGCAGAGGTTGCCATTGCATCACCCATACCCACTGAAACTCTTGGTGAGTTCTGGCAAGTGAGTGTCTGCGTCTCTGTGTCTGGGCCATTTTTTCTCCCAGAACTGCTGAAAGCCTTGATGCTCTCACAAACAGCAGTCCAGAGATGCTGAGGAATTACTGTCACCACTAGAAAAAGAAAAAAAAAAAAGGATGAGGCCTCAACCAATGACGCTCAGGATGTGGAGTAGCCCAGCAATCTTGGCCCCGTGATGAGACAGTTCCGAACCTTGTGTTTTGCCCCATTTCCTAGAGTTAACATCCCTTCCCTGTTTATACCGTACACTTCCTGAATAAACTGGTTGCACTAGAACCTTTTTCAGGGTGGGAGGTGGAAAGAATTCAGATTGAAATCCTGCCAAAACATTCAACTTCACTTACATAAACTTGTTTTGAAAAGTCATGTATCCTTCCTAAAGATGCAGATGGACACCTTCACCACTCCTTGCAAGTCCTCTCCTTCCCTAGTGTCCACCACAGGTCACCGTGCTCTCTTTCCTGTAATTTACTGCTTACCCAGTGCACTTGTTCAAGGCAAATGGTGACTCCAATAACTAAAGTGTCATTCAAACCTGAGCAAAAACCTGAGGAAAGGAAACTGAGGTCCACTTAAGACATGCACAGTGAGATCTGATGTCTTTTTGCTGCCTGGATGTTTAACACAACATGCTTTAGAGCACAGTAATGGTACATATTCCAATAGCCTCAAATGAGAAATTTATTTTAATCTAAGTGTTTGTGAAATTTTTGCATGCTCAGAGTGAAAAGGAAATTGTCTGTACTGGGCATAAAATTATTCTCTCCTTTTAGGCTAAGGAAGGGACCTCCAGGAAGGAAGTAAAGGGCTGTGACCCGGTTAAGGGTCTTTGTACACATGCCAGTAACAGATCTACCAGCAAATACTGGTTAAGTTTGCCAGCCAGAGTCCTCATGTATGAAATGTTTTTAATATGTACCCAACCTTTGTCTACAACTGTTTACCGGGGAGAAATATTGGAATCTATGGATATTTAGGGCGTGGCACTCTGGAAAGTGTCATGAAAATTACATAACCATCTAAGTATAAAATAAAGATCCCCATAACTGAGGCATCTCTTTTTATAGTTGCAAACTTCATTTAGAGACCTCATATATTAATCTGTTTATCTGGCCCAGAATATGCCCTAAGGGGGAAAGAAAAGACTGGCAAGTAGCAAGCACAGACTTCTCACTGCTTTGTGACTCACAGATATTGCATCATTGGAATTACTAGTAAAGCCTGACACTGAGTAAAATGTCTGATACTTGTGAGTTTGATTTGCAATGCAATCCTTTTTGCTACCTCTTTTAGCATCTTATTTTCCTAGTGGGTGGCTTTAAAAACAAGTTTGTTTTTTCACAATTCTGGAAGCTGAAAGTTCCAATCAGAGTCTCAGCCATGTCGTTTCCTTTCTTGTAGGTATCCCAAGTGTCCCTTGGGTCCTTGAGGATCTATACATGGTATTTGTCCTCCCCAGTTTGTGCTCGCATCTGTGTCTAATTTGTTCTTTTTATAAGTCAGAAGTGATTAGGTTTAGGACATACCCTACACTGAAGTGGCCTTATTAACATAAAAAAGAAAAACAATTTACAAACAAGGTTACTTCCAATAGGATCCAACACATATTTTGGGTGAGACAGGATTCAAATCCATAATACAGAGGAATTAAGTTTTAGCCAGATACCCAGACCCACCCCCAAAAAAAAAACCAGTGCCATCGAGTCGATTCTGACTCATAGCTACCCTATAGGACAGAGTAGAACCACATAGACATATAGATAATGAGAAATATGTATATATTACACACCACTTACCATTCATCTCTACGTGTAGCAAAGGTTGTTATTGTCCCACTCTTATACCTATAAATTTTGACAAACTTTGGCAGGCTCCTGCAGCTGCATGTCTGGAGTCCTTTTCTCCTAGAACTGCAGGAAGCCTCATACCCTCGCTTGCGTAAATTTCAGGATTTCACATGTAAATACCCCAGTTCCTTTTGCTTCTCTAAGAAGCAGTGGCTATTTAGGAATGCATGTTTGAAAAAAAAGAAATGCATGAAAAATGTGTTTCTTATCCCAGAAACTAGGAATAAAATCCCCTGCTATGAGAGAAAGGTGAATAAGTATAATGGTGGAAGAGGGTGGGGAGATAAGAGAGAGAACTTAGAAAGACAGAAACTGAGTTCTATTGATATGAAGGAACCATACCATGAGAAGAGAGGCTACACCAAGTTATACTTTTCATGCCTTGAAACAGGCATTTTCCTTCATCAATGCCTTGAATCAACATGGGAGTTGAGTAAACATTTGAAGACAACTCACCCTCTGATAGGTGGGCATTATGAATTTCCTGCACTCAGGTGATATTCTAGCTGTTATTTTTATCAGTGCTTGGAGACAATTTCCCTTTGAAAGCAAATAATATTTATCCCATTTAATACTATCTAGACAGCCCTGTCCTTGGCAACATTTGAAAATTCTTGTAAGCCCTTAGTAAAAAAGCAGCACAGAATCTTAATTTTATGGTGGAAAAGATTATCTCTGAACCTTTGCTTGGTTAAACAAAAGAAGTATGAGATTTATTCAATGTTGGAAGTGTAAACGTACATGTATATGATATCATACATGAAAAAAGCAAAAGGTCATTAAAAAGACAGGAGAGAAAGAAAAGACCTAAACTGATGTCAGAAGAGATTCTGAAACTTGCTCTTGAAGGTTGAGTAGCTAAAGCAAAAGGAAAAAATGGTGAAGTAAAAGAGCTGAACAGAAGACTTCAAAGGGCAGCTCGAGAAGACAAATAGGTATTATGATGCCATGTGCCTGGAGATAGAGATAAAGTATTATGATGCCATGTGCCTGGAGATAGAAAACCAAAGGGGAAGAACACACTCAGCATTTCTCAAGCTGAAAGAACTGAAGAAAAAAATCAACCCTCTAGTTACAATACTGAAGAATTCTATGGGGAAAATATTAAATGATACAGAAAGCATCAAAAAAAAGATGGAAGGAATACACAGAGGCACTGTACCAAAAAGAATTGGTTAACCTTCAACCATTTCAGAAGGTGACATATAATCAGGAGCTGACGGTACTGAAGGAAGACGTCCAAGCTGCACTGAAGACATTGGTGAAAAACAAGGCTCCAGGAATTGATGGAATACTAATTGAGATGTTTCAACAAACGGATGCAGCACTGTTAGTGCTCACTTGTCTATGCCAAGAAATTTGGAAGACAGCTATCCAGCCAACTGACTGGAAGAGATCCATATTTATGCCTATTCCCAAGAAAGGTGATCCAACTGAACACAGAAATTATCGAACAGTACAATTAATATCACATGTAAGCAAACTTTTGCTAAAGATCATTCAAAAGCAGCTTCAGCAGTATATCTACAGAGAACTGCCAGAAGTTCAAGCTGGATTTAGAAGAGGATGTGGAACCATGGATATCATTGCTGATGTCAGATGGATCCTGGTTGAAAGCAGAGAATACCAGAAGGATGTTTACCTGCGTTTTTATTGACTATGCTAAGGCATTCAACTGTGTGGATCGTGACAAATTATGGAAAACATTGCAGAGAATGGGAATTTTGAAACAATTAGTTGTGCTCATCAGAAATTTGTACATGGATCAAGAGGCAGTCATTCGAACAGAACAAGGGGTACTGCATGATTTAAAGTGAAGAAAGGTGTGCATCAGAACTGCATTCTTTCACCATACCTATTCAATCTGTATGCTGAGCAAATAATCCAAGAAGCTGGATTATATGAAGAAGAATGAGGCATCGGAATTGGAGGAAGACTCCTTAATAACCTGTGTTATGCAGATAACACAACCTGCTTGCTGAAAGTGAAGATGACTTGAAATGCTTACTGATGAAGATCTAAGACCACAGCTTTCAGTATGGATTACATCTCAACAGAAAGAAAACAAAAATCCTCACAACTGGACCAATAAGCCACATCATGATAAACAGAGAAAACATTGAAGTTGTCAAGAATTTCATTTTATTTGAATCCACGGTCAGTACCCATGGAAGCAGCAGTCAAGAAATCAAAAGAAGCATTGCATTGGGCAAATCGGCTGCAAGAGATCTCTTTAAAGTGTTAAAAAACAAAGATGTCACCTTGAGGACTAAGGTGCACCTGACCTAAGCAATGGTGTTTTCAATCACTTCATGTGCATGCCAAAGCTGGGCAATGAATAAGGAAGACCTAAGAAGAATTGACACCTTTGAATTGTGTGTTATAGAAGAATATTAAATATACCATGGACAGCGAAAAGAATGACCAAATCTGTACCAACTCAATGGCACCTAACAACAACAACAACACCTCTTTAAATAGAACGCTGATGAAAGTAGAAAAAACAGTGCAAGAATCATTTGACCCTTGGGGCAGGATCAGAGTGAGGAGAGGTGGGAGAGAGAACTGTTGAGTAGTCGTCACCTCTTTCTCTAGTATGGATTTTGGGGCCCTTGTGGCACAGTGGTAAAGAGCCCAGGCTGCTAACCAAAAGGTCAGCAGTTTAAATCCACTAGCCACTCCTTGGAAACATGATGAGGCAGTTCTACTTTGTCCTATAGGGTCACAATGAGTCGGAATGGACTCAATGGCTATGCGTTCTGGTTTACTTATGTTTTGCTTTGATTAAAAAAAAAAAAAGGAAATTTAAATCTCCAAGAAGTATATAATTTATCTTAATTTGTGTACATACGTTTTTAAATGGTGTTTTCTAATTTGCTTCTCTCACCAAAAAAATTAAATTTATTTTCCATAATTCTCACTTTATTCAACAGTGAAAATGTTTGACACATGATAATTAGTAAAAGTGTTTCTGGATTTACATAGAAAAAAAGACAGGTAAGTGACTCCTTTATTTATAAAGAAGCAGAAGCAAAAAATAATCTGTAGGTAAAATAAAACACACTGAATTGAAGAGACCAAGACACAGGTTATTTTTCTTTTGGCAAAATCTGGAAGCAATCTCTGTGTGAACCTTAGTTTTAAAGGAAGTGGCCAAAGACCTTCACTTGGTCTACAGGACTCAGGACCGTGGCTAAATTAAGGCATGTGAGGGCCCTAAACATTAGTTTACTAATGCATTTGAATGGGATATGTGAGTTTTACGTGTGTGTGTGTCTTAGCTACCCATGATGTAACTTCTTTTTTAAATGCGACTATATTATTAGCCATTAAATGTATAAGTGGTATATGCCATTTTCGTGGAATGAGATGAACTGGATTATAAAATTTTTAGTAGATACAGGTGTATTAGTCATCTAGTGCTGCTATAACAGAAATACCACAAGTGGATGGCTTCAACAAAGAGAAATTTATTCTCTCACAGCCTATGAGGCTACGAGTCCAAATTCAGGGCATCAGTTCCAGGGGAAAGCTTTCTCTGTTGGTTCTGGAGGAAGTGCCTTGCCAATCTTTCCCCAGACTAGGCGCTTCTCCACACAGGAATCCTGGGTCCAAAGGATGAGCTCTGCTCCTGGCACTACTTTTTTGGTGGTATGAGGTTATTTTATATCTCAAAAGAGATTGGATTAAGAGACAATATAGTCTTGTAGATCTCATCAACATAACTGCCGCTAATACATCTCATCACATCATAGTGATAAGATTTAACAACACATAGGAAAATCACATCAGATGACAACATGGTGGACAATTATACAATACTGGGAATCATGGCCAAGCCAAACTGATACACATATTTTTTGGGGATGCAATTCAATCCATGACATTCTAACCTTTGGCATCCCAAAATTCATGCCCTTGCCACATGTAAAATATATTCACCCCATCACATCATAGCAAAATTCTTAATTTAACTCCAAGTCCAAATCCAAAAGTTCTTCTCCATCTAGAATACAAGTTATCTGCTTCCAAAATACAATGGTGGAACAGGAACAAGCTAGATATTTCAATTACAAATGGGAAAAATTGGAGGGAAAGAAGGACTAACAGGCACCATGAAAGTCAGTAGAACCCATTACATTAGTGCTCAAGGTCTTGAAAATAATCCTCTGTTCTGAGACCATTGGCAGAATAGCCCTGTCCTCCAGACTCTGGGTATTGGCTGCACTCTTCCAGATTCAGAGTGGAGGCTCTTAGCTCTGGGCTTCAGCTCTGCCTTCCAGGCTTGCTGAAATGGCAACTTTGCTCCCTCGGCTTTAGGCACACCATTTTCCTAGTTCATCTGAGTGTTGACTCCATACTTCAAAACGCCAGAGGCCAGGGCTCCATATTTTGGAACCCCAGAAGTTGTGGCCATACCCTTTGAGACTGAGGTAGCTCTGCTTCCTGTGTTCCTTGCCTCTTCAGCTTCTGCTTCCAGGTTCCTTGGCCTCCTGGAAGCCCACATCTACCCTGCTGGGGCAAGTGTTCCAAAGCTCTGTAGCTCCACCAATAAGTGACTGGAGGCACCCAACTCTGCCAGTAAACTTTAGCTGGAAGACACTCAACTCTTGCACCACAACTCAGCAAGGCTAGCTCTATCAACCCTGGCAGGAAGTCTCCTGCACAAAGGCATTCAGCTCTTTTGCTGTAGGTCAGCTCCACCACCATCTCGCTCTGGTCTCCTATTCTGCCGCTGCCAGTTCTCTACTGCTGCTGGTTCTCTGCTGCTGCTTCTCACCATCTGTACTATCTCCAGTTTAACAGTTCTCTTCCTTTTCCCCTGAGTTCTCTATCCATTCACAGTTCCAAAACTGCTTCCATACTTTAGGTATCTGTTAGAGAAGCACTCTACTCCTGGTGCCAAATTCTGTCTTAGTCATCTAGTACTGCTGTAACAGAAATACCACAGTGGATGGCTTTAACAAAGAGAACTAGGTACTAAAATTTTTACTCTATATCATATTTTCTACAAAAAGAATATTCCACATATTCTACAGCAAAAAAAATTAGTCAGTGAACTTAGTTGTTTCAAGAATTATTGTAAAATTCTGGTGCTCTCCCAAAAGGAAAAATTGATTTTCATCAGTTTTGCTTTAAACCATTCATACTTCAGTTTCGATGCTTATTTCATAATAAATGCTACAGTTACAAATAAACAAATGAAACCATGTCATAAAAGAAAACTTAGTGACCAGAAAACAAATATTACAATGAATTACTATATTTTATGCTTAGATAAATATTCTATCTCTAACATGTTATAATTAAAAACATTTCTTTCTATTCTTTGCTCTTACAAATTCTTCAGTGATTTTGCCACAATGAAGCTGCCAAACAATATCTACTTCCACACACAACAAGGGTAAAAAATCTAGTCTTTCTTGAATCACTGTTATATGCTGAGGGCTTTTGAGTCTCTTTAAGGATGAAAACGAAAATGAGAGTTAAGTTGTGCAGTTTGTGATAAAGTTGGGAAAATGCATAAAACAATTTCAACTTTGGGAAATACACATTGTATTTTATCTTCTGTTGTGGAATCATGCATGACTACATGAGTAACATTTATTTTTCCTGAATCTGTAAACATAGTTCTCATGTAAGAATGAAATCGTCACTCTTCTCCATAAAGGTTTGTATTTACGTCATCGGGATAAGCGTGCCCTAATTTCTTGGATGCCTTCATGCATTCTTCATTAGGTATACCCACATTGTTTAAGAAGGAAAACTTTTTGAAAGAACTTCATACACTTTTGCCCTTCTTTTCATGCAAGATTCATGTCAATAATGGCATAGTATGTGGTTGTGCAAAATGGATCTCCAGCACTCAATACTTCTGAAGCACTTCTGTTATTTACCTGTTTCTTTCTAGTGCTTCTGCAACAGTGAACTGCTTGATAATCGATATTTGGCAGGATTTGTTTTGTTGTGTTTTCAAAATCTCTTAAATTATGTAAATAACCTGTTAATGACTGGTACAGATCTGTGCATGTCTTTAATTTTACTTCTGAATCTTGGAGAGCTTGACTTGTCTGATGAAAATGCTACAATATATTATTCCACATAATAAACATAAATACATACTCTAGTGTTTGCATTTTGACAGTGATGTTTTCAGCTTCTCTTTTGGTTTCTCTTTTTTGTGTCTGGTCTTCAGCTATATTTCCTAAGGTATCTAGAATCTGAGTGTACAATTCCAGGGTTCCCCTCATTGCTACAGCATGCACTGCCCAACATGTATTAGAAAGATATTTTAATAATTGATAGTTGCCTAACTATGTTTAAAGAACTGCCCATCAGTGGGTGGAGATGGCCAAAAACTGTAGAGTAGCTGAACAGTAGAAAAAAAAAATCAACTGCTTCTGGACAACAGTCTACTGTGCTATGTCCTACAAAATTAAGTGAAGGGGCAGCACATGGTATGAAACGGCACATTCATTACATTCTAAAATGTTCTGTTGCGTGCCTTTATAATGCCCTGACATATTGGCAGCATTGTCATAGGACCAGCCTCTGCACTTAGAAAAATCAGTTTTGCAAACTTCACATAAAAAGTGAAGTACTTGATTTGCAATTTCTTCACAAGTATGACTTGTTAAGCTAGTAAATGTGATAAATTGCTCAACAGGTTTTCCATCTGTTGGAGATATGTAGCTTAAAACTATACTTAGCTGATCTGTATGAGAAAGATCAGGAGTGGAATCCAAAGACAAACCAAAATATCAAGCTATAATTATTTCACTGAAAACAGTTGATCAAACTTTATCACTTGTTAAGTTTATTAATTTTCACACATTGTTTTGGACAAATACGATGGGTTGCTTTTTCCTGTATTACCATATTTTGAGATGTGACATGCTAAAAATGGATCAAGCTGAACAGAAAGTTCAATTAAGCCAAATAAATTTCCATTTTGTGGACACTGAAATGCTTCATTTCTTCCTCAAAAAGATAGTCCACATTCAGCAATTATAATAAAGACAGCAACCAAATGTTGCAAAATGGCTTTCCAAGAATGGCATTCTTCATTAATTTGTGTTTCCAATTTTTGAGTTAAGCCAAAACCATCCTTTTGGTTTAAATATGATAATATATAATCTCTGTGAATTGAACTGTTTTCATGTTTATCAATAATATTTGAGTTGCACCAATCGATAAGTCCATTAGTAGCAAATTGAGAATTAAATGATTTAGGGCTAAATAGTTTGCAAACAAAACAATGTACAGAGCCAACTGATGGAGAATACAGTGAAATATAATTTTCACCACTAGCTTTGCACCCTATAAATATATTCTGGCTACAGAATCTTCTTTGTTTACGGTTCAGAAATTTTGAACACAAATTTTCAAATGGTTCACTATGATGTTGACAATCACATGGCCCTCTTTTGATCTACTACTTTCATCGTTAGAAGAATAATTATTCCGCAAAGCAAGATCTGTATTTCTGTAATTTATGGGGTCTGCAAATGTGACAATTTCAGATTCTAAAATAGTTTTACTTTCTACCCAGTATTATTTTTTTTTTACTACAACAAAGGATGGATGCAGAATTTGAAGGAAATTCTGTTATATTTGTATTGTTTTTACGAATTTCAGCACTAGCAGTACTAGTACAATGATTTTCACTCATTAAATTCAAGTATTCATTGGAAGAAGTCTCTTCTGATTCATTATGTTTTAAAAAGGAAAGGAATTTTGGAATTATTTTTAGGGATTCACAAATCCTTTTTTTTTAATCTTCCACGAGATTTTGTTTTTACACTCTGCTTAGTTGTTGCCATTTCGTTTTACCTGGATATAAAATTATGCCACTTTTTAAATTTGTTTCTACTGTAGCAGGTCAATTTGAATAATTGAAAATAAATGAAATTTATAAAACATGTAAAATTTACACAATAAAATTTCCATTTGGGAGGGCTTACTTTACCTGATATTAGAGCCTATTATACCGCCACAGTGGTCAAAACAGCCTGGCACTGATACAACAACAGATACATGGACCAATGGAACAAAATTGAGAATCCAGACATAATTCCATCCACATATGAGCAGTTGATATTTTGCAAAGGCCCCAAAACAGTTAAATGGGGAAAAGACAGTCTTTATAACACATGGGGCTGGCATAACTGGATATCCATCTGCAAAAAAAATGAAACAAGACCCATACCTCACTCCATGCAAAAAAACTAACTCAAAATGGATCAAAGACATAAATATAAAATCTAAAGTGATAAAGATCATGGAAGAAAAAACAGGGACAATGTTAGGAGCCTTAATACATGGCATAAACAGTATACAAAACATTATAAAGAATGCAGAAGAAAAACTAGATAACTGGGAGCTCCTAAAAATCAAACACCTATGCTCATCCAAAGACTTCACCAAAAGAGTAAAAAGACTACCTACAGACTGGGAAAAAGTTTTTAGCTATGACATTTCTGATCAGTGCCTGATCTCTAAAATATACATGATACTGCAAAAACTCAACTATAAAAAGACAAATAACCCAATTAAAAAATGAGCAAAAGATATGAATAGACACTTCACTAAAGAAGACATTCAGGTAGCTAACAGATATATGAGGAAATGTTCACGATCATTAGCCATTAGAGAAATGCAAATCAAAACTACAATGAGATTTTATCTTGCTCCAACAAGGCTGGCATTAATCCAAAAAACACAAAATAATAAATGTTGGAGAGGTTGTGGAGAGACTGAAACACTTCTACACTGCTGGTGGGAATGTCAAATGGTACAACCACTTTGGAAATCAATTTGGCGCTTCCTTAAAAAGCTAGAAATAGAACTACCATACGATCCAGCAATCCCACTCCTTGGAATATATCCTAGAGAAATAAGAGCCTTTACACGAACAGATATATGCATACCCATGTTTATTGCAGCACTGTTTACAATAGCAAAAAGATGGAAGCAACCAAGGTGCCCATCAACAGATGAATGGATAAATAAATTATGGTATATTCACACAATGGAATACTAGGCATTGATAAAGAACAGTGAGGAATCTGTGAAACATTTCATAACAAGGAGGAACCTGGAAGGCATTATGCTGAGTGAATTAGTCAGTTCCAAAAGGACAAATATTGTATAATATAAGACCACTATTATAAGAACTTGAGAAACAGTTTAAACTGAGAAGAAAACATTCTTTTGTGGTTACAAGAGGGTGGAGTGAGGGAGAGTGGGAGAGGGGTATTCACTAACTAGATAGTAGATAAGAACTACTTTAGGTGAAGGGAAAGACAGCACACAATACAGGGGAGGTCAGCACAATTGGACTAAACCAAAAGCAAAGAAGTTTCCTGAATAAACTGAATGCATCGAAGGCCAGTGTAGCAGGGGCAGGGGTCTGGGGACCATGGTTTCAGGGGACATCAAAGTCAATTGGCATAATAAAATCTATTAAGAAAACATTCTGGATCCCACTTTGAAGAGTGGCGCCTGGGGTCTTAAACACTAGCAAGCAGCCATCTAAGATGCATCAATTGGTCTCGACCCACCTGGATCAAAGGAGAATGAAGAACACCAAGAACACAAGGCGATTACAAGCCCAAGAGACAGAAAAGGCCACATGAACCAGAGACTACATCATCCTGAAACCAGAAGAACTAGATGGTGCCCGGCTACAATAGATGACTGCCCTGACAGGGAACACAACAGAGAACCCCTGAGGGAGCAGGAGAGCAGTGGGATGCAGACCCTAAATTCTCATATGACTAGACTTAATGGTCTGACTGAGATTAGAAGGACCCTGATGGTCATGGTCCCCAGACCTTCAGTTGGCCCAGGACAGAAACCATTCCTGAAGCCAACTCTTCAGACATGGATTGGACTGGACAATGGGTTGGAGAGGGATGCTGGTGAGGAGTGAGCTTCTTGGATCAGGTGGACATTTGAGACTATGTTGGCATCTCCTGCCTGGAGGGGAGATGAGAGGGTGGAGGGGGTTAGAAGCTAGTGAAATGGACACGAAAAGAGTGGAGGGAGACAGCTGGCTGTCTCATTGGGGGAGAGTAATTGGGAGTGTGTAGCAAGGCGTATATGGATTTTTGTGTGAGAGACTGAATTAATTTGTAAACTTTCACTTAAAGCACAATAAAAATTATAAAAAAAAGATTATGGGATTTATTAGGGAAGTAACAGGTTACAATTTAGCATCAGGAACAACTCATGATACAGTTCTTCAGTCAGGAAAGTTTCTCAGCCATGCCCACAGGTAGATGTCTCCATGGTCATTGGCCTCTCAGCCTTTGGCTCCTTGGCCCCTTGTGCCAGCTCAGCCTCTGCTGAGTTATAAAACTCCTTAACTTTGGTAATAAGTGCCCAGAGGCACCTCATTCCACTAGGAAGCCTCCTCCGAAGGCTTTCAGCTTTCTAGCTCCTTGAGTCAGCACATCCACCAGCTACCACTAAGGTTGGTGTCACCCAGTGCAGTAGCTCATGATGTTACCCCCCTGCCCTGGGTGGGTGGTGCCAGCCAGTGAAACCCACCCCCAGCAACCCTTCCCCTCCTCCTGCAGTGCTGGCTCACCCACCAAACTGGCACTGCCTCCATCACCATGGATCCTGGGGTAATTTTGGTGTCACTCCCTCTGACAGTGGCATGGGGTGCAATCCTCACCCCCCACTCCCCCTTAGTGATGCCACTGACACCCACTGTAACCACCTTCTCTGTAGGCCAGGAAGCCCACTGCACCATCTCGCACCTATCTCCTGGTTCTGCTGCTGCCAATTCTCTGCCGCTGTTTTCTCTGCCACTGCTTCTCTCTATCTGGCGCTGTCTCTGATGTTACTGCTGTCTTTCTCTGTCGCCTCTGTCTAGACGCTTCTCAGCACAGGGAACCTAGATCTAAAGGAAGAGATCCACTCCCATCTCTTCTTCCTGCTGGTAGTGAGATCCCCCCCCCTTTCCATCTCGAGGGTGGCACATTTTAAGACTAGCAGGATGGTAAAACTGACCAATCCCTTTGTTAGCATTCCATATGGTTTATTTGCATAGTCCCACTCCCACAAGGTGCCATATACCTTATTTGCACTATTAGCAAGCTGCCCTTGGTGGGCCACAAGAATCTTATTTATATAGTCCCACCCAATCTTTGGTAAGAGTTACAAGACCGTGGCTAGGAAGGCCATATAAAAGCAATCCTTTGCACCACAGGGACCAAAAGACACTCTACACTGGCTGACTAATATTCTCCATTCAAGCCAGTACCTTTTTTTCTTTAATGCCCTGAAGTGATATGACAGCTGAGAAACAAATATATATAATGGGAGGCAACAGGAATTTTCTTCTCCCAGTGGAGATAATTTTTTTGCATGGACATCGACTGTCATATTTAACACCTTTTGTTTCTTCCTTCTCTTTCTATTGTAATGAATGTCCCTGTGTTCTCAGAAACGGGCAGGTGGGGTCTTGACACCTGATAAGGCGACAATGTTCAAAGTAACAACTTTTAATCTACACGTGGATGTGGCTAAATAAAAATAATTTGAGAGTCACACTAGGCAATAACTATGAAAATAGTTCATCCTTGGCTTATTACAGGGAAAGCCAATAAAAAGAACAAAATGATAATAGGAAAAAAAAAAAAGCCTCATGGGAGGAAAACAGGATGATAGAACAGTTGAGACAGAAAAGTTTTGATTTTCATTATAGGCCTATCTATGCTGTCAAAGAAAGACATTGATAACAGATAGCTTGCTTTGATTTTCTTACCCACAAAACCAAATATTTGCTTTAAAGAAATCCCTGACCAAAATCACTCATCAGCCTCTTTCCTTTCACCTTTGAAAGGTTGTAAATCCTTTCTTTCCTGTTCAAAGCGAAGCTAAAAAACCCATTGCCATGGAGTTGATTTTGACTCAGTGATCCTATAGGACAGAATAGGACTGTTCCATAGAGTTTCCAAGGAGCTCCTGGTGGATTCAAACTGCCAGCCTTCTGGTTAGCAGCTGTAGCACTTAACCACTAAGCCACCAGGGTTTTTCACTAAATTCGAATCTCAAAAGATATGACTGGGAGGAAGGGCAGAAACTATCTTGTGACCTGATATTCATTGACCTCAGT
This sequence comes from Elephas maximus indicus, assembly GCF_024166365.1. Lineage (NCBI taxonomy): Eukaryota > Metazoa > Chordata > Mammalia > Proboscidea > Elephantidae > Elephas > Elephas maximus. The sequence goes on along the minus strand of NC_064822.1, from coordinate 67,621,831 downwards.
AAAAGGGGGAAAGCAGGGTTCAAACAATCATTTTAAGGTTAGCTAACGGTTGCGATGGCACTGGGTTACTGGGGTTTTAATAGTTGATCTATATTTCTTCTTTCTCTTCTCTTTGTGTGTAGCTTCTTCGAGTCATTTGCCTTTTCTGGAATCAAAATTGCCTTTCTATATGTATATAGAATAACTGCTCAGAATAAACCTATGTTCAAATTTCAGTGAGTTTTGATTATTTAAATAATCAAATTTTTAATTTTGATGTCAGAAGCAGAGAAAATTGGAGATCCATTCAGAGAAGATTGCTAAGCTGGCTGCCCAATTTTGTGTTGAGAGATCAAACACATGCTACCATGGGCCCCTTGCATTCAATTGCTTCCTCACCATGCCTGAGGAACTTGGTATAAATGGCCTGGGTTTGAGTGCCAAAGCAGTGGCACTGAATACTTCCCTTGGACTGTTTTTTTGACTTTCTAAAATGGCCTGAACAATTGCAGTCTTTTGTCTTTTAAAATACCTAGACCAACCTAAAACAAAAAAAAACCAAACCCATTGTCTTGATTCCAACTTAAACAAAATGCACGTAAATGAACTGAGATTGCACAAATTCTTCTTGACAATGAGGCAGAAAGTGTGGGGGCAGAATCTGACCTCCTTGGGCCTACCCTAAGGCCTGCAGCTTGTATGTGTATCCTCAAGAGAACATTTGAAAAAAGGACCCGTCTCAACCAGGTCAAGATTTTTTTTTTTTAATAATTTTTATTGTGCTTTAAATGAAAGTTTACAAATCAAGTCAGTCTGTCACATATAAGCTTATATACACCTTACTGCATACTCCCACTTACTCTCCCCCTAATGAGTCAGCCCTCTACCTCCTTCCAGTCTCTCCTTTCGTGACAATTTTCCAGTTTCTAACCCTCTCTACCCTCCTATCTCCCCTCCAGACGGGAGATGCCAACACAGTCTCAAGTGTCCACCTGATACAAGTAGCTCACTCTTCATCAGCAACTCTCTCCTACCCACTGTCCAGTCCCTTCCATGTCTGATGAGTTGTCTTCGGGAATGGTTCCTGTCCTGAGCCAACAGAAGGTTTGGGGACTATGACGGCCGGGATTCCTCTAGTCTCAGTCAGACCATTAAATCTGGTCTTTTTATGAGAATTTGGGGTCTGCATCCCACTGATCTCCTGCTCCCTTAGGGGTTCTCTGTTGTGCTCCCTGTCAGGGCAGTCATCGGTTGTGGCCAGGCACCATCTAGTTCTTCTGGTCTCAGGATGATGTAAGTCTCTAGTTCATGTGGCCCTTTCTGTCTCTTGGGCTCATAATTATCTTGTGACCTTGGTGTTCTTCATTCTCCTTTGATCCAGGTGGGTTGAGACCAACTGATGCATTTAGATGGATGTTTGTTAGCGTTTAAGACCCCAGACGCCACATTTCAAAGTGGGATGCAGAATGTTTTCATAATAGTGTTATTTTGCCAATTCACTTAGAAGTCCCCTTAAGCCATAGTCCCCAAAACCCTGCCCTTGCTCCACTGACCTTTGAAGCATTCATTTTATCCCAGAAACTTCTTTGCTTTTGGTCCAGTCCAGTTGAGCTGACCTTCCATGTATTGAGTATTGTCCTTCCCTTCACCTAAAGTCGTTCTTATCTACTAACTAATCAGTAAATAAACCTCTCCCACTCTCCCTCCCCCTCCCCCTCGTAACCACAAAAGTATGTGTTCTTCTCAGTTTATACCATTTCTCAAGATCTTATAATAATGGTCTTATACAACATTTGTCCTTTTGCCTCTGACTAATTTCACTCAGCATAATGCCTTCAAGGTTCCTCCATGTTATGAGATGTTTCACAGATTTGTCACTTTTCTTCATCGATGCGTGGTACTTCATTGTGTGAATATACCACAGTTTATTTAACCATTCATCAGTTGATGGACACCTTGGTTGCTTCCAGCTTTTTGCTATGTAAACAGAGATGCAATAAACATGGGTTTACATATATCTGTTCATGTAAAGGCTCTTATTTCTCTAGGGTATATTCCGAGGAGTGGGATTTCTGGGTTGTATGGTAGTTCCCTGGTGGCATTGTGGTTAAGTGCTATGGCTGCTAAGCAAGAGGTCGGCAGTTCAAATCCGCCAGGCGCTCCTTGGAAACTCTATGGGGCAGTTCTACTCTGTCCTATGGGGTCGGTATGAGTTGGAATCAAATCGATGGCACTGAGTTTTTTTTTTTTTTATGGTAGTTCTAATTATAACTTTTTAAGAAAATGCCAGATAGAGTTCCAAAGTGGCTGTACCATTTTACATTCCCACCAGCAGTGTATAAGAGTTCCAATCTCTCCGCAGCCTCTCCAACATTTATTATTTTGTGTTTTTTGGATTAATGCCAGCCTTGTTGAAGTGAGATGGAATCTCATCATAGTTTTGATTTACATTTCTCTAATGGCTAATAATTGAGAGCATTTTCTCATGTATCTGTTAGCTGTCTGAACATCTTCTTTAGTGAAGTGCCTGTTTATATCCTTTGCCCACTTCTTGATTGGGTTGTTTGTCTTCTTGTGGTTGAGTTTTAACAGAATCATATAGATTTTAGAGATCAGGTGCTGGTCGGAGATGTCATAGCTGAAAATTTTTTCCCAATCTGTAGGTGGTCTTTTTACTCTTTTGGTGAAGTCTTTAGATGAGCATAGGTGTGTGATTTTAAGGAGCTCCCAGTTATCTGGTTTCTCTTTGTCATTTTTGGTAATGTTTTGTATTCTGTTTATGCCTTATATTAGGGCTCCTAGGGTTGTCCCTATTTTTTCTTCCATGATCTTTATCGTTTTAGTTTTTATGTTTAGGTCTTTGATCCACTTGGAGTTAGTTTTTGTGCATGGTGTGAGGTATGGGTCCTGTTTCATTTTTTTGCAAATGGATATCCAGTTATGCCAACACCATTTGTTAAAAAGACTATCTTTTCCCCAATTAACTGACACTGGGCCTTTTTCAAATATCGGCTGCTCGTATGTGCATGGATTTATATCTGGGTTCTCAATTCTGTTCCATTGGTCTCTGTACTTGCTGTTGTACCAGTACCAGGCTGTTTTGACTACTGTGGCTGTATAATAGGTTCTAAAATGAGGTAGAGTGAGGCCTTCCACTTTCTTCTTCTTTTTCAGTAATGCTTTACTTTTCCGGGGCTTCTTTCCCTTCCATATGAAGTTGATGATTTGTTTCTCCATCACATGAAAAAATGTCATTGGAATTTGGATCGGAAGTGTATTTTATGCGTAGAAGACTTTTGGTAGAATAGACATTTTTACTATGTTAAGTCTTCCTATCCGTGAGCAAGGTACGTTTTTCCACTTATGTAGGTCCTTTTTAGTTTCTTGCACTAGTACTTTGCAGTTTTGTTTGTATAGGTCTTTTACATCTTTGGTAAGATTTATTCCTAAGTATTTTATCTTCTTGGGGGCTACTGTGAATGGTATTGATTTGGTGATTTCCTCTTCGATGTTCTTTTTGTTGATGTAGAGGAATCCAAGTGATTTTTGTATGTTTATCTTGTAACCTGAAACTCTGCCAAAGTCTTTCATTAGTTTCAGTATTTTTCTGGAGGATTCCTTAGGGTTTTCTGTGTATAAGATCATGTCATCTGCAAATAGAGATAATTTTACTTCTTCCTTGCCAATCCGGATGCCCTTTATTTCTTTGTCTAGCCTAATTGCTCTGGCTAGGGCCTCTAGCACAGTGTTGAATAAGAGCGGTGATAAAGGGCATCCTTGCCTGGTTCCCGTTCTCAAGGGAAATGCTTTCAGGCTCTCTCTATTTAGAGTGATGTTGGCTGTTGGCTTTGCATAGATGCCCTTTATTATGTTGAGGAATTTTCCTTTAATTCCTATTTTGCTGAGAGTTTTTATCATGAATGGGTTTTGGACTTTGTCAAATGCCTTTTCTGCATCAATTGATAAGATCATGTGGTTTTTGTCTTTTGTTTTATTTATATGGTGGATTACATTAATGGTTTTTCTAATATTAAACCAGCCTTGCATAAGGCTGGTATAAATTCCACTTGGTCGTGGTGGATTATTTTTTTGATATGTTGTTGAATTCTACTGGCTAGAATTTTGTGGAGGATTTTGATATCTATGTTCATGAGGGATATAGGTCTGTAATTTTCTTTTTTTGTGGGGTCTTTACCTGGTTTTGGTATCAGGAATATGGTGCCTTCATAGAATGAGTTAGGTAGTATTCTGTCCTTTTCTATGCTTTGAAATACCTTTAGTAGTAGTGGTGTTAACTCTTCTCTGAAACTTTGGTAGAACTCTGCGGTAAAGCCATCTGGGCCAGGGCTTTTTTTTGTTGGGAGTTTTTTGCTTACCGTTTCAATCTCTTTTTTTGTTATGGGTCTATTTAGTTGTTCTACTTCCGATTGTGTTAGTTTAGGTAGATGGTGTGTTTCTAGGAATTCATCCATTTCTTCTAGGTTTGCAAATTTGTTAGAGTACAATTTTTTGTAATAATCTAATATGATTCTTTTAATTTCAGTTGGGTCTGTTGTGATATGGCCCATCTCATTTCTTATTTGGGTTATTTGTTTCCTTTCCTGTATTTCTTTAGTCAGTCTGGCCAATGGTTTATCAATTTTGTTAATTTTTTCCAATAACCAGCTTTTGGCTTTGTTAATTCTTTCAATTGTTTTTCTGTTCTCTAATTCATTTAGTTCAGCTCTAATTTATGTTATTTCTTTTCTTCTGGTGCCTGATGGATTTTTTTGTTGCTCGCTTTCTATTTGTTCAAGTTATAGGGACAGTTCTCTGATTTTGGCTCTTTCTTCTTTATGTATGTGTGCATTTATCATATAAATTGACCTCTGAGCACTGCTTTTGCTGTGTCCCAAAGGTTTTGATAGGAGGTGTTTTCATTCCCGTTGCATTCTATGAATTTCTTTATTCCCTCCTTAATGTCTTCTATAACCCAGTCTTTTTTCAGCAGGGTATTGTTCAGTTTCCAAGTATTTGATTTCTTTTCCCTAATTGTTCTGTTATTGATTTCCACTTTTATGGCCTTGTGGTCTGAGAAGATGGTTTGTAATATTTCGATGTTTTGGACTCTGCAAAGGTTTGTTTTATGACCTAATATGTGGTCTATCCTAGAGAATGTTCCATGTGCTCTAGAAAAAAAAGCATACTTTGCAGCTGTTGGGTGGAGTGTTCTGTATAAGTCTAGGAGGTCAAGCTGGTTGATTGTAGCAATTAGGTCTTCCGTGTCTCTATTGAGCTTCTTACTGGAAGTCCTATCCTTCTCTGAAAGTGGTGTGTTGAAGTCTCCTACTATAATTGTGGAGGTGTCTATCTCACTTTTCAGTTCTGTTAAAGTTTGTTTTATGTATCTTGCAGCCCTGTCATTGGGTGCATAAATATTTAATATGGTTATATCTTTCTGGTCAATTGTCCCTTTATTCATTACGTAGTGTCCTTGTTTATCCTTTGTGGTGGATTTAACTTTAAAGCCTATTTTGTCAGAAATTGATATTGCCACTCCTGCTCTTTTTTGCTTGATATATTTTTTTCCATCCTTTGAGTTTTAGTTTGTTTGTGTCTCTAAGACTAAGGTGTGTCTCTTGTAGGCAGCATATAGATGGATCGTGTTTCTTTATCCAGTCTGAGACTCTCTATCTCATTCTATGAAGGCACCATATTCCTGATACCAAAACCAGGTAAAGACATCACAAAGAAAGAAAATTACAGACCTACATCCCTCATGAACATAGATATCAAAATCCTCCACAAAATTCTAGCCAATAGAATTCAACAACATATCAAAAAAATAATCCACCACGACCAAGTGGAATTTATACCAGCCTTATGCAAGGCTGGTTTAATATTAGAAAAACCATTAGTGTAATCCACCATATAAATAAAACAAAAGACAAAAACCACATGATCTTATCAATTGATGCAGAAAAGGCATTTGACAAAGTCCAACACCCATTCATGATAAAAACTCTCAGCAAAATAGGAATTAAAGGAAAATTCCTCAACATAATAAAGGGCATCTATACAAAGCCAACAGCTAACATCAGATGTTGCATTTAGTCCATTTACATTCAGCGTAATTATAGATAAGTATGAGTTTAGTGCTGTGATTTTGATGCCTTTTTGTGGGTGTTGTTCACAATTTCATTTTTCCACTTACTTTTCTGCACTGAGATGTTTTTCTTTGTAAATTTTGTATTCCTCATTTTCATAGTAGTTGACTTTATGTTTGCTGAGTTGTTATGTTTTTCTTGGTTTTTATTTTGAGTTATGGAGTTCTTATACCTCTTTGTGGTTACCTTAATATTTACCCCTATTTTTCTAAGTAAAAACCTAACTTGTATTGCCCTATATCGCCTTGTTTCCCTGTCCATATGGCAGTTCTATGCCTCCTGTATTTAGTCCCTCTTTTTGTTTATTGTGATCTTTTACATAATGACTTCAAGGATTCCCTGTTTTGAGCATTTTTTTCTTTTGAAGATTAATCTTAATTTGTTTTTGTGATTTCCCTATTTGAGTTGATATCAGGATGTTCTGTTCTGTGACCTTCTGTTGTGCTGGTATCTGATATTATTGGTTTTCTGACCAAACAATTTCCTTTAGTATTTCTTGTAGCTTTGGTTTGGTTTTTGCAAATTCTCTAAGCTAGTGTTTATCTGTAAATGTTTTAATTTTGCCTTCATATTTCAGAGAGAGTTTTGCTGGATATATGATCTTTGGCTGGCAGTTTTTCTCCTTCAGTGCTCTATATATGTCGTTCTATTGCCTTCTTGACTGCATGGTTTCTGCTGAGTAGTCTGAACTTATTCTAATTGATTCTCCTTTGTAGGAGACCTTTCTTTTATCCCTGGCTGCTTTTAAAATTTTCTCTTTATCTTTGGTTTGGCAAGTTTGTGATAATGTGTCTTGGTGATTTTCTTTTTGGATCAATCTTAAATGGGGTTCGTTGAGCATCTTGGATAGATATCCTCTCGTCTTTCATGATGTCAGGGAAGTTTTCTGCTAACATATCTTCAACTATTCTCTCTGTATTGTCTGTTATCCCTCCCTGTCCTGGGACTCCAATCACACGCAAGTTATTCTTCTTGATAGAGTCCCACATGATTCTTAGCGTTTCTTCATTTTTTTAAATTCTTTTATCTCATTTTTTTTTCAGCTATATTGGTGTCAATTCCCTTGTCCTCCAGATCCCCCACCCTGCATTCCAATTGCTTGATTCTGCTCCTCTGACTTCCTATTGAGTTGTCTAATTCTGTAATTTTACTGTTAATCTTTTGGATTTCTGAATGCTGTCTCTCTATGGATTCTTACGGCTTATTAATTTTTCCACTATGTTCTTGAATAATCTTTTTGATTTCTTCAACTGCTTAATCAGTGTGTTCCTTAGCTTTTTCTGTAGATTGTCTTATTTCATTTCTGAGGTCATCCCTGATGTCTTGAAGCATTCTTTAAATTAGTTTTTTATATTCTGCATCTGGCAATTCCAGGATTGTATCTTCATTTGGCAACGATTTTAATTCTTTAGTTTGGGGAGCTGTAGAAACAATCATGGTCTGCTTCTTTATGTGGTTTGATATCGACTGCTGTCTCCGAGCCATCTCTAAGATATTGTAGTGATTTATTCTACATTTGCTCACTGAGTCTTATCTTCCTTTGTTTTCTTTCAATACACATAGATGGGCTACTAGATTGCACTGTCTTTATTGTTGTAGCCTTTGACTCACTTATGTCCTATTACCGGCTGGTTTGGGCTGTTACCAGATATATAAGCCTAAGAGTCCATTCACTATTCTTGAGTAGAATCTGATTTTGAGTCATCAAGTGTGTGGTGCAGACTGTCACCTATCCACCTAGAGAAGTAGCGGTGATAGTTATGTGCATTAGATTCTAGTAGCAGCAGGGGTTCACACTCCGGGGGGGGCAGGATGCTGACAGGCTTCCCCCAAGTGCCAGTGAGGTAGGTGTGTCTCTATTCCTAAAGCACTTTGGTGGGTGGGCTCTGCAGCTGTACCTTAGGCCCCTAATGCAAGTACCTCTGCAGATTGGTAGATGTCACCCTCCTTAGACCCCTAAAGCAGGAGGCTAGGTGGTCTGGGGGGAGCTTTAGCCCTTAGTTCCCTGTTGTGGGTTAGTGAGGGCTCTGTTGAATACGCAGAGTTATCAGACCTGGGAAACTTGTCTTTCCAGTAATCCCCTAAAACAATTACAGTCAGATCCCTATCAGAATTGCCTTTGCATTATAATAGCCACCTTGTTCCCTGTAGGGATGAAAGCCCAAGACTGTGGATCACACATGTTTGGCTGGAGCTGGTTCTGTATTTTTAGTTCAATTAGGGAAGGATTTTTGGTCCCTGGGTTTTTTTGTAGCTGCTTCTCTCAGGCCAGGAGAATGGGTTAGGAAAAGACCAAAAAAAAGAAGAATCGCAGCACACATCACTCTCTGGCTCAGGAAATTCCAATGTTAGTGAAACTGTCTGGGAAGGGGAAGGGAGGGTTCAGATAAATAGGTGAGTAGCGCGCAGGAATATAGACAAATTTACTTATCTTGTTTGTTAATGACTGTTTTATCTGAGATTTCCGTGGGGTTTGTAGCCTGTGTGCTTTGTCTGGGTTGAGATTGTCCCCAAGGGTCAGGCCCATGTTCCATGCTTGCACTGTCTCAGAAGCCGTGGTCAGTTCCTCCACTCCTGGTCCAAAGCTCAGTGCCAAGGTTCCCTGGCTGGGACGCCGCACTCCAGGCTCCAAAACCATTTGCTGCCTCACGGTGACTTCTCCTCCTGTCAGCCACGTCACTGCACTGCCTGCGTGCACTGGCTGGGCTTCCCCCGAGGTCACTTTTGGAGGCTAGGGCTGCTTCCCGTGTTTGCGCCCTCTCAGGATGCCGTGCTCAGCTCCCCTACGCCCAGTTCATAGCCCGGTGCCAAGGTTTTCTGACAGGGACACTGGCTCCAAGCTCTAAAAACAATCTATGCTTCCCCGTGGTTGTTTGTTCTCAGTCTCTGTCACTCAGGTCAACTCTTTTGATCTGTGTTTGATGGTCAGGGTTCATAGATTGTCATGTATGTGATCAATTCACTTGTTTTTCTGAGCCTTTGTTGCAAGAGGGATCCGAGGTAGCTTCTACCTAGTCAGCCATCTTGGCCCTGCCCCCAGGTCAAGATATTTTTTAAAAATTAGAATCACAATGAAAAAATACCTACCTCTCACCTTTAGGTTTCTCTGTGTAGTAGAGCTAAATCACTTTTCTTAAAAATTATGATCTAGTTACAGGTTAAGACTACTGAGAAGAAACATTTTCAGAGGAAACAACTGTGTACAGTCATGCATCCATGATACGTCCTATGAAATAGGACATTATGTGATTCGAAGGTTGTGCAAACACCACATAGTCCCTGGATTACGAACATCCAATTTAGGTACAACCAGTAGTTATAAACCAACACCCATAAAGCCTATTAAATTAAAAATTCAAGGTACCTATTATGGTTTGTAATAACAAACAGGTGCTACTTCATGATATGCATCAAAACATTATTTTTATTCTTGTTGTATTACTATGTTAAAGATGTTTTAGTGTATCTGGAAGTGTTTCTTTGAATCTTTTTATGGATAGAAAGGTACACTATATGCTATGTATAACCTTATGGGACCACAAACATATATTCAGTCGGATGTTGACCAAACAGCTGTTGTGTGGTGCATGACTATATATACTTTTTTTTTCTCCTCCAAGGAAAATGATTAGTTTTCTTTCCCAAAATCAGTGTTTCTTTTCATTTCTTTCTTTGTCTCGGAATACTTTTGCACTCTTCAAACTTTAGGATGTAAAAGAGCTTGTGAGTGCATTGGCAGGAGGGGTAACTGTCAACATCGACCGTATCAGAAATTAAAATGGAGGAACATTTAATTAAAATGCTTGTTTATTAAATCATTTGGAGATGGCAACAATGAATACATTGTCCGTCGATAACCTCTTCTTGATAATATTGTGAAATTAGTTCTGACCTTGCAGACCCTCTGAGGTCAGACTTAAAATAAAGTGTCTGTTTATTCCAGAATATAAGAACATACTAAAGGACAAAACCTGGAAAGGTTTTTTATTTGTCTTCATTTAAAATTCTTGAGTCTGAAAGCTATGAAATATGTTAAAAACTTAATAAAGTTTGTTCAATTTTGAGTGTCTTCTTTCCTTGCTTTACTATTTATTGCCTTCACCTATAATATGAAAAATTATTTTTTTCTTCTGTGTAATCTGCTTAGGAGGCAAAGATTTTCTCTGAGTATATGTTAACTTTCATGCCCTTAACTAAGAAACCAAGCCACATGCCTTTGCAAAAGCTAAGTTTTTTTTTTAACCTCAACTTAAGTAATTATTGTTTCTCATTGACCTATGATAAACTCCTGATAACTCTGAAACTTCATGAAAAGCCACAAAATGATTTTTTTCTTGCTTTGCAAGGAAAAAGTGCTGGAAAAAAAATAATAACAAGGCTTATTTAATGTGTTATGAGTTGCATGAAACATGTGGCCAAATCGGGAAGAACTGACTATAATTTTCTTTGGTTTAAACTTTTATGTGTCAGTGTCTTCTCTTATTTTGCCTAATATGAGACAAGACCATAATATTACTAGTCATAATTTTGTTATCTTTTTAGTTGTTAATTCAGTTGCAACTTTGTAAATTTAAATCTAGCAGCATTGAATTCAAGGGGTTTCGAATGAGGGTTTACTTTACTTATCTCTAAGAGTTTCGTTAATATTCAGATGCTTAGAAACTTGGTAATCCTGGTATATTCTTGGTATATCCTAACTATGTGGTTTATATTCATATTACATTATTTCTTGGGATTATTACACGTTATATCTAAAGTTTTTTTTCCCCCACTAAGGTCTATGTTCATCCATTTTCAAAAACTTAGAAATTAAGGATAATCACTATGTTTAGAGATATTTTGTCAGAAGTTTTATTTTGGGTTGACTTTTATTTTGCTTTGTATTACTTTATAATGAATTCTTATCAGGTCTTTCACTTGTATGAATTATCATCAGTAATAAATTAACCATGGCTTTTTTAAGTTTCACCATCTACAGATAGTTCTTGATGATGTCTTGAAGGTCCCTGCAATAAACCACACACCAGAGTTTTTCCTTACAGAAAGGGACTAATAAAAAGACTACACCAGGTGTTTGGACATGGATTTCTAAATGGCACTGCTTATACCACTGCACTGAATCAAGATTTCCGGAATGATTATGGAGAAGTTGATGAGTTCATGAGCGCTGATCCAGGATAAATGGAACAGAAATTAATTACAGGACTGAGTGAACAAAAGGGTTATTATGGGTTTTATGTAGGGAGATATTACTTGATGTTTTAATGTTCTGTTTTCGGGGTAGAAGAAACTATTTCCTCTTTTCTCCTATGCTATGTATAATTTATAATAATTTAACAGGCTATGTTTATGCAAACAAAAATGGGACATTTATTATTTCTCCCTAAACTCTCCAGAATTGGAAAGCTCTTGATGAGTGATCTTATTTTTTATGGCAATATAATTATTTGCACAAGTTCAAAAAGAATCTGTCCTCCTTGTTAACAGGGCATATTTGAAAATCTCAGGTATATAGCCAAGCTTTCATTAGAACATCCTATTTGAGAATGGCGCTCAGAGAATCGGGTATGATAAGAACTCCCATCAAGGCAATTTATATAATAAATCACCATTCTTGCTACACTTATGCAAATAATAATGAACATATTTTAAATCAAGAAAAACTTTGTTTTCAGAGTGTCTTTTGGTTGGGAGGAGTGTGACCATAGAGAGAAATTTTGTTTCAATAGAAAGTTATGACAATTCTTCATGGACTATCAAATTTTGATTTTTGTTCATCGTCTTTGAGAAACCACAGACAACTAATGAGTTTATTTTCTACTTGTAGATTAGAATTGTTCTTTATGTCTCTATACATAATCAATTACCCAAAAAGAAAATATGGAAATACGAAGGAGATTAAGACTTAAGGCCATCAAATAATTCTCTAAACTACTATTGAATCAGAGTCCATTGACAAAGAGCATAAACTTACTGTTCTATAACAGCCATAATACCCTTAGTTACTGAAATTGATTTAAACTGTGTAAAAATATATATGTATTGTAAAGTTATGAATGATATTAGACAAAGTAGCTCTGTTAATATTATAAACAATGCTATGCTCTCTCCTTATGAAATAGTACAAAGATAATCACATTATAAAAGATTAGCTCTTGATTATTTACCTGTTTCCCAAGAAAGAGTTAGTACTTTAGTAAAAGCAGATTGTTGTGCAGTATATATTAATGACACCTAAGTGAAAGTCTGTTGCAAGATAGTTTTAGCAGAAGTTCATGATTAGAGATGCAATGCATGCTGCAGATACTTCTCTTTCATCTTCTTGTGATTTGTGGTCATGGTTAAGAAATTTGGCTTCATGACCTTTCAGATCATTGGCTTATACATTCTCTTCATTCTCAACTTTTATATTATTATCAAGCTACTAAGTACTTGGCATCTGAGGTCTTAAAAGCTTGCTAGTGGCAATCTAAAGTACAACAAATGGTCTCTTTCCAACTAGAGGAACAATGAAGATAAGAATCCAAAGAACCAGCAAGAATAATATATGCTTCACAAAAAGATACCCCACAGAACAGTACCTACAAGACCAGAAGAAACTAGATTGGTGCCTGACCAATGCTTAGTGATCAAAGATTCTAAGCAAATCATAACGAGAAGGGGTGAGATGTTCAAGAAAGAAATAGATAGATATCTTCCTTTGATTTTGGGGTTTTCTTACCCACAAAACCAAATATTCCCTTTAAAGAAATCCCTGACCCAAATTACTCCACCATCCATTTTTCTTTCACTCGAAATCGCAAATCTTTTCTTTTCAGTTTGAAGCCAGGCTTCCTAAATTTGACTCTCAAAAGATATGGCTGGGTGGAGGGGCAGAGACTATCTTGCAATTAATTTTCAGTAAGAAGGAGAGGGCAGGCTTCAATCAATTGTGTTAAGATTAGCCAACGGTTCATCTGTATTTCTCTCTCCTCTTCTCTTTATGGAAACCCTGGTGGTGTAGTGGTTAAGAGCTATGGCTGCTAACTAAAATATCAGGAGTTTGAATCCACCAGATGCTCCTTGGAAACCGTATTGGCTTGTTCTACTCTGTCCTATAGAGTTGCTATGAGTCAATATCAGCTCCATGGCAAAGGGTTTGTTTTTTCTTCTCTTTATTAAAAAAAAAAAAATCCCATCTTTCCTAGTTTCTTCAAGCCATTTGCTTTTTCTGGGATCAAAACTGGGATGCAAGCTCATTGCTCTCGAGTTGGTTTTGTGGGTAAGAAAACCCCAAAATCAAAGCAAGATATCTGCTATCTATTTCTTTAACATCTCACCCCTTCTCATCATGATTTGCTTAGAATCTTTGATTACTAAGCATTGGTCAGGCACCAATCTAGTTTCTTCTGGTCTTGTAGGTACTGTTTTGTGGGGTACCTTTTTGTGAAACATATATTATTTTTGTTGGTTCTTTAGCTTCTAATCTTCATTGTTCCTCTAGTTGGAAAGAGATCACTCGTTGTATTTTAGATGGCTGCTTGCAAGCATCCCTATATGCATGTGGAGGAAACCCCGGTGGTGCACTTGTGAAGAGCTATGGCTGCTAACCAAAAGGTCGGCAGTTCAAATCCAACAGGCACTCCTTGGAAACTCTATGGGACAGTTCTACTCTGTCCTATAGGGTTGCTATGAGTTGGAATCTACTCGACGGCAACAGGTTTTTTTATATGCATGTAGAATAATTGCTCAGAATAAACCTTATGTTCAAATTTCAGTGAGTTTTATTTTTTAACAATGCTATTTTTAAAAATTTATTAGAACATATTATTTTTCAAAACACATGGACAATGAAGCTTAAACACTTGAAATATACAGAAAGTGCATCACATAAGCTTTCTTGGTCCAGGTTTAAACATTTTGAAAAACGTTATGTTCTAATATGCATATTTCATTATATAACTTAAATGCGGTTTTCCTAAGTCAATCTACATACATAATGTGAAAAGTTCTCTTTGTAGATCTATTATATTTATAGCATGAGAAATAAAATGTAATAGGTCCTTTTCTCTTCCTGGTTCTGTGCATCTTAAAATCAACTTTGGGTTCTCAATTATTATCATTTAACTGAAAAATAAAACAAGAAATCCAATAGGGATGTCAATCTAAATTTCTTAAGATATAAATGCAATAGTTATAAAAGGGAACTGACTTTTGATGGCTGGGAGGTCAGGAAGATCCCAGTCAGGCTGCAGGCATCAGACTTCATTGCTGTCCCCAACCCTCCTTTGACATACTCAGAGAACCCTTCAATAAAATGGTTTTCCTCCACATCCTCAAAAAGGGAATTGTGTGGTAATTGATACATGACTTTTAGGAAAAGAGTTTTTTGGATTGATCGGATAATAAGATCTTCAATGCACATGTAAGTGACTTTTCCTGAAGGATAAACATAAGGCAGTAAAGGTCTGTGTGATAAAGAATAAAGTATTGTAAATTCGTATTACCAGGGCTTGGTTCTCTTTCTCCCTGCAAAATCTGGAAGCAATCATATGGAGATCGCCTATTTCAATGTAATGGCCAAAGACTGCTAGTCATTCTCCAGAATTCAGGAGCATTAAGGGAAGACCCATAAATGTGCTCCCCTCTTAGTGATGCACATGAAGATACTAACTTATGGCACTTTCATCTCTAAATTTATATTTCTATAAATAAATATCTAGAAAGAGCATTAAAATTATTTTTACTTTCAATAAAATGAGGTGAGGATGGGAATTCCCAATTTAGTATACCATACAGAGGTTGGCATACTATAAATGTGATACATTAAAAGGAAGTTGATATATATTATTTGGTGTTAAGTCAAATTTATTTCAATTTCTGGAGAGAAAATTTGCAAGAATACACACATAAAACTACATTAAATTTAACATTAAAACATATCCAATAAAATAAAAATATTCATAAAATTCTTTACCTTGATGCTTTACAGTTTCAGGTGTAGATACAGAAATTCCATCAATTTTAGAACAATGACATTTCATAGACATGTAAATTCTATTATAAGACACAATTTTTAACATTTTGCAGACCCCTACTATTACAGTAGATAATTAGAAATAATATGGGATAAAGGTATCATTCTTAGCAATCCTGGGCCTGCACTGCAGCCTGCCCCCCGCCCCACTGCATGCCCCGAGAAACACTTAAATAGGTTGTCGCTTACAGATATAACGATTTATTGCCTTACAGTTGCCATTAGAAATTTCCCCACTTAGACCATACAAAGTGCACTCCTCTGGATTTAAAATTTCAGAGAACAACGATCTGTAATAAGAAAAAAAGTCCACATGTAAGAAAAGGAAATGAGAGTATTTAGGGATAGCATTTTTTATTAACACATTTTTTAAAGTATTTGATAATTTTTATTAGCATATTGAAGCATTCATTTATTTTTTTCATACAATAATCACAATTTTCATAATTTCAGAGTACAGTATTACAGAAAACTTGAGTTATTTCCTCAATAATCAATAGTATTGAGGCCACAAATTTTTTGTTTGTTTTTTGTTTTTGCTGTTATCATTAATGGTCTTAATATACGATATGTTTTTATTCTATTTTGTTTAAAGATGTACTGGGTGATCTAGTCTATGAAGACAAATCAAAACATATAATTTGTCATTGAATGATGTTACAAATTCCATGTTTATAATGAAAATAATATTCAAAGATTACATAGATACAGAAGATGATCCCAGAATATTTGAAACATGGGAGGGTGCTAGAATATTGGGCTCCCACAGAATAAAGGAAAAATGGAAATCACACTTTTGCAAACTACCTCTGTGTATCTGAGCATGTTTGCATACATGTACATATTTATGCATCTTTGCAAATGCCAAAAAAAAAAAAATCATAATCAAAAGTTATTTTATGGGCATAAGGATAGCAACTTTCAAGTGACTTGGACATGAATTTGGATGTTTTGGGTTGGACTAAAATTGTATTCTGTTGTACCTAATCTCTTTTCTGTAATCTCATGCCCTAGACATATTACCTTAGTGCAGTGTTCCTGGTCTATCTAAGGATAAAATTATAAAAAGTAGAAAAGGCACCAGGCTGCCAGAAACTTACAGATCCTGGGAGAGAGAAGAACCATCCTCCCACAGCCAGGTGCCACGTGTTTCATTATAAGAGAGTCCAATCCAGTAAAAATATCTACTAGATTTCAAAAAATCCTGCTTGGAAACAGAGACAGACATATTAACCTAATATTAATCTACTCAGGGATTAATGTACATTAGACTCGGCCTATCAATCATGCAAATCAAAATCCTCTTTAACTTCTAATTTAGAAGGTACAATCACAGGGCTCCTCTTTCTCGTTTATCAACCCATTCATTTACGAGATAAAAATACCACAAAATCTCACTTCACTACGGAGTAAACAAGGTCATAAAGGGAATACTTTCTTCACAGGGGATGACCAGTTAAATTTGATGGCAAATCAACAGTATCCTGAAGGATATATCTCATGGATATAATTTACTAAGCTTATACTAAGCACAGGTTCTGCATACAGCTAGAGAAATTTTCACTTTTTCTTATGAAGTGGATTTTTTTAATGATAATATCCTCTATAGTGGTTCCACATTATATCCCAAAGACATGGCAAAAGGTGCATAATTATAAAAGAAATTAGAAATTCAATTAAAAGAACTAAAAATTACACTCATTTAGTTGGTTCCTTGAATGAGTAAAAGTAGTGATCTAGCATTTCTTCTTTGTATTCTCACTGAAAAGTTTCTTGTACTTTATTTGACATCTTGATTTTTATCCCTAAAAAGTAAAACTTTGAGGAATCTTATGTGGGTTTTATCATGCTTCATTCAAGGTACAGGACATTAATAGGTCATTTGCTCAAATTTAACCACCTGTTTACTCTCTGATTAAAAACTTGAGTGAAAGTATTTAGCTTATTTTGTTGCTATGTTTTTCTAGGCCAAACAAAACGTGGAAAAGCAAAATAAAGTACATGCCAATTCATCTCTGCTTTTTAGATGAAGTAGACTGGAATTCTGAGAAGCGCAAGAATTCCTACTTTCTGCCCAAGTGTTTTTTCCATTAGAAATGAAATAACAGTTGCATCGGTACCCAATCCACTTTTCTGGACAAGAGCAGCAGTCAGAGTCTAAGGGAAAAAATAAAATATGGTTGATGGCACTGACATTTCAAAATTTCAATGCTATTTACTCATTCAAAAATCATTTTTTATTCATATTTTCTACATATATTCTCTGAGAATCTACTATAAATGTACACATGCACAGGGTGTTATGTTCAGAGAAAATTAATGTGACCAAGTTAGATATGACTTTTATTCTCACGGAGATTATATTGTAAAGATAGTCAGAATTATGTAATTTCCAATCACTTATTAATTTCATTGACTAATAATTTTGGAAGGTACACAAGAAATTCAGTATATTAAAACAGCATGTAGCAGAGCATGAAATGGGTAAAGTTAGAAGAATTTTTTTTAAACGATTGACACAATGCTGAACTAAGCCCTGTAAGCAGCAATTAAATAATGCAAAATAGAACAAAAAAACAAACCAAGCCCACTGCCATCGAGTCGATCCCAACTCATAGCAACCTTACAGCACAGAGTTGATTTTATAACCCATAGGGTTTCCAAGCCTGTAATCTTTATAGAAGCAGACTGCCACATCTTTCTCCCACAGAGCTTCTGGTGGGTTCAAACTGCAGATCTTTCAGTTAGCAGCCTAGTACCTAACCACTGTACCACCAGGGTGTCTTAAATAAATGAAAGAGATTTAAATGGAGAAAGCATTTTAGCATATATCCTAAGTCAAGAAAAAAAAAATACAATGCATTGGTAGAGTTCTGATTTTTTTTTTTAAATCAAAATAAATAAAGCAATTAACTTGTCTTTACAGGTTGTAAGAGACAGTGTCTTTGGAGTTTCTGATCCTCAGTGATAAAAGTCATGGCACATGGTAGTCATTCAATGAATGGCTCTGAAGTTGTTGGGATAAAATATGAACGAAGTTCTACAACAGAAGGTGAGCAGCATATAAGAAACAACATTCAAAAACTTCTGACTCTCCTGATAAGCAGGATTTATTTAGAATTGCAGAAATGTGAGCACTAAATTCTGAGTCTGAGCCTCCAGCAGAAGCAAATGTGAAGAAATAGGAAAGTATAGGTTATGAGAAAACACAGGCAGATAATCAGGATTAACTGTAATATTTACTGCTGTTTATTTCTAATTTATTGCTTAATGATGAGTTCTCACATAGGAAAAAAACAGCTGTCATTTCAAAATAATATTTTCTTTATTCCTTTAACATATAAGTGATGTACACTCAATGTAA
Organism: Elephas maximus indicus; assembly: GCF_024166365.1. Taxonomy (NCBI): domain Eukaryota; kingdom Metazoa; phylum Chordata; class Mammalia; order Proboscidea; family Elephantidae; genus Elephas; species Elephas maximus. Next base: position 67,603,326 of record NC_064822.1, on the reverse strand, counting down.
CTTAATCATTTTTACATTAGAGAACAATGGAATGAGAGTGTCTTACAATTAGGGAAATGAACGTATATAACTATGTGTAATATTCCATCAAGCTGCGTATGTGAAAAACAACGGTCCATTGTTATCTTCTAACAACAATAAGACTTCCAAAGTATGGTGCCTACCTTCCTGGAGTTCAGTGATGGGTCCTGGAGAGAACGCTATAGGTAGTGATTAGAAATTCACATAATTAGGTACAGACTTAAGTATATCTGTGAGATAATAAAATATTACACATCAGTAAAATGAAACCTGTATTACTAAAAGATTTTATCACCATTTTGATCTTTATAAAGCCTTGTGTAGTGAAACTTAGAATTTTTCAACAAAATTCCCAAAGTAGCCGCCAACAAAAGACACACTACTCCTAAGGTCCCGGAAATCAGCCTCCATGGAGTGGTCTGAAAAACTGTAAAAAAGAGAGATAAGGTAAAGACTTAAAGACAAACACAAGGAATGGATTTCTTAGAAACAAGCCAATTAGATTCTAAATTTTTTTTTATTTGATTTGATAACGAAGTCATTTTGCTAATGAAACTGAAAAATGAAAACATTCCATTCAGAACTTTAACCAATACCAACATCTGTATGCAGTGTACTCTATTATTTAGTGAGATTGTTCATCCATTTACTGCCCTATCAGCTCTGTCTCTAGAAGACAGTGAGTAAATTTACCATCTATTTTTAAACTGGCAAAGAGCATAGACATCTGGAATAAGAAGAGAGCAAGAGGCTCCAACTTATGGTTTATGAGCTTCCAGGAGAGACATTTACTTTTATTCTCTCAAAAAAAAATCACAAGGTAGAGAGTATGATCACTATTAGGTAGATGAGAAAAATGAGGGTCCTAGAATCATCTTCTATTCTCTTGGGATCAAAGCGAGTAAGTAACCAAATCAGAAATCAAATTAAAGTGTGTCTAGACCTAGAGTCTTTCATTTAACACTTTCTGGCACTGTCACTGACAATAACACTCTCTGGAGTGTGCCCTTCTGCTAATCTTAATGCAGGCTCTGCTCTGAGAAATGTCTTCCTGCTCATAGCTCTGTGGAGGTATAATCGGCAAGAGATGAGACAGGAGCACTCTGGACCTGGTTTGGAAAGTTCCACGACTCATGCTAATACCTTGAGGAACTGGGTTCATTTCTCAGTACATTGAATTATGATATATGAACAACCTTTATTATAAGAACAGTACATTTGCTCATACCCAAAATTATTTGTTTATAGACTTTTGCCCTAGAACGAATTAGCCTTGGGTGATTCTGCGTTAACATTATCACACTGCCAACAAGTTTTCATTAACAGCAGCATAATATGTCAGCTTCTTAATCTGAGGGATCTTTGCATGTTACAATACAAATGGCAAGTTTTTAATATTAAAAACATATGTTTTATATTAAAAAATATAACACTTTTTAACATTGCATCAGTAATATTTAGCATCCTTTTGGAAACCCTAATGGCATAGTGGTTAAGAAGTACGGCTGCTAACAAAAAATAGGCGGTTCAAATCCACCAGGCACTCCTTGGAAACCCTATGGGGCAGTTCTGCTCTGTCCTGTAGGGTAGCTATTAGTCGGAATTGACTCGAAGGCAAGGTTTTTGTTTTGTTTTGTTTTTAATCTATAACAGAATTATGTTGATCACAATTTAACCTGATAAATTCGGTTCTCATTCGGAATATAGAAGTAGCTCTGTCAGAACCCACTCTTTAAACCTATTGGAAAAGCACCACAAAATGATTGCTAAGTACCAGAATGAAGAATCAGAAAACTAAAATTAATGTGGAAAGTGCTGACACATGGCAAACCTAATAATCTACTAAACTCAAAACTCACTGCCGTCAAGTCGATTCCAACTCATAATAAAAAATATCCACTATTAATTGTACCTATTTCTCATAAAGCAGTGCCCTGATATCGGTCATACCCATCAGATAACCTTTTTGGCTATTTGTAGTTCTTAAATTCCTAATTAGTGACACACATACCTGACATGACAAAGGATGCTTCCAGGTGGATGCAGGGAAGGCCCCAGGAGTGCTTGTTGGAGAAGAGCAGTGCTGGATCACAGAGCTGGGCTGTAAGCCAAGGAATCTAAAAATTGTATATGGTAAAAATGTAAAATCAAAGAGAAAGAGAAATTGTGTATTTGAATGATGCTCTTGAATCACCTGTTGTTGAGCCACATATGTATAGCATGAGCAAGAAGCAGTAAAACTACCAGCTTCTAAAATGTTCCGGATATCACAATACAGGAAATCCTCACTGTCCTTTTGTAATACAAACCTTATGATTAGCATAATAGAAGGTGAGAGGGAGTTTTTTAAATCTTTGAAAATCAAAATCATCTAGAAAAAATATACTTAAGCCATATAAAAGCACGGACAAAAGAAGGTAAATTCACTTTGTGTGATAAAATTCTGCAAATAATTTTTTTTCTTTTAATAAAAATAAACAACTACTGGGTGTTCACATATTGCCAAACAGTGTAGAGCACTTTATATATATTAACTCACTTATTCCTCAAACTGTCAAAATAAAGAAGGTATTGTAAATATTCTTACTTACCAATGAGGAAACTGAGGTCCTGTGGGGTAAGTAACTTGCCCAGGGTCATTTAAAATTGGAACACAGGCAGTTTGACACCACAGCACACATTCTTAGAGGTAGCATGCCCACCTAATCAAGCCCACTTTCTCTGTGCCTATATTTTCTATAGATTTCCATTTCTTTTCTCTTGCACAGAGTGGTTTATCTAACCATCTCTCATTTTTGTGTTCCCTACCTCTGCCTCATCAAACCAGCCAGGGGAGGCAAAAGCCCATTACTGTTATTTGTACACACACATACACACCTTACCACTTGGTCTGACTGAGCCCATACTTCAATATCTCACTCACATTAACCTTGAACCCTTCTTTCAACACCTCACTTTCCAATGTTCTATTCCTTAAGGTCCTTTGAACATGGCTGCAGGTGTTCTAATAAATTCTATTTTAACTAAGATTTTAATTCTTATAATTATTTACAGTGTTGACTCATTCAGATAATATACTGATATTTCAGCTTACACTTTTTTTTTTAATTATCATCAACAAAAGGCAGTAGTGAGCATTTCAAATGTGGGATAGATAGGTGGACTGGGAGTCTTGAGAGCACGGATCTTGATCTATGATGTAGTATCAGGAAATACAATCTACAATTCATCCCCGTACAAAATTAACTCTATAATAAATTGTGTGTTGTTGTACTTTAAGTATTTGAATATTCCTATAAATATACCTTTCTGTAAAATGGAGTTTTTCAGCCAGAAAGTCAAGGCTTGTGGTTTGATTTCTCAGTTTCCATAAAGCCAAAAGTTTTTCATCTTTTTAGTTTATCTCCGTTGTGTATATAGAGTTGCTTTCACCCACCCATCAAAATTGCTAAAATCTAGATCCTTACTGGAGAATGTGTACATGAAAATTCCTTTATCCAGCTCTTTTCAAATCCAAGTTAAGAGACACTATGTTTATAAGTGATTCTTTGACAGATTTGAATTCTGTCCTTCGTAGGTTGTAGTGTTGAACAATGCTGAACCAGCAGAAAGCTGCCTAATTTTGCTCATTTTTTGCCCCATATAAAAATGTCGTAACTTAATATGAGTTTAGGATGTTTTTTCAGCTTTCTTTTTTCAGTGTAACATAGTTGTGAGAATTGTAATAAAATATGCAGTAGAAATCATTACTACACTTTTAAACTCTCAGGGTTACCTTTATTGGAAATTATTCTAAGTTTTAGAATCATGCTTGGCAAAAGATAAATCATTTATTGCATTCTTTTTCTTCTTAGTTCAGTAGCTCAGAAGTAGCAAGCTTGCAAAGCTGTACCCAAATCATGAACTCTAGACTCAAGGCTCAAATCTGATATCTATATCTCTGCATCTGTATCAGTATATGTATTACTTCTCCCTTAGATTTTCCGGAACTGCCAACTCTTGTTGATTCATTTTAGTGAATGGACAGTTGAATCATATTTGCACCACAATGTCCCTACCACTCGTGCCCACTTGTAGCAGAGATTGTCAGGCCCCCCTCAAGTCTCTACAAATTTTGATGAACTTTGGCAGACTCCTGCATCTCTGTGACTGGGGGCTTGTTTCCCTCTGTTGTTGTTAGGTGCCATCTAGTCAATGTTGACTCTTAGTGACCCTATGTGACAGAGTAGAACTTTCCTGTATGGTTTTTGAGGCAGAAATCTTTATGAAAGCAGATCTCCAGGTCTTTCTCACTTGAAGCCACTGAGTGGGTTCCAACTGTCAACCCTTCATTTAGCAGCTAAGCACTTTATCATTGCCCCACCATGGCTTCTTTGCTTTCCCCTAGAACTGTTGAATGTCTTGCTCTTCTCACACCATTGAATCTTGGATTTTATATAAAAATATCCCAGCTCATTTTGCTTCTCTGATATGGACGCACTGGGAATACATATTTGAAAAAAGATGTGAAGATAAAAGGTGTTCCCCATCATGAAGACCAGGAAAAAATCCCTTGATATGAGGAGAAGGAGAATAAGTATAATGGCTGAAGATGGTGAAAAGCTAGAATGGAGAGGTTAGAGAGACAGAAACTGAGTACTACCAATGTGAAGGAAGCATGCTGTGAGAGGAGAGTGCCCTCCACTCAGACCAGCACTTTTCTTTATCAATGTCCTGAATCAATTGGGAGCTGTCTGAAGACAACTGACTCTCTGATGGGTGAGCATACATTTCATGCACCCGGGGGATAGTTTTGTTATTATTCTCACTAGTATCTGAAGATAATTTCCCTTTGAAAACAGAGAACATCTATCATATTCAACATCATCTAGACATCCCTGTCTCTTCTAACATTCAAGAATACTTGTGAGCCCTTGGCAAAAAAAGAAAAATAAACAAAACAAACAAACAAGATGGAACCCAAATGGTGAGGTAGAAAACAAAAAATATCTCTTAACTTAAGTTTGGGTAAACAAAAGGAGTCTGAGATCTATCCTTGGCTGGAAGACTAATAAAAGACTTTCCTAATCCTTTACAGAGAAAGCTGATAGAAGTAGAAAAACCAAAAGAAAAATCAGTTATTCCTTGGTGCAAGACAAGAGGAAAAACAGGAGGAAAAACTGTAGTTGATTTTTCCTCATAACTCCTTCTGCACTGTGGATTTTAAAAGCATATGCAAGTTTAATTTTGATGTTTTTTAAAAAACATATAATTAAGCAAAAAAAAAATCTCTAAGAAGCACAATTCATAACTTTCAAAGAGGGAAATCAATAGCAGATATCTCAGATATCTTGCTTTGATTTTGGAGCTTTCTTACCCATGAAACCAAATATTCACTGACCAGAATTAATCAACCATAGAGTTTTCTTTCACCCAAAGTTGCAAATCCTTCTTTCCTGTTTGAAGCCAGGCTTACTAAATTTGAATTTCAAAAGATATGCCTGGGTGGAGACCCAGAGACCATCTTGTGAGCTGCCAGTTGATCTCAGTAAAAGGAGAAGGGCAGGGTTCAATCAATCATGTTAAGATTAACCAGTGATTGATCCTCTGTATTTCTCCCTACTCTTCTCTTTCTACGGCTCATTGTACCTAACTTCTTGTAGCCATTTGCTTTTTCCAGAATCAAAATAGCCTCCCTATATGCATATACAGTAACTGTTCAGGATAAACCTTATTTTCAAATTTCCTTGAGTTTTGATTATTTCTAACACTTTGGTGTCAGAAATGGGGTTGAGGGAAAATTGAGGATACATCCAGAGGAGATCACCAGGCCAAGTGCCCCATTTTGTGCTGAGAGATCAAACCTATGGTACAAAACATGGGCCTCTTGCATACCATTGTTTCCACAAGGTTGAGGAACTTGGTAACGATCTCTTGGGTTTGAGTTCCATTACTTTCGTGTTGAACTTTCTGAGTTTACATCTGAGCAATTATAAACGTCTTTTCCTTGGTAAATTACCCTTTTTTGCTACCTGTTTGCAGAACTGGGTTTCCATCTGTCCTGTCATTTTCTTTCCACTTTGGGGTATTTCTTTTTGGTGCTCTAGTTTCGAAGGGAGTTTTCCCATTTGTGTTATCAGAATACTTTCCTTGGATTGGTTTCAAGGGCTTTTCGACTGAGTTCAATTAAAGGTGTTGGATTTGATCCAAAGGAGATCCCAGGTCATTTTATTTGAATTCTTGCCCTAGCTTGGGTACAAGGGGTTATCTGCTCTGGTTTAGATGCAAGAGCTTCGAGACTGAGTCAAAGGGAGGCCTCGGATAATTGTAGTTGAATAATTGAACTGGGTGCAAGGAAAATCAACCTGGGTTCAAGGGAGAGCTCAGGTAATTTGAAAATGAGTCTACCTGACTGGAACAGCTTGGAATTATGTAGCTACTTTTGTGGGTATATGTTGTCTTGTTTTGTTTTGTGCTGTTTTAAGCTCTCCGTTGAGCATCATAAAGTGAAAAATCATAAGGTAAACCCTACAAATCCGTTGTCATTGAGTTGATTCCAACTCATAGAGATCCTATAAAAAACCAAAACCATTGCAGATTCTGATTGATAGGGATCCTATTAGAACAGAGTAGAACTGTCCCATAGGGTTTCCAAGGAGCGCCTGGTGAATTCGAACTGCCCAACTTTTGGTTAGTGGCCAATTTCTTAGCCACTACACCACCACACCACCAGGGTTTCCAGTGACTCTATGGAACAGAGTAAAAGTGATCCATAGTATTTCCAAGGAGTGGCTAATGGATTGGAACTGCCACTCTTTTGGTTAGCAGACAAGCTCTTAACCACTGCGCCACCAGGGCTCTGTAAATCCTATAAGCCTGTTGTTTGTGCTGGCTCCACTGAAGAATCAGTGTGTGCGTCTCACTAAAAAAAAAAAAAAAATGGCATCCACTTGGACAAATTTTGCGGTGGATGAGATTTTACTTTGAGGGCTTTGGTTTTGACAGAGCATTCAGTCTGGGTTTTTTTGTTTTATTTTGTTTTCTTCCATGTGCCATCATGAGGTTGCTCTAAGCCTCAGCTCCAAGAAAAACCACTTCTTGTGTCTGTCTTATGATTTGGGCTTTCAGTATCCACTCTGAGGAAACGTTGATACAAATAGATTCATTTGAATAGGGCACTGATAAAAGGATGGATTGTTTAATTGGTATAATGAGGTCTGAAAAAGACAAAAATTAATTTAATTCTCTAAAAAATTCTAAAAAGTACACAGAAGACAGGGTTATGAAAATGGAATATTTTCCTACCTCTGGATGGTATTATTAAATTAGATTATAAGAGTCCTTTAAAGAGCTTTATTCTGATTGGTTTAATGATAAATAAGCACTTACATACATTTAATAGTTCAAATATTTCCAGGAATTAGTAAAAATGAATGTACAAGCAGTTTCCAAGAAACTCAGTCTAGATTACCCAATGCCATCAAGTTGATTCCAACTCATAGTGACTCCACAGGACAGAGCAGAACTGCCCCATAGAATTTCCAAGAAGTGCCTAGTAGATTCAAACTGCTGACCTTTTGGTTAGCAGTTGTAGCACTTAACCACTTTACCACCAGGGTTTCCTAGTCTAGATTAAGTGTTTGGAATGTTAGGCAAAAATAATCCAAAACAAAACAAAACAAAACTCAGTGCCGTTGAGTCAAAATAGAGCAATTTTATTCTAAAGTGAAAGAAACTGATTGTTTCAGAATGAGAAAAAGAAAAGCATAAGATAAAATCTGGATGGCTATGGAAGATTTACAAAGATTAGAAGAAAGTTAAGAGAAAGCAAAACTATTTACCAAGAGAATAGTCAAGAAAAAAAAAAAAAGTTTTGGTTATTGAAAATAACCAGAGCAATTAAGCGGTATTTTGCCTTTCAAAATACCTAGACTAACTTAAACATATGTAAATGTACTAAAATTGCATAAATTCTTCTTGACAAGTGTCTAAAAAAACAAGGGGGACAGAATCGGCCTCCGTGGCCCCCATCATCTGAGGTCTGCCACTTGCCCATGTAACCTGAGAGGAACTTATGAAGCAAGGACCCCTTTCAATCAGGTCAAGGTCTTTAAAAAGATAAGAATAATGTGAAAACAAATCTACCACCCCTTCAGCTTTGTGTAATAGAACCAAATTATTGTTAAAAGTTATGGTATTGGGGTTGAGATTATGGTCAAAAGAAACAGTTTTAGAGGAAAACAACTGTATGCACGCTTTATTACTATTATTATTCAAGAAAAAGAGTTAGTTTTGTTTCTCATAAGAAGCATTTTATTTACTTTTTGTCGCCTAATGCCTTTGCACTCTTCAAATGTTGGGGATGTGAGAATTTGTGAGTGCATTACCAGGAGGGGTAACTATCAACATGAACCCTAACAGAAATTAAAATTGAGGAATGTTTAATTAAGAGATGAATTTATTAAAAGGTGAATACATTCCATGCTGAAAACCTCTTGGTAATATTGTAAAATGTATTTTGACCTCACAGACCCTCTGAGAACAGATATAAAGTGTCAGTTTGTTCCAGAAAATAAAAGAGCATATTAAAGACAAAAACTTGAAAAAATGTTTTTGCCTGAGTTTATAATACCTAAAAGCTATGGAGTATGTTAAAATCTTAGCAAAGTTGCTCAATTTTAAAGGCCTTGTTTCCTTGATTTACTGTTTATTGCCTTCATCTATAATAAGAAAATTTATTCATTCTTCTGTGTAATCTGCCTAGGAAGCAGAGGTTCTGTGTCTCTGGGCTTATAAGAGCTATGGCTGCTAACCAAAACATCAACAGTTCAAATCCACCAGATGCTCCTTGGAAACTGTATGGGGCAGTTCTACTCTGCCCTATAGGGTCACTATGAGTTGGAATCAACTCTACAGCAACAGGTTTATGCCTCTAAGAAAACCAAGATTTATGGTTATTAAAAAGCTAAGAATTTTACTATTAAAATCTTTCAGTGTTACTTTGGTTAAATATTGATGGCCTATGATAAACTCCTGACAACTTTGAAACTTCGTGGAAAACCACAGAAAATTTGTTCCTGCTTTGTAAGGAGAAAGGTGCTTGAAAAAAATAAGGCTGATTTCATGTGTTATGAGTTGCATGAAACTTGTCAAATAAGGAGAAGGGTCTAACTTTCTTTGGGTTAAAAATCTGTGTCAGTGTCTCCTCATATTTTGCCTAGTATTAGACAACAAGAGCATAATATTATTGGTCATAATTTTAGTTTTTATTGTTAACTTGTTTACAATTATGATCTTTAATTTAAATCTAGCAACCTCAATGTCAATAGTTTTTAACTAAGGGTTTACTTCACTTACCTCCAGAATTTTCTTAATATTCAGATGTTCAGAAACTTGATAATCCTGGTATATTTTTGTATATCCTAATGTCTTAGTTGTCTAGTGCTACTATAACAGAAATTCTACAAAAGGATCGCTTTAACAAAGAGAAATATATTCTCTCATGATTTAGGAGGCTAGAAGTCTGAATTCACGGCACCAGATCCAGGAGAAATCTTTCTTTCTCTGTCAGTTCTAGGAGAAGGTCCTCGTCATCAATATTCTGATCTAGGAACTTCTCAGCACAGGGACCCTGGGTCCAAAGAACAGGCTCCCCTCCTGGTTCTTCATTCTTGGTGGTAGGAGATAATTTTGAAGATTTTGTTCTTCCTCATTAATATAACTGACTCTAATCCTACCTCATTAACATCATAGAGCTAGGATTTACAGCATATGGGAAAATTACATCAGATCACAAAATAGTGGACAACCACACAATACTGGGAATCATGGCCTAGCCAAGTTGACAGGCATTTTGGGGGGACATGATTCAATCCATAACATTTCATACTTTGGCCCCCCAAAATTCATGCCCTTGCCACATATAAAACACATTCACTCCATCATATCATAGCAGAAGTCTTAAATCAACTCCAAGTCCAAAATCCAAAAATTCCTCTCCATCCGTGAAATCTAGAACACAAGTTATCTGCTTTCAAAATACAGTGGTGGAACAGGCACGAGCTAGACATTTCCATTACAAATGGGAGAAATTGGATGGAAAGAAGGGATAGCAGGCATCAAAACCCACTGCCAACGAGTTGATTCCGATTCATAGCAACCTTATAGGACAGAGTAGAACTGCCCCTAAGGTTTCCAAGGAGCAGCTGGTGGATTTGAACAGACATTTGGTTAGCAACCAAGTTGCTAGCCATTGTGCCACCAGGGCTCCAAAAGGCATCAAGCAAGTCAAAAATCAAGCTTGTAAATAATCCTTAGTTCTCTGAGACCATCTAGACAATGGCCCTGCCCTCTAGACTCTAGGTGTTAGCCATGTTTTCAGGATTCTGGGTGGAAGTTTCAGCCCTGGGCTCCAGCTCCACCTCCAGGCCCACTGGGATGGCAACTCTGCTCCTTCGGCTTTGGGTGGCCCCATTCTCCTAGTCCATCTAAGTGGTGACCCCAGCAGGCCCTGTTGTTCTGCCATAGGACAGGGCAGCCCCACACCCTCAACTTTGAGCAGCAGATCCAGCCACATCACCCTGGCATTCTTGAACAGCAGCTCCACACTCCAGAGCCGAGTTGGTGATTGTCTGAATCTTTGAAACCCAGAAGGCTGTGGCCCTACCCTTTGAGACCCAGTAGGCTGTGGTTACAGCCTTTGAAACCCCAGAGGTCATGGCCCTACCATTTGAGACTGAGGCAGCTCTGTTTCCTGTGCTCCTTGTCTCTTCAGCTTCTGATTCCTTGTTCCTTTGCTTCTCAACTCCTCGGCCCCTTTGGCCTCTTGGGCCACCTGGCCTCTGTCCTGCTTGGACAAATGTTACAAAGCTCTTTATTCTTACCAATAAATGCCTAGAGGCACCCCACTCCTCCAGAAACCCTTGGCCAGAAAGCACGCATCCTTCTTGCTCTGTGGGTCAGCCCCTGCACCATCTCATGCTGGTCTACTGGTTTTGCTCCTTCCATTTCTTTACTGCTGCTTCTCATTGTCCACATTATCTCTGGTGTTACAGCTCTCCTCACTTCCTTCTGAGCCTTCACCAGAATTGCCTTTGATGCCCATAATTCCACCAACAGTCTGTTCAAGGCAATTTAGGCTTTTACTAATGAGTCATCTCAAAAGTTTTCCATCCTTTACCCATTCACAATTTCAAAACCACTTCCACATTTTTGTTATCTCTTAGAGCAGCACCCCACTCTCAGTATCAAATTCTGTCTTAGTTATCTAGTGCTGCTATAACAGATATACGACAAGTGGATGGCTTTAACATTATTTCACAGTTTAGGAGGCTAATAGCTTGGATCCAAGATGCCACCTGTGGGGGAAGACTTTCTCTCTCTGTCTGCTCTAGAGGAAGGTCCTTGTCATCAATCTTCACCTGGTCTAGGAGCTTCTCAGTGTAGATACCTGGAGTCCCAAGGACACACTCCACTCCTGGCTCTTCTTGCTTGGCAGCATGAGGTCCCTCTTCTCTCTGCTTGTTTTTCTCTAGTATATCTCAAAAGAGATAGACTCAAGACACAATCTATTCCTGTAGATTGTGTCCTGCTTCATTAACGTAATTGCCTCTAATCCTGCCTCATAACATCATAGATGTTAGGATTTACAATGCATAGAATAATTACATCAGATCACAAAATGAAGAACAACCACACAATACTGAGAATCATGGCCTAGCCAAGATGACACAAATTTTTGGAAGACACAATTCTCTCCATAACAAGTAACTACATGCTTTGTAGTCATATTATATCTCAGGATTATTATGTTACATCTAAAGTATCTTTTTCTCACTTAGGATTATGGTCATCCATTTTCAAAAATTAGAAAATAGCGTTAATCACTATGTTTAGAGATTTATTTCATCTAAATTTTATTTTTGGAGGTGTGATTTTTATTTTGCTTTGCATTACTTTTTAACAAGTTCTTATCAAGCCTTTCACTTGTAGGAATTTATTATTAGTAATAAGTTAACCATGGATATTTTCTAATCTACAGACAGATCTTACTTTGATGATGCCCTGTAGGTGCCTGCAGTAAACCACAGAGCAGTTTTTGTGTGTGTTTGTTTTTCCAAAAAGGGCTTACAAAAGAACTATGCCAGATATATTGACACGGAGTTCTAAATAACATTGCCTATACCACTGGACTGAATCAAGATTTCCAGAATTATTATGGAGAAGTTGATGGGTTCACAACTGCTGATCAAGGAAAATGGAACAGAAATTAATACAGGACTAAATGGACTAAAATATTATTATGGGTTTTATGTAGGGAAATACTACTTGATGTTATAGTGTTCTGTTTTCTGGATATAAGAAACCATTTTCTCTGTTTTCCTAAGCTATCTATAACATAATCATTTAATAGGCTGTGTTTATGCAAACAAAAGTAGAACATTTATCATTTCTCTCTCCCTAAACTCTCTGGAACTAGAAAGCTCTTTAATAAGTGTTATTTTTTATGGTAATGCAATTATTTGCATAAGATCAATAAGCCTCTATCCCTCTTGTTGATGGAATATAATTGAAAATCTTGGTAATATAACCAAGCTTTGACAGGAATGTCATATTTGAGAGTGATGCTCAGAGAATCAAGTATGACCAGACACTTTTAGAGCACTAAGATTAACTTTACAGAGCAAATGCTTCTAGTGGAAAGCTCTTGACATGTCTTCATGGCCTCAAGTGTTTTTTACAAGTTTAATTAAATTACCTTATGGAAACTTCCATTAAAGCAGCTTAAAAGATTATATGGTAAAATTACCATTCTTGCTACACCTATGTAAATATTAATGAGAGCCACATTTTATATCAAGAAAAATTTTGCTTTCAGAGTGTCTTTTGATTGAGAGGAGGGAGACAATAGAGAAAAATTTTACATTTCAATAGGAAATTATGGCAAGTCCTTATGGGTTATCAGATTCTGGTTTTTGTTCATTGTCTTTGAGAAACCAGACAATTATTGAGTTTGCTTTCTACTTGCAGATTAGAATTGTTCCTGTTGCCTGGTTTGTGTTGTTCTCTATGTATTTCTATATAATCAATTAGCCAAAAGGAGAATTTGGAAATATGAGGCTGAAAGCCATCAAACAATTGACTAAACAGCTATCAAATCGTATATATGTTCTATAACAGTGATGATATCCTTAGTTATTGAAAATGGTTTAAACTATGTAAAAAGTATATATATTTAAGATTACAAATAATATTAAACAAGGTGGCTCTGTTAATGATATAGACAATGCTATACTCTCTCTGAAATAGTATGGATAATTACATTATAAAATAAATTAAAATAAATTAGCCCTTGATTATTTACCTGCTTCCCAAGGAGGAGTTTGTACTTTGGTAAAAGAAAATTGTTGGGCTGTGGTTTTAGCTGAAGTTCAGGACTAGAGCTGCAATGTATGCTGCAGATGCCCCTCTTACATCTTGTTGTGACTTGTCGTCATGGTTGGGAAATTTGGGTTAGTGGATCAGACAAGGCTTTCAGATCATTAGCTTATGCATTCTCCTCATTCTCATCCTTTATATTATTATTAAACTACTAAGCCGTTTGACATCTAGTGTCTTAAAAGCTTGTGAGTGGCCACCTAAGATACAGCGAATGGTCTCATTCTGACTAGAGCAATACTGAAGATAAAAAGCTAAGGAACCAATATATGTTTCACAAAAAGTACCCCACAAAGCAGTGCCTATGAGACCAGAAGAACCTGGATTGGTGTCTGGCTGATGCTTAGTGATGAAAGATTCTAATGGAATCATGATTAGGAAGAGGGAGATGTCAGAGAAAGAAATTGATTTTTTTATGGTTTAACCTGGAAAAAAAGGACATGCAAGTGACTCCTTTATTGATGAAAAGGCAGAAACAATAAATATTCAGGAAAAAAGTAAATATAAAAAGGGCTGAATTCAAATAACCAGGTGTGGTATGATTGATCACTGATTGATTACTTTTACGAGACCTTTCTAGCCATGGTCTTGTAACTCCCACCCAGGTGATTGTGTGACAGGGTATTTGTGGCCTACCAAGGGGATTGGTAAGTTTTGCCTTAAAAGAGAGCCAATTCCAGAGCAGAGGGGAGCATCCTACCACCACCAAGAAAGGAGAGACCCACCCGGCAGCAGACACCTGGCAGCAGGAAAGAGCGCTGTGGGCTTCCCAGCCCATGGAGAGAGAAAGCTGAGTGTCTTTGGGCAGAGACTGAGGACCAGGGAAAGGCATGCCTGTGGGCACAGCTGGGGAGAGGCTATCCTGATGGGAGAACTGTATCTTGAGTGTCCATGAGCATTAATTGTAACTGTTACTTCCGTAATAAACCCCATAATTGTGAGTATGACCTGTGATGTCTATGTGGTCATTGCAATGAATTATCAAACCCAGTGGGGAGGTAGAGAGTGCTGTGTGAGCAATGGTTGGTGTCAGAATTAGTAAAGATGATGGAAAGATGAGGCTTGTCTGGCCTCCACCTGATGGGAATCAGCCTTGTGCTGTTGATCTTGGATCTCCTTCCCCCTTGTGGGATTGGAGGCAGTCAGGCATTGCTTCCAAGCCATTTTCATACCAGGGCATACATTATTTTTCTTTTGGCAAAATCTGGAAGCAATCATTGTGTGAGCCAAGGTTTCAGACCAAGTGTCCAAGGACCTTTACTTAGTCTGCAGGACTCAGGACCACTGAGAGTAGACCACTCAATGTCATGCCCATTTAAGAATGGATAATCCATAGAAAGAATCTCCAGCGTTCAGCAAAAGAGAGCTGGACAGAGAACTTGGAAAAAAAATTCTAATTTATAAGGGGAAAGAAGGACATAAAGGATGTTGTTGTTGTTAGCTACTGTCAAGTCAGCCCCTGACTCATGGCGACCCCATGCACCTAACCAAAAACTAAACCAGTTGCCATCAAGTCAGTTCCAACTCATAGTGACCCTATAGAAGATAGTAGAATTGCCCCATAGGGTTTCCAAGGAGCGGCTGGGGGATTTGAACAGAAGACCTTTTGATTAGCAGCCAAGCACCCTAAAATAATAGTGACATATAATATTTTTATGCTAACTAAACTTTTTTTAAATCTGTGCTCAGACAATTTGCAGAAACTGAGACATGGGGAAAAAGTTTTATTCATTTAAGTTTTATTAAATACTTTAAATATCAGGGTGTTTATAAAATCTTTTATTTTGATGCTTTATCCTTTCAAGTAAAGACAAATTTTATCAACAGTAATATGATGGTTTATAATTTATTCAATTTTCCTTAAGAAAACAGTTAAATAAGTTCTTGCTTACATATATAATGGTTTTGCTTTCAACAATTGTCTCCTTTCCCTGGACTGCCTAGGATGATAAAAAGGGGATTTTCTGTGTGTGTGTGTGTGTGTGTGTGTGTGTGTGTGTGTGTGTGTGTTTCAGTACACAAATGAGAGGAAAGTAGGAGTTTAAAACGTATGTGGGCACAGGAACACTTTCATCCTTTGAACCTACTGAGGTGATCTGAGTGGAGCCGAATTGTTGTCTTATTTCCTTTTTTCTTTTGTCCAAAATCTCACACCCTCAGCCTCTTCCTTCAGTGCAATTCTATGAACTGTGAATACCACTGTTCAGATCTTAGAGTAACACCTTCCCCCGCAAAAAAACAGAAAAACACCAGAACCACCAGCTTTACAGATAAGGCAAGAAAGCAGATTACCTTCGACCAGGTGTTAAGTGTTTCATTGTAAGAGCATTTGACCCAAAAAATGTGATAAGACATTCATAAAGCCCTGATTGGAAATAGAGTCAAACATACAAAACAAATCCTAACCCTAGCCCAATGACACAAAGATGTTATTTTCACCTTTGCCTGTGTATACCCTGTATTTTGAATAAAGTGAGTGGCACACTATCAGACTCAGTCACTCGACCACACACTCCAAAATTATTTTTCTTATAATAAGAGACAAATTACATGGCTTATCTTTTTCACTTTTGCTTTTTTTTTTTTTTTTTTGGCCCATTCTCTTATGAAGAATAAATCATTCACTTACAGAAAATAAGTAACTTGTATTGAACACACCACTAAATCTCACTCATCTGTGAAGAGGGACCAGAACATAAAGATTTTAGGAACCTAGGTGAGAAAGTTGCATTACAACACTTTATATGTTTTCAGACAGCCTATCTCACATCATCTCAGTTCAATGATATTTTAGGAATAAAGCACTGGAGTACAACCTATAGATTGTATAGTCAGCATCGGCTCTAAATATAGACATAGCAACACCCTTCTTCATTAAAGATGGGCTAATTTGTATACTCATACCTGTAAATAGGTCGGCAGTTAGAACTTATCAGAGGCTCCAGGGAGAAAAGACCTGGTGATCTCACATAAGGATTACAGTTTAGGAAGTCCTATGGGGCAGTTCTACCTTGTCCTATAGGGTCGATTTGAGTTGAATCAACTACATGGTACAATAATAACAGTAATAAATGTGGTTCCATATATTTCAGAGGTGAAAAAAGCTATATTATATTCAAATGATAAAAAAGAGGTAAAACTTATGATTCAAAGCAGTTTAATTGGCTGCTGAATAAAACAAAAGATAAAAATGTCCTCTACATTAAAGTCAGATATTAGAAATACGATTGCCTCTTTTATCTTTAACCACCTGAGGGGCAAAACATAAGCCTAGTAAGTTTTTTAAGTGGAATATCACATAATAAGAGTATTTAATAAATGTTTTATGAATTATTAAAACCATTTCATTTAGGGTCACAGGCTTCTATATTTTACTATATTAATAATGATATTTTTATTCATTATAAATTTTCCAAATTTTCCTAAGAGTTTATGCACACTTTCTAAAAATCTAAATTTGTGTTTTTCATGTAATTTGTGGAGACACTTTATGCCATTATTATAATAAGTATTTTAGGGTGCAAGTAATAATCATGTAATTTGTTCAAAAGTGTGTTTAACAGCCAAATTAAAAGGGTCCAGTTTAATTTTTATTGACTCTCAAATGAAACTGTGGGATACCTAGTTTAGGAAAACATTGATTCAGCTTTGTCTAACTGAAATAAGATGGAACTCAGAATCACAGAGAACCTGGCTCCCTATCAAAATGTTTGCTTCGTTAGGAAGTCAATAACACTTGGATCTGTACCCAATCCACTCCTTTGAATCAGAACAGAGTCACAGAGGAAGTAGAGACAACTTTAGGCAGCAATGAGGAAAAGATTCACCATAAAATTGAAATTTGAACATGATCTTGTAGGACAAATATGACTTAGAAACGCAAGTATGAAGTTACTGTAAAGTGAGAAATACATAACAGGTTTGGTACATATCAGACAGAAAGAGCTCAACAAACATATTCTTTTTAAAAATTCTTTTTAATGGAGTATAACATGTTGTTGTTCAATGCCATCAAGTCAATTTTGACTCATAGTGACCTCATGTGACAGAGTAGAACTATTTCAGAGGCTTTTCTTGGCTTTAATCTTTATAGGAATAGATAACCAGTTCTTCCTTGAGCCACTGGGTGGGTTCAAACCACCAACCTTTTGGTTAGCAGCTGAGTGCTTAACTATTGTACCACCAGGGCTCCTTGAAGTACAATATACATACTAAAAAGTACAAAAAGCATAACATTTAGTAATTAATCAGAAGGCAGCATTCATGTAACTACCACCCAGGTTAAAAAAAAAAAAAAAACATTTTGAGAACTCCCAAATCTTTTCTCATTTAATCTTCCAATTATTACCTTTATGCTCTTTCCAGATACGAGCACCATTTTGACCTCTGTCTTCGTCATCTAGTGCTGCTATAACAGATATCCCACAAGTGGATGGCTTTAACAAAGAGAAATTTATTCTCTCACAATCTAGAAGGCTAGAAGTTTGAATTCAGGGTGCCAGCTCCAGGGGAAGTCTTTCTTTGTCTGTTGGCCCTGGGGGAAGGTCCTTGTCATCAATCTTCCATGGTCAAGAGGTTTCTCAGTGCAGGGACCCTGGGTCCAAAGGATGCACTATTCTCCTGGCTCTTATTTCTTGGTGGTATGAAGTCCCCATGTCTCTCTGCTCACTTCTCTCTTTTATATCTCAAAAGAGATTGATTTAAGACACAACCTAATCTTGTAGATTGAGTACTGCCTCATTAACATCATAGAGGTAGAATTTATAACACATAGGAAAATCACATCAGATGACAAAATGGTGGGCAATCACACAATACTGGAGATCATGGCCTTGCCAAGTTGACCCACATTTTGGGGGGACACAGTTCAACCCATAACAACCTCTAATGGTATAGTTTGAGGCTGTTTTTGAAATTTGTATAAACAGAACAATATAATATAAACTCTTCTGTGTCTAGCTTATTTTGCTCAAGCTCTTATGAGAGTTATCCAAGAACTCCTCTCAGTACATTTCACAGACACTGATTGTTTGATTAGATAAATGCAAATCACTGTAGCCAGTAATCAACTGATTTAAAACAACCAGGGTGCAATTTGGATATTGGGGTGGGACCAGTGAATAAGGGTGATGGTTGAACAACGTGATCAACATAGGTAGTCCATGAACTGTACATGCAAAGATTGTTGAAAGGGCAAATGTTTTGTTACACATATATTTACCACAAAAAAAAAGATAAGGGGAATGCAGTGATTACTAAAGTAAATTTTGAGATTCTGAACTTCTAAAATAAATTACCTGGACACATTGCTGACTCCTTTCAACATTTGTCTGTATGCATGCATGTGTGTGCATGTTCTTGTTTTATTTTGCTATAACAGATTAACAATGAATTCCATGAGTGTTGGTTTGGAAATAGTACATCTACTGTCTCTCAATTTACCATTGCTTATGTGGAGTGAACTTTTTGTTAAAAAAAATGTGGTAGTATTTGACATCCGTGAAAGAGAATCCACAAAGTGACAGAGACAGAAAAAGAAAAGTGAAGACAGCTAGTATTTTTCCAAGGGAATAAAAATGCTGCCTTCTGCTAACCTCTGGTTTTAATTTTTATTTTGAAATCATTACAGATTCATCAGAAGCTGCATTTCACTAGGTTTTCCTCAATGGTGACATTTTACATAACTATAATACAATATCAAAATCAAAAAGGTGATGGTAAAATCCACAGATCTTGTTCAGATTTCACCTGTTTTGTATGCACTCATTTGCACGTGAAGGGCAGTGGTTTTATGGAATTTTATCATGTATATAAGTTTGTGTAACCACTGCTACATAATCTCTGTTTCATATTTTAGAAAATAATTACTGCCAATATTTTCTTACTCTGAATTTGTTACTCTGTTAAGAAAAGGTAAAGTAGATGACTGATTTTTTTCCTTTACCAGTTTCTTACTAATGAATTGTTTTAATAGGGTAGATTTTTAAACATAACAGATTTTAAACATATCAGTCATAGTGCTCCATCACATTTAATTACATATATAAAAAATCCTAGCTAAAAGAGCATCGCTACTACTTCACTAATAAATTTATTAATAACATAACAGAAATTCCCAGTTACGAATAATATTTTCTTCAATGTAAAGATCACACAAGTATACCTAGCAGTAGGAAGTCCTTCTAAATATACCTAGTAGTAGAGTCATTCTTCTAATCTGAATATTCTTATCCTAGAATTAAATATTCTGACAACAGTTTGAGTGGTCAGCTTCTTGCTGGTCATTCAGTTCCACTCACTGAACTTTTCTAAGAGTTGACGAGGATTGTTCCGGAAGGGTCTTGCTCTGGATTTCTCTAAGGAGTAGACATGACCACCTTGTAGTGCCAATTCAAGTGAGGAAGTATTTGCCATTGGGAGAGATACTGATTTTCAGTTTATTCAACGCACTGTTTTCGTTTGCTGCCTGATGTCAGTCAAAATCTCTATAGCTATAATTTGGGCTTTGAGTAGTTGTTTTCACAAGTATTGTATCATCTTAAAGTTACTGTTTTAACTGACAGTCACAAATTTATTCTGTGCTATTGACCCGAGATGCTGTGCAAAAACTTTTTTCTGTATCTAGGCCAACATAAAAAGTACAGAGAACTATTTCCCACTAAAAGAAATGTGTTTTATATGCACTCATTTGCATGTATATGTGTGTGAGGGGCAGTGGTTTTATGCAGTTTGATCAAATAATTTCATGTAACCACTACTACATAATCTCTGTTTCATATTTTAGAAAATAATTACCAGCAATTTTGGATAATAAAATCAAACCATCAACCAATTCAGTATCTGGTTCACAAGGAATAGCTTACTCAGAGTCAAATAAAAAAACAAAACAACATGAAAGGTTTTGATCTCCTTACACCTTTCTCAGAGACCTGGTGGTGCAGTAGTTAAGAGCTCGGCTGCTAACCAAAAGGTTGGCAGTTCAAGTCCACCAGCCAACCCATGGAAACCTATGGGACAGTTCTATTCTGTTGTATAGGGTCACCATGGGGTCGGAATTGACTCTAAGACAAGGGGTTTTAGCTTTTTCTTGGCACTTGACACTGCCTAATAACTATTTTACAAAGGGAGATGTTTACACAGAAAAAGAAATGTCCTTAAAATGGTGATATAATTGGCAACATATATTTTGGAAAAAACATTGGAATTCTGCATTTGTTCAAGGTAGGGAAAAGTTATAAAACCAGAGTGGATAAAAACTACAACTTGTTTCAAAATTTCTTAATTTCAATCATTCATGTGCATATCCTCCAATTAATAAGTTAGTGCTTATGTAATGGAACTTGAGCAAGGTGTTAGAAGCTCATGAAAGATCTGCAACCAACTTGGCTGCAGCAGGGATTTGTCAGCCTCTTTGTGGCTGGAAAGTTTCTCTGTGTGTAATTGGGTGGGACTTCGGGCTCTCATCCTAAAATAACAAACCAAGATTGACAAATTTGTCACTCTTTGAAGTCTAAAGACCACATAGTCACTAAGTATTAGTGAAATGATATTGGACCTCTTCAGGAGGCAAGCATGCCTATAATGCAAAGCGCTGTGTTCTGGTCATAAAGGAAAAGAGACAAGTAAAAGGAATTCCCTAACTAAGAGCAGAAAGAAACACTGGGAAAAAACTAATCTCTAGTTGATTTTGATCAAGTGATCATTATCTTCCCTTCTTCTTCAACCTACTAAATATGAAGGGTCAAATTCAAAAGTTTCAAGTGCCTTGTTGTCTTTTTTGTTAGATTTGTAAGCATGAAGAGGTTGCACACTTCCATTTAAGAGTCATTGTCATCATTTGTAAAATGTAAAATGCAATTTAATCATTTGTCGGAAATATATTGTAAGAATGCTTAAACGTATAAGCATATAAAGTATTTAATATAGTATCTAGCACCTAATTAGTGCTCAGAAGCATAAGGAAAAATATATGCAGGTTCACAGAAAGAAATCATTCATGACAATACGTAGGTTTGGAGGTTAAATTCTAACTGAAATTTCTAGATTTTGAGATGGTTCACTGCTGAGGTTTTCAGAAATGCTACTAAGATGGTCTTTTCTAGTCAAGTGGCCTATCACACTTTGTTCAGACATTATGTATCTGTTCCATAAACTCTATTTGTGTAATGACTGACACACCTACCCACTGTATAATATAGAATATTTCCAACCGCAGAGTTGCTGCTACTTGAAACAGCACTTAACACCTAGTGATGTGACCATACAATCTTGGGCACAAGATGAATAGGTATTGGGCAGAGAGAATAGCATTTCTGATGAAAAGAACAAGATGTTTCTCCAAAAGATATTGGGAGTTGAAGCAGTGTACCTAGCCAAGGAATGGGAGATACAGTTAGGGGAAAGAGAAGGACATCAAAAGTCAGGTTTACAAGTTTGGATGTGGGTGACCATTAGCACTTTAACTGTGACTATTTGCGTCATTATCATTCTGGCAAGTGTGACCACAGGAAATAACAGTAACTTCAGAATCATGACACTCTACCCACGAAAAGAGGAAGGAGGGAGGGAAAAAAGATCAAACACAAAGAAAAATAACATGAGGGTCATATAACACTGATCAGCCTGTAAACACAATAGTCATATTTCAGATGACATTTTTTTCTGGAAGATTCTTCCAATAGAATATGTTGTTATGTGCCATTCAGTCAATTCTGACTCATAGCAACCCTATGGGGCAATTCTACTCTTTCCTATAGGGTTGCTATGAGTCCCAATTTACTCATTGGCAACAGGTTTGGTTCTTTGGTTTTTAATCTCAGAGGTGGCATATTTTGACAAAATATTTTTTAAAGAAAGAATTGAGAGTGCTTTAACCATATACTGACATGAGAGATACAAATCCCTGATTCTTTATTCTAAATGCTGAAATCGAAGTATCTGTAAAGCAAAATAATTTCATTAGTTTGGTGCCAAACCTGAAGTAAGATGAGTATGGTTTTTAAATTTTACATTTTGCTGTGGAAATATTAATATGCTTGGTTATGCAATCAATCACCTATTCCATGGGAAGCATTCATTCATATATGGATAGGCACATATTGCATTTTAAGATTAAAATAAACCTGAATTTAAAAACGTTTCTCAAGGATTTTAGAAAAGTAATTTTGGACTTCTATTAGTACCTCGTTCCTGGATGGTACAAAAAGTTAATGTGCTTTGCAGCTAACCAAAACGTTGGTTGATTGAGTCTACCCAGAGACACCTTGGAAGGAAGACTTGGTGATCTACTTCCAAAACATCAGCCATCATAAACACCATGGAACACAGTTCTGCTCTGACACATGTGCTGTCGCCATGACTCAGGATCCACCCAGTGGTAACTGATTTGTACTTTACACGTCATTTGACTTATATGTGGGCAGACAGAGACAAACAGCAATAGAGACAGAGATACATACACTCAATAAATAATAAAGGGTATATAGTGTGATTTTGGTTGTTGCCCAATTAGGGCCCATGCCCTGGAGCAGTCAAGCCAATGAAACATACTCCAAGTAAGAAAGACTGAGAAAGTTTATTTAGGAAGTGACACTACCAAGGATCCAACAGTAATGCAGACTATCTCTATGCAGTTCCAAAAAGCGATTTTTCATTAGAGCATATATAGAATTTTTACAAGGGTTAGAAGTGTCTTTGTAGCCCACAGATGGCATGGCCAGAGATGTTATTCATCACAAGATAGTGAGAAGAGACTCTTTATCAGACTAAACAGATGCATGCTGGACATCTTATCAGGCTAAAGATATTCATGTCAGTCACCTGGGCTCTAATCTCCAGGTGGGGGTAGTGGGTCCGTTAGTCACAGGTGGCTAGACAGAACAAAACAGAGTCATTAGCACAGGATAAAACAAAGAATATAGCCATTAGCATCAGATTAAAACAAAGGCATTAACCAAGCTCTGCAAGGAGGAGGCAGTCAGAGGAAAGAGAAGAATTTATAGATTCAGCATGGTGTTATTTATGTCAAGCTCTCAGTCGCCCATTTTGAAAAGGAGAAAACATGCTGGGGAGCATTAGGGTCACATGGTGTCAACTTCCAGTCCTACTTCTTTAAAGAAATGGTGAGGAAACATATATGAACAAACACACCATGTAATCTGACATCTCAGAGTCTGTAAATTGTTTCTACCACTTCTCATTTCAAATATGTTACAGGCACTCCCCTCCATTTAATTTAAGTCTATTCAAAATCACCACTTCAGGGAGTCCTTCCCTGGCCACACTTTCTAAATTAGCATTCACCTCATTCCTTAGGCTCTACAATATTTCCTACTATAAAGAAACCAATGTTCTTTCACAACAAAAACAAGCATTCCAAAATCTAAAATGACTCACTATCTTAAATGTACTATTATATATAAATTTTATATTAAGTGTGTTTTTATTAGGTGTTTGTATCTCTCTTGGGAATGGTTTTAATGACTATATAATGCTGAGATTTACTAATATTATACACAGTGTTGCGTATATCGAATATTTAGATTTTAATAAATATAAAGAAGGAAAAAGATGACATATAACCATCAGAGGAGTTAATTCTCAAATCAACAGGAATAGTAGATAACCCAAGAAGACCGAGTCTAGAAGAAATTATGATTTTCTGGTATTTTTTAATGGAATTCAGATGAAAAGTTTTATCTTATGTGGTAGTGTGACTCAGGATTCCAAGACCCTATTCATATAACTAAAACAGAATACTGCAAAGAGTTAGGCACTGCAAGAATACAACTATCGTATTGAAAGGACAGTGTCATGGGTTGAATTGTGTCCCCCCAAAATACGTGTCAACTTGGTTAGGCCATGATTCCCAGTATTGTGTGGTTGTCCTCTATTTTGTGATTATAATTTTATGTTATAGAAGATTAGGGTGGCATTGTAACATCCTTATGTAGGTCACATCCCTGAACCCATGTGAAGAAGTTTCCCTCAAGTGTGGCCTGCACCACATCTATCTTGCAAGAGAAAAAAGGAAAGGGAAGCAAGCAGAGGGGGGAGGGGGGGACATCACACCACCAAGAAAGAAGCATTGGGAGCAGAGCACATCATTTGGACCTGGGGTTCCTGCACAATGAAGTTCCTAGTCCAGGGAAAGATTGATGAGAAGGACCTTCCTCCAGAACTGACAGAGAGAGAAAGCCTTCCCCTGGAGCTGACACCCTGAATTTGGAATTCCAGCTTACTAGACTGTGAGAAAATAAACTTCTCTTTGTTAAAGCCATCCTCTTGTAGTACTTCTGTTAGAGCATCACTAAGCGACCAAGACAGACAGGAAGAAACTTTGGAGTCCCTGAGTGATGTAAAATGTCAATGCAGTCAGTTGCTAACAAAAAGATTGGAAGTGATAGTCCACCCAGAGATACTTTGGAAGAAAAGCCTGGTAATCTACTTCTGAAAAATCAGCCAGTAAAAATTCTGTGGAGCATAGTTATACTGTAACATACATGGGGTCGCCATGAGTTGCAATTGACTTGACAGCAAGTAGTTTTAGTTTGAAAACAACTTTATTTTTTTTCTCCCATTTTCCCTTAAAACCCGATGTGGAGATTTGTTCTTTCTTGTTCCTTGGAAGTCTCTAATAATATAAGTAATTCTCATTCAATTAAACTCTCTTAGTCATTTTCAGGCATAGTATCATGTCTTCAGTAATTCAAGTTTCCATTCTGCGCTACTACAAAGTTATTGAATTTTACTTAAATTTTTTCTCTTTCCTTCGACTTCAACTTAATTCAGGCTGGAAAACCTGCAGAAGAGAAGGGATTGGGTTTAATTTCTTAATTTTTCCACTTCTTAACTTGTTCTTTTACTTCTCACCACCCTTGAAAAGGCTGACTCTCCCTTCTCCAGATGTAGAGAGACAGAAGGATGAAGGAGAGGCTAGAAAAGGGAGTGTCTCGTTTGATTGGGGCTCTGCTCTCTGGGTATGGTGGAAGCCCTAAGGCTGAGTCTTTGTCTCAGAAGAGGGTGTCAGGTATTCTTGGAGAAACCCCCATGGAGCCCAGAAACTACAGCTTCTTGACTTGAGCAATGATCCTCCACTGGTTGGTTGCCTGATCGTGATTCTTCTCTCAAACTGAAGACACCCTGTGTCCCTTATCTTCTGTTTGAGCTCTATAATCCCACCAGATAGTTTTCCTGTATGAAATACAAGATGGCCTCAGGCTGTTACCTCTCTCCTTCTCCATATGCAGACCCCTTTTAATCCACAAGAAACACTCAGACATAGTTTATCCCCTTATTGTTGTAAGTGCAATATATTCCCAGTATAGCCTTCAAGACTATTCCACCACAGAGTATTTCACCAGTATGCTTGTTAATCTCTTTTGGCACATTTTTCTGTTGTCTTATACAACACAGCTTAGAATATAATTGCTAAAACATTTGGCCATAAAACTATTAAAAAATAAAAACGTGGATTCTAATATGGACCAATGTTACATTTTTCAGAAAGGATGCTAGGATGGCCTTCTGAATTGAATTCATTGATTATTTTTGGTTTAGTCACCATGCATCTGGTCAATACACTCCACGTGTGTGAAAAGTGTTGCTGACCTATCTACCCACTGCACACGCTGCTGTACAGAATTTTTCCAACCATAGTGTTGCTTACACTTGAAAGAACATTTAATATTAATATCTAGACAAGTCTTGATATTATTGTAATGATTCTTGGGGACACAGGTAGTCACATTAGAAAAACAAAAAGTTAGGCCATGATAAAAATAATTCCTGGAATAATATGTAAGTGAAACAGCCATGATTTTACAGTGCATATTGAAGCTACCCATTCTTAGCAATCGGTAGCTAATGCTTTTACTTGACTGTCAGTTTTAGGATGAATATGACTTATACCTAAGAATTTATTTTACAAATAAGAGTAAGAGTTTTCATGGTTACCATGAGACATACCCTTTAAGGGATACACAAGAGAACCAACAGTTTCAGAACATAAATTGTGATCAAGACAACACTAATTTAGGGATTGTTCTTAATTATGTGATATACTCACATCATATCTTTAAAGACGTAGAACTAGAAATTGGTGCCAAATCCCATATATTTTGGTTTGGAAACCCTGGGGGCATAGTGGTTAAGAGCTATGGCTGCTAACCAAAAGGGCGGCAGTTCAAATCCACTAGACATTTCTTGGAAACCTCACGCGGCAGTCCTATAGGATCACTAGGAGTCGGAATCGACTCGATGGCAACAGGTTTGGGTTTTTTGTTTGTTTGTTTGTTTGGTGCCCAGTCTATGGTGGCAAATATTTTATTATATATATATATATATTTGTAGTTTTACTATACATATAGTAAGCCTCGCAAAAGCCATAACCTGTGTAAGGCAGAAACCTGTCAGAGAAGGAAAACTCAAATATTTCCCACTAAAATAAGAGCAACAGAAAAGTGGTAAGACTGCACCCTGTCAAACGCAGAGAACTTGCAAGGCCCAGAAAAACAAGGCAGTCCCGTTGAGTTCCCTTCCAGCTCTCACAGGTTTCACTGTATACATACATACATAAAAAATACATACTTACATATATATATCCTTTAGTGTTTGGTGACTGTGTATATATGTATGTGTGTGTATATATATATGCACACACACACATATGCATGAATTAAATGTCTCTTCCTGAGAAAAGATTCAGTGACTAAATTCCCTTACCAAGGTGTATGGATCAGGAAGAGGTGAAGAAGGTAAAGTCAGAAATATTAAAAGGATTTTCGAGGAGACCATACTAATGTTCAACAATACCAGATGCTTGTGGAAAGCAGAGATTATAGAGGCGCGTAAAATACCTTAGCTATCAGCCATTTTTGAGTGGCTTTTGGAAAAAAAAAGTGCACGTGTCAGGCTATAACTAATCCAAAAGCTGAAAACCAGACCCCAAATAATTTCACTGGCCAAAATTATGTAACAAAACCTGATTGATCAAATTTGGAATAGTAACCCTATTGCCTAAAAAACTACTGAGAGCAGTGAGGCATCACTGGTAGCTCTAAGAGAGCATCAGATATCCAAAGTAGCCAAAATACCATCTAGAGGTCGGGTCAATGGCCGTTGTGGCCTCCCCACCAGGAAGCAGCAGGAAGGGAAGGGAATCACAAGTCTGGCATGCAGTGGTAGCCCCTGCGTCAGAAGCAGAGTCCTTTACTTGGTGCCCAGTCTGTGGTGGTAAATGTGCTGGCGTGTCCAGTGTAATGATGGATCCAGACAGCAACAGTAGAAATCAGACAGTGCACACTCATTCAGCAGCTTGATTCCAGTTGCTCTCATCAGAGAATGTGGCCATCTACATGAGACACCCAGACTTTTTTTTTTTTTTTTTTTTGACCTGTATAAACTAATTTAGTTTATTGCAAGGTAATCACAGCAAGGCTCACAAGTAAGACCTCATAACATTCATTTAGAATTGGAGAGTCAGGATTAACAATCACAATGTTAGTTCAGTGGTTAGAGTCCAGATATTTAGACTTTTAACCTTAACCTTTAATGAGAGGGAGAGACCCAGACATTTTGATCAGTAGCTTCAATTTCTTTCTGCAGTTTATGGCCCCAGAGGGGTATCTTTAGTCTGCTAGTTTTGTTTTCCAAATAGCAGTCCCTACAGTCAGAATGCTGGCAATAGCCCTAACATGAATAAAAATATAGCAAGGTCCATCAAGGGGAGTATTGGACAGAGCTTTGAGACTGGTCTTGAATTCGGCCCACTGACAGGAGTGAACAGGTTAGCTTCAGGTTTGCATAGCTGGCACTGAGCCTGAACAGTCACAGCAGCCCAGTGAATACCATCAGGCTTCCTGTACCCAAGCTATCAGTGAACCAGGCCCAAGAATTTGGGGAACCTCTGGGAATCAAGAAACCCATTAAGCCACCCCACCACCACTTTCTTAAGATGGTGGAGTCAGGAATAAAGTTTCTCCCAAAGGGACATGTGCATTTTTTCAGGTAAAGATGAGATGCTGCTGGGTCCTGGCTGGTTTTATTTTTGAATATTGCATTTCCATTTAACAAGGAAGTTTGTTGGATTCTTCTCACATTGTTCATCACTGAGTCTGAACTTTGAGAGCAAAATATAAATGTCAGGTCTATGGCTCAACTGTTCAGTTTCTACAAGAGCTCAAAAGCAAGTTAATAGCTGTCTTCCAAAAGGAATGTATCTGGTTGCATGTCAGGCAGACAAGGCAGGCAACCCTCAGGTGGTGTCTCCAAGCACACACTTCTTGCCTTTGCTAGAGGCTCCATTCAGCAAAATCGTGTTACAGAGACTGGTAATTCCAAGGAGTCATTAAGATCATGGGGCCACAAAAGTAGATGGCATGTTACAGCTTTCTGGACAGCTTCTGACAACTACTCAAAAGCATACTATTTCGCAGGTTACCCTATATAAAGGATCAAATAGAATGTCCAAGTGAGGCAGATTCAGTCTCCAATATGTAGCAGGATAATGGTTGACCTTTCTGGAGGTAGATGTGGGGACAAAGACAAATGTTCTTCCTTGACTTCTGGAGTGTTTAAGTATCGTGAATCTTTTCGCATTGACCCAAGAAACTACTGGGAGAGCAGGTCTCTGAATTTTGCTGAGGTTTATCAGCTACCCCTGCTGGCAGAGGTGTATATCACCATAGTCAGGGCTATTGAGACTGAGGTTTCAGACTTGCCAATGAACAGAACATTATCAGTGCTTTGGACCTCAGAGAGTAGAGGCATTCCAGTTAAATCCTGATCTACCCACTAGTGTCAAATGACAGGGAAATGTGTACCTCTAGCACTTCTTTATCTGGGTCTCTCCTGATCAAAGGAAATCTCTGGCACTTATTGGATGGAGAGGTTGTTGTTGTATGCTGTTCCAACCCATAGCAACCCTATGAGACATAGTAGAACTGCCCCATAGGGTTTTTTACCAGGAGATCACCAGGTCTTTTCTCCCGCAGAGCTGCTGGTGGGTTCAAGTCACCAACATTTTTGTTAGCAGCTGAGTGCTTAACCACTGGGAGGCCAGGCATATAATACATTAATTTCTACTAAACATTGAAGTGTAGATGCAAAAACAACAGTGCATTGAATTGCCAAAAGGGCCCCCTAAGCAGATTATATTATCTTCCCTTTACCAGTATGAACCCTGTAAAACCCCATTGATTGAATTCAATGCCCAGTCAATGGATTGAGTATGATAGTAGTGTAGCTGACTGTACCCAACAGAGTCTTGTTATACATGGTTTAATATGTATCAATTTATAAGTAAAACTAATGCTCTATTTGATTTCTATGTAAGAGGATTCCATGAAGAGCTTTTTCTTTTAGGAAAAGGATATTTGCTAATGTGCTTATCAGCTAAAGTTCCTGATTTTAAGTGAACTCTGAATATTTGAATACTCAGATTGTTTTTTAAACATGCAAGAATCTACAATGACTAGGTGCTTGCTATGTTTGTGTGTATATATGTCATTCATTGCCTTTGTTTATTTTTTGCATCTTTTTCTCTAATTTTTATTTGATTTGGTTTTGATGTTGGTAGAAATAAATTTGCTTAAATTAGTATTATAACTTTGACAGAAAATGTTTCTATCTTGCATTAATTGTAAAAAGAAGAAGAAACTCTGTTGGCGTAGTGGTTAAGAGTTATGGCTACTAACCAAAATGTCAGCAATTCCAATCCACCAGGTGCTCCTTGAAAACTCCGTGAGGCACTTCTACTCTGTACTTTAGAGTTGCTATGAGTTGGAATTGACTCCACGGCAACAGGTTTTTTTGCTTTTATAAGAAGAAGAAATGGAAGTTTGGACGTAGATGTTGGAGTCAAAATACCTAGAGACATAGAAGTAGATATTTTTGTAAAGGACACTTTGATAAGGCAAGCTATACTTCTGTTGAAGTTAAAGGACTTGGGCCGAAAGGTCGCAGCCTTGAAAACCCTATGGAGCAGTCCTACTCCGCGATCTTCCATCAGTTGGAACCTACTCTATGACAACTAACAACAACTTGTGTAAGTTGGTATTTAAAAATGAAGTAAAATTAGCTTAATTAGAACAGTTCTTTGTGAAACAAGGTAAATCCCAATAGAAATACTTATTTTACAATTATATGGAGTTTCAACTGAGATGGAGCTAATTATTTAATGATTTCCCTCATTTTACAGCTCAGGAAACTGTGCCAGGGAATATTAGTTACCTGCCAAGAGAGCAACCCACTTTTTTTCTCCAAAGTGTTGATTACTTTCAAGATTTATGGAATTTCTGCCTTGTATTCATCCTATTACATTAGTTGACTTTACCTGTGCCTGGCCCAGTGCATAATATCTAGCTGAGTTCATAATAGGTTCTTAATAAATGTTTCTTCAGGTATGTTTTTGCTCTTATGCTCCTTTTAATGTCACATCTGTTTCAATATCCCCATGTATATCTAAAGATCAGCTTTATTTCACTCTGTCCTTTTTATTTACTTCACTACCCATGTATGTGAATTTGGGGTTTATCTTTCTTGGCATGTCTCTTATCAGTTCAACCACATTTGCAAAAATGTAACATTTTATACTTTAATTTCTGGCCAACTGTCCAGTAAACACCTCTGACCACATTCAGTAAAAAAAAAAATTTTTTTTTTTAGTAGCAGCTTAAAGTGAGCATCCTGCCCAGCAGACTGTTTCCTACCACAAAGCTGCACTTTCTGCCTTTAGATGGTACAGGAAGGACTTAATACACACCTCAAACATTTAAGTCAACTTGCACTTATTTACTGGCTAAGAAGGCCAGTTGATTAGCTCTTGGTGGTTCTTTTCAATTGACAAAAATAACTTCTAAGGAGTTTTTGTGGTGGTTGTTCTCAGATAACTTGAATGTATCTTGTTTGCAAAAGCATTGTGACTGTCTTTCTCTAATAATTTTAAGAGGTCAGATGAATATGTCCATGTGAAGGTCATACTTGTACTCTAGTAGTCAAAATATTGTTTCTGCATAAATTCATTTTTCTTGCTCTATCGCTGTTTGTTATGAAGTATGTTTTCTGAAAGCTATCCCACATCCTTTTCCCATTCCACATATCACAAATAATTACTAATGCTCAGAAATCCTCAATAAATATTTCAATAGTTGAATAGTGCATCACTGAGAAAGAAATTAGAGTTTACTTGCACATGTTATTTCTTTTTCCAGTACTTTTTTTTTTAACTCCCTTTTTTAACTCATCTTAATTCATCAGGACTCATCTTAGAGTTTGTCTCTTTAAGAATTCCTTCCTCGGGCATATAAAAAAAAAAAAACCAAAAACCAAACCCACTGCCGTTGAGTCGATTCCAACTCACAGCAACCCTATAGGACAGAGTAGAACTGCCCTGTAGAGTTTCCAAGGAGGGCCTGCAGAATTCGAACTGCCAACCTTTTGGTTAGCAGCTATAGCACTTAACCATTATGCCACCAGGGTTTCCAACCTCAGGCATATATGAATATACTAATGTGCAAATATAGGTGTAACTGTAGGCATATTTAAATACACCTTTATGTGTGCTGCAAGTATTTTAGAGTATAAAATAAAGCACATAGGGGACACAGTTTATGAACACTTTCTAGACATAACCAAACACTTCACGGGATTGGTTTACTGGGTTTGAGGGCTCAGGACCATTGCCTCATGGGGCAACTTGGTCAATTGGCACAATATAGTCCATAAAACAATGTTCTACATCCTGGTTTGGTGAGTAGCATCTGTGGTCTTAAAAACTTGCAATCTGCCATCTAAGATGCAACTATTGGTCTCTACTCATCTGGAGCAAAAGAGAAAGAAGGAAACCAAATATTCGAAGAAGAAACTAGTCTACATAACTAGTAGTCTATATAAACAACAGACTCACCTACCTTGAGACCAGAACTAGATGGTGCCTAGCTTCTACTACTGACCATTCCAAACAGGGACTCAATAGATGGCCCAGATAGAACGGGAGAAAAATGTAGAACAAAACTCAAATTCCTAAAAAAAGGCCAGATTTACTTGACTGTAGAGAGTAGATGAACCACTAAGATTATTACCCTTACTCAGTGCCATCGAGTTACCCTTGGATGCCCTTTAAACTTTGACCTCAAGTCACTCCCAGAAGTCACCTTTCAGCCAAATGAATGATTGGCCCATAAAGTAAATAACAGGGACGGGTACTGTGTTCCTCTAAATAATCATCTAAATGAAACCAAATGATAAACATTCACCCTAGACCAAAGATGAGAAGGTAAGGGGGGTGGAGGCAGGGATGCCAGATTAGTAGAAACAGAGCAACCAGAATGTCAATAAGTAGAATGCCAATATACTGTGAAGAATGTAACCAGTGTCACTGAACAACATGTATAAAAAAAAAAAAAAGAATTAGAAACCATTAAATGAGAACCTAATTTGATGTGTAAACTTCCATTAAAAACACAATAAAATATCAAAAAACTAAAAATAAAAAATAATCCTTTCCTCATTCTATCAAGTTTCTTCAGTGATTATGGCAGCTCACCAAAAGGTTGGCAGTTTGAATCCACCAGCAGATCCTTGGAAACCCTATGGGGCAGTTCTACTCTCTCTGATAGGGTCACTATGACTTGGAATCAACTCAATGGCAATGGGTCAGATTTTTTTTTTTTTTTTTTAATGACAGCACAACTCTCAGGCTTTGCTTTATCACAGCACTTTGTCTCAAGGAACTGTAATTGTAGGTATGATTTTTTAGTTTCTTCGTAGGTATATAAAATTCTTGGGCAGTGATAATATTACCTAACATTTTGTATTCCTGGTGCCTAGATGAGTACCCAGGCCAGAGTTAACCAAAAAAAAAAAAAGCCAAACCCATTGCCATCGAGTCAATTCCGACTCATAGTGCCCCTATGAGACAGAATAAAACTGCCCTGCAGGGTTTCCAAGGATTAACTGGTGAGTTCTAGCTGACCAGTTAGCAGCCAAATGCTTAGCACATAATAAATGAATTAATATGGAACACTTGTGCCTCCATTTTTTTCTCAAGTTGTTATGTATCATCTATTATTACATACATACTATGCAAAGGCATTCGACTGTGTGGATCATAAAAATTATGGATAATATTGTGAAGAATGTGAATTCCAGAACACTTAATTGTGCTCATGAGGAACCTTTACATAGATCAAGAGGCAGTTGTTCAGACAGAACAAGGAGATACTGCATGGTTTAAAGTGAGGAAAGGTGTGCATCAGGGTTGTATCCTTTCACCATTCCTATCCAATCTGTATGCTGAGAAAATAACCTGAGAATCTGGAGTATATGAAGAAGAACGGAGCATCAGGAATGGAGAAAGACTCGTTAACAACCTGTGTTATGCAGATGACACAACATTGCTTGCTGAAAGTGAAGAGAACTTGAAGCACTTACTAATGAAAATCAAATCCTGCCTTCAGCACGGATTGCACCTCAACATAAAGAAAACAAAAATCCTCACGTCTGGACCAATGAGCAACATCATGATAAACGGAGAAAAGATCGAAGTTGTCAAGGATTTCATTTTACTAGGATCCACAATCAACAGCCATGGAAGCAGCAGTCAAGAAATCAAGAGACGCATTGCATTGGGTAAATCTGCTGCAAAGGACCTCTTTAAAGTGTTGAAGAGCAAAGATGTCACCTTGAAGACTAAGGTGCACCTCACCCAAGCCATGGTATTTTCAATCACATCATATGCATGTGAAAGCTGGACAATGAATAAGGAAGACCAAAGAAGAATTGACACCTTTGAATTGTGGTGTTGGCCAAGGATATTGAATATACCATGGACTGCCAAAAGAACGAACAAATCTGTCCTGGAAGCAGTACAACCAGAATGCTCCTTAGAGGCAAGGATGGCGAGACTGCATCTACCATACTTTGGACATGTTGTCAGGGGGGACCAGTCCCCGCAGAAGGACATCATGCTTGGCAAAGTACAGGGTCAGCGGAAAAGAGGAAGACCCTCAACGAGGTGGATTGACTCAGCGACTGCAACAATGGACTCAAGCATAACAACAATTGTAAGGATGGCGCAGGACCAGGCAGTGTTTCGTTCTATTGTGCATAGGGTCGCTATGAGTCAGAATCGACTCGTTGGCACCTAACAACAACAACTACATTATTACATACATGCACAAACAGAAGCTAATAAGTTACTGGTGTAAGTCTCACATATTCCACAATTTTTGACCATCAAAGATTGTAAAAATTATGAAGCAAAATTTTCAACCTTAGGTAAAGTTACGAGTTTATGATAAGTACTCTGTCATAAATCTATACTTCCCAGACCTATTATTTGAACTAAATGAAATATGTAGAATGTTCAAATGCTCTGATTATATTCTACTTCAATCTCTTTTTCTCAGTCTTATATTTAAGAGTCAACCTCCCACAATTAAATCTAAAGCTATGAATATACAAATAACTTTTCAGGCAAGATTGATTCCAATCTTTTTGTTAGCAGTCAAGAACATTAACTGTTTTTACCACCAATGAACTTCAAATAAGAGTAAACCAAACCAAACCAAACCTGTTGCCTTCGAGTCAATTCCGACTCATAGGGATGCTGTAGGACAGAGTAGAACTGCTCCATAGGGTTTCTAAGGAACTTAATCACTGGGCCACCACAACTCCAATTAAAAGAGTAATTCAGGTGTATTTGTTTACGGTTTCCACTATATTCCGTTTTCCTTCCTCCCACACAGAGGTAACCACCATCTTGAATTTTGGACTTATCACCACTTTGCTTTTAACATTATATACAGTTTTATCAGAAGTGAATGCATGACAAAGTGAAACAAAGACATAACCTACAGAACATCCCCCTGATAACATGATCCTTGTAGGAAGCCTCTTGAGTTTCATGCCTACGCTTCATGGAATGTATTTAACTCTCAGTATAATATTCTATTTACATTCTCAAAACATAATACATTTCATAGCATAATAATACATGGAAAGAGTTTTATTGTAACTGCATTTGGTAGAACATAGAATACTGAGTAGGCATTCTAAGAAGGATGATGAATATCCAAAGGTGTGCCAAAAAAGGCATCACTGTGTGCATGGCCATTTAGATACAATGACAGACATTATTCCAGAATGTGACAATAAGAAAAAAAGCCTTTCTCTGATAGAGTCACTGTACAAAGAAATTTACAAATGCAAACAAATGGAAGGATAGTAAAGCTCTATACAGCAATTTTTTCCTCCTAAATAATCAACCTACCCCCCCATCCAGAAGATTAATTAAATCTTTACTTTTCAGAAACCTCTGGCTCCAAAGTAAACCAAAAACCAAACCTGTTACCATTGAGTCGATTCCGACATCATAGCGACCCTATAGGACAGACAGAGTAGAACTGCCCCATAGTGTTTCTAAGG
The DNA here is from genome assembly GCF_024166365.1 of Elephas maximus indicus. Classification (NCBI taxonomy): domain Eukaryota; kingdom Metazoa; phylum Chordata; class Mammalia; order Proboscidea; family Elephantidae; genus Elephas; species Elephas maximus. The sequence goes on along the minus strand of NC_064822.1, from coordinate 67,567,464 downwards.
AGAGCCAGGTGGATTTGAATTGCCAACCTTTTGATTAGCAGATGTAGCGCTAAACCACTATGCTGCCAAGGTTCCCTTCTCCTAAATAGTGGAGAATATACATTATGACTTTAATCCTTGCCTCATATTACATCTTTGTTACTGAGCTAGTCCATATCTTCAGTTGCCACAATGAGTGACAAATACTTCAACCGATTTCTTCTCATTTATTTTTCTTTATCATTACTATGTTGCTGCACTTAGATAATACATAGTTTATTTGAAATTTTCTAAGATTTCCTTTACTGCCTTTGATTTTATGCCCAATTTTGTAAATACCCTGTTTTCTTGAGAAGACTGTGTATTCTGTCAGATACATAAGTCTAGTCAATCAACCTAGTTTAATTGTCTTAGTCAAATATTTAATATATTGTAATTGTTTTATCTGTTTGACCTATCAGTGACAGAATTTTTTAAATCTCCTGATATGTTGATGGATTTCACGAATTTTCCTATAGTTCTTTCAGTTTTGAGGCTATCTTATTAGGTGTATTCATTCTAGATTTTTGAAAATTTTCTGGTCAGTTGAACCATGTCACCATTATGTATTTCTTCTTCTATCCATCTCAGTAAATTTTTTTCAAGTATTTTTGGATTTCATACATATCAAAAGCTTAATTGGTATCAAGTCATTCATAATATCCTCTTGAACATCATGTAGGTACTTCAAACACAAGATGTCACAAACAAAAACCATCACGACAAAATCTAGTTTTTTTCTCATTGATTTCTGCATTTGTCAGCTACCCTATGATTCATGCAAGTGATCAGACCAGAGAACTGATAGTGATTTCCCTACCTCTTTCTTCATCACACTCCCATGACCAATTACAGGCAATTTCTTGCATCCCATTGTTATTACACTACTTCAGGTAATATTCAATTACCCACTGCATTATTTTTAAAAAACTTTTAACTTTTTTGCCTGTTCACACTGAAAAATATTTGTAAAACACAAACAGAATTACTTTACTCTCCTATTTACAATTATCAAGAGTAACTGTATTTTTAAAGTAATTTTTCATCCAAATTATCAACAGTATTTGTATCAAATCAGCATCAGCCCTCTTTTTTTTTTTCCCATGTGATGTCTGAAGAGTCTGTACTGAGGCCCCATTTTCTAATGCTGATAATGCTAACTTTTGTTTTTTCTCTGTCTCCAGCTCATCCAATTTGTTTAAAGTTGTTCAAGGTTATTAGAAATACTAAAACCTTCTGAAAGAAGACAAATACAATCCTGTTCTTCAAGATTTTCAACAAATAAAGTTACAAGGTCTATGACTTCTGAGTCAAAATCACAAATCACAAAACAGAGCACCAGGATAAAAGTCGGCAGAAAAAAATGAGAAACCAAAAAAAAAAAAAAAAAAAATCGGATATTGAAATTTCGAGGCACAGATTTCAAATAAGTACAGCTGTTCTTTGGAAGACAGCTACCTGGCCAACTGACTGGAAGAGGTCAATGTTTATGCCTATTCCAAAGAAAGGTGATCCCACAGAATGTGGAAGTTATCGAATGATATCATTAATATCACACGCAAGTAAAATTTCGCGGAAGATCATTCAAAAGCAGTTGCAGCAGTACATTGACAGGGAACTCCCAGAAATTCAAGCCAGATTCAATAAAGGATGTGGAATGAGGGATATCATTGCTGATGGCAGATGGATCCTAGCTGAAAGCAGAGAATATCAGAAAGATGTTTGCCTGTGTTTCATTAACTATGCAAAAGCATTTGACTATGAGGATCATAACAAATTATGGATAACATTGTAAAGAACTGGGAATTCCAGAACACTTAATTGTGCTCATGAGGAACCTGGACATAGACCAAGAAGTGGTCTTTTTGACAGAACAAAAGGATACTACATGGTTTAAAGTCAGGAAAGGAATGCATCAGGGTTCCATCCTTTCTCCATACTTCCTTGATTTATATAAAACCAAAAAAACCCACTGCCTTCGAGTCAATTCCAACTCATAGCAACCCTATAGGACAGAATAGAGCTGCCCGATAGAGTTTCCAAGGAGCGCCTGGTAGATTTGAACTGCTGACCTCTTGGTTAGCAGCCATAGCACTTAACCACTATGCCACCAGGGTTTCCTCGATTTATGTACTGAGCAAATAATCCAAGAAGCTGGACTATAGGTAGAAGAACATGGCATTAGGATTGGAGGAAAGCTCATTGACAACCTGTGCTATGTGGATAATTCAACCTTGCTTGCTGAAAGTGAAGAGAACTTGAAGCACTTACTGATGGAGGTCAAGGACTACAGCCTTCAATATCGATTACACTTCAGCATAAGAAAACAAAAATCCTCAGCAACATCATGATGAACAGAGAAAAGATTGAAGTCGTCAAGGATTTCGTTTTACTTGGATCTACAATCAACGCCCATGAAACCAGCAGTCGAAAAATCAAAGGACACATTGCGTTGGGCAAATCTGCTGCAAAAGACCTCTTTAAAAGGTTAAAAAGCAAAGATGTCACCTTGAAGGCTAAGGTGCACCTGACCTAAGCCATGGTGCTTTCAATTGCCTCATATGCATGTGAAAACTGGACAATGAATAAGGAAAACAAAGAAAAATTGACACCTTTGAATTACGCTGTTGGCAAAGAACATTGAACATACCATGGACTGACAAAAGAGCGAACAAATCTGTCTTGAAAGAAGTACAGCCAGAAAGCTCCTTAGAGGCAAGGATGGTAAGACTTTGTCTCACATACTTTGGACATGTTACTAGAAGGGACCAGTCCCTGGAGAAGGACTGGTCAAGTAAAGGGTAAAGTAGAAGGTCAGCAAAAGAAAAGAAGACCCTCAAGGAGACGTATTGGAATGGTGGCTACAACAATAGGCTCTGACATATCAATAATTGTGAGGAGGCACAAGATCAGGCAGTGTTTCATTCTGTTGTACGTATGATCACTATGAGTCAAAACTGACACTAACAACAATATAACTGTGCTTAACATAACAATAAATAAGAATAAAAATATAAACAAAGAATAACCAAAAAAACCAAACCTGTTGCCCTCGAGTCGATTCAGACTCATAGCGACCTTATAGGACAGAATAGAACTGTCCCATAGAGTTTCCAAGGAGCACCTGGTGGATTTGAACTGCCAATCTTTTGGTTAGCAGCAGTAGCACTTAACCACTATGCCACCACAGTTTCCCAAAGAATAAGAGATTATAAAATATTACAAAGGACTTATCCAAATGAAAAAAAAAAAATTTACATTAGAAATCTTTCCTAAAGAAGATTCTAAAAAATATAGTTGTGATCAGGAGCTAAAGATATCAAAAGGAAGTCCTGTGGTGTGTATGGTAAGTTAAACACATGGTATATTGGCCTTTGTTGGTGGCATATTGTACATTCAGCAGTATATGTGTTCAGGTTGGTCTTGATGAATGGAAGACTGTGTTGCTAATCTCATACATAACCTCGATCCTTGCCACCATGGCCACCTTGTTCATGAGCCCATTGGACAGTGACAGGAGTGGCTGGGGAAAGAGGCTGGATTTTATCCACAGAACAGGCCATCCTAGACACTTGATTATTAAAATGTCTCTCTGCTGAGGTTACCCTTTGCTAAGCATTTACATGGGACACAGTTATCTGCATAACAGTGTGTGTTAAGTGAGGTCTAGCCACATACTTTTCTCCTATACCTCCTTGTCACCAATTTTCCAGTCATTTTCCTTCCAAATCCCCAAGTACCTGTCAAACCATTGGTCACAGCCTATGAGTTGGTATACAATTGTACATCTAGTGATTTCTCCTTCCAAAAAATAAATAAATAAATAAACAACAAGTGCACTGCTCAAAGTTCTGCCTACTGGGATGAGGTCCCTTCACCACTGTCTTTCAGGGGTGTCTAAGTAAGGGGCTGCAGTGCTTCAGTTGTCCACTTTTGGATGGTGTCTCTATACCATGCAGGATCATCTGTAAAACAGGTTCAAGTTTTCTCTTCTTTAGTCCACTGATCCTAAAGAACTCCTTCTGAAGGCATAGGTGTAGACTACGAAAAAAAAAGATAACTGAAGAGAAGGCTATGGGCATTGGGCCACTTTCTCCTGTAACTTACTTGTGCCTGCAGGGCCCTCTCACACCCAATCTCATATACACCACTCCCATTTGATGATGAGAGCTACTATTAATACCCAACTTTATGGCTTGATGGACTAGAAAACACCCAATTCATGATGAACAGCTTGGCTCATGTGGTAACTTGGTGGCCAAATAATAAGTATTCAGTCTCTATGAAGGCCCAGATGCAAGACAAAAGCTAAACAGATACCATTAGCACCTCCCCCAATTGTGACAATCAAATATGTCTCCAGACTTTGCCAAATGTTCCTAGGAGTACGAAGTTCTCTCAAATTGAAAACCACTGCTGTAGATTGCAGCAATATTTGCTTTTGACAGTTATCTTGTAGAGCGATAAAAATAAAAGCATATATATGCTTTTAATTTTTACATTAATTTATTCTGTTTCCAATGTCTTCTCTCTTGTTTTTGTGTAAATACAAGTTTAAGTCTGATATCATCTTCCTTCTTTCTGAAAACTTTCCTTTAATATTTCTTGTCGAGTAAGTCAGGTGGCAATGTGTTCCCTCATTTGTTTTTGTCTGAGAATGTCTTTATTTCACCTACGTTTTTGAAAATTATTTCTCCTGAGTGTAGAATTTAGGTTGACAGTTTTTTTTTTTTTTTCTTTCAGCACTTTAAAGAGGTTAATCCAGTGTCTTTTTGGCTTGGGTGGTTTTTGGCGGGGAGGCGGGGAACAGTCAGCTGTTTTTCTCATTTTTCTTCCTTTGTAAATTTCTCTTCTCTTGTTTTCCTCAAGATTTTCTCCTTGTTGTTTTCAGAAGTTTGTATATGATATGTCTTGGCGTGGTTCTTTTCTTTTCTTTGTAGTTTCATGTTCCTTGTGTTTCTTTTCTGTGTGGTTCACTGTCCATCATTAGTTTTGGGAAATTCTGCCCCATTGTTCTTAAACAGCTCTTCTATTCCTTTTTCCTTTTTTCTACATGTATGTTAGAACATTTGATATTTTCTTACAGCTCTTGGATGTTCTGTTCTTTTTTATCCCATTCTTTTTTCTCTTTGTATTTCAGTTCGGATAATTTCTATTGACATCTTCAAGTTTATTGATTTTTTTTCCCTTTTGACTGTCAAGTTTAATGGCAAAGTGTGAAAAGCAGTCCTTTTCTCTGTTACTGTTGTTTTCATTTTTAATATTTCCATTTGAGTCTTTCATATAGTTTCTACCTCTCTGATGAAATTATCCATCTGAACTTGCACATTTCCCATATTTTCAATGAAATGTTTTAAAGTATTAATCATAGTTGTTTTAAATTCCTTGTCAGATAGGTTCCACATTTGTGTCACATTTGAGTTTGGCTATCGGAGTGTGATTTTTCCGACTTTTTGTATGCCTCATATATTTTTGGTGGTGAAAGCTGGAGATCTTGCGTAAGACAGAAGAGATGGACATAAAGTGTTATGCCTGGAATCAGGCATATCTTTCTTTGACGGAATGGAAGAATTGTTGCTGAAAACTTACTTATCTGGAAGACGGCATCCTGAATGGCTGACTGCACTATTGGATGCTATATATGCCTTAAACCAGCAGTCAATATATCTCCAAGGAAGAAGAGTTGGGAGTGGAGTGTGTCCTTTGAACCTGGGGTCCCCGAGCTGAGAACCTCCTAGACCCAGGAGAAGATTAATGCAAAGACACATGTGGATCTGCAAAGAACGTCAGGCCCACAGATGATGAAAGGAGGGAAGGACCTCCCCCCAGACCAACAGTGAGAGAAAGACTTCCCCTAGAGCTGGCCCCTGAATTCGAATTTCTAACTTCCTAAAGTGTGAGACAATAAATTTCTGTTTGCTAAAACTATCCGCTTGTTGTATATTTGTTACATCAGTACTAGATAACTAAGACAAAATTTGTATCCCTAGATGAAGGGTTCAAGAACTAGGCGATGGAGGTTGGAGTTACACTGCTCCTGATTATACCTAATAAACCAACTGAACCATTCTTCGTGGTTCTTTCTCCTTTGCATGTCCAGTGACTTCTCATTCCCCTTGTCCTGTCAGATCTGGGGTGTTGGAGCTTCGCTGCTGTTTACAACAAATTACTGCTCTATCCATTGTGTTTCCACTCCACTTCACCCACACCTTTGTTATTAGTTCATTTTTAAACTGACTTCCTCAAATTATGTTGAGTGTGTTGACTCTTTCCTGTTTTGTCCTTCTGGGTATAATAAAAAGGGTCAGATATGAACAAACAATAAAAAAAAATTCAATTAGTTTGTGAATTTATTTTAGATTTTTGGTTCTATTTAAATTCTTTTTTAACCTGATTTTTTCAAGTGTATCCTAATTTGTCTCTATATTCCATACCTATTGTAATTAAGAAACATAACTCAGCTACTTGTAAAATAAAAATTAGTTTAGTTCTGGACAGCTGACCATGAAACACCTCACAATCAGAAGAAATTCTTTTATCTAAACAAATTCTGGATCAATAATTATAACATCTGGTATGCATGAGGAGATTCATGTCCCTTACTTTATTTCTTAGTCTACTACATTTAATGAAAGCATGTTTTGAAAATAATCAAACTGTCATATTAATGATAAAATTTGACAATTTGGCAAAGGCATGATTGGATTTATGTTGAAATTATTAAGATTATTGAATAAAAAATAAGATTTTTATTTAACAACAAAATGAAGAAACAACCTACAGACAGGAGAAAATTTGGGGGAACCATATATCAGATAAAGGTTTAATATCCAGAATATATAAAGACTTTTACAACTTAACAACAAAAAGACAACCCAATCAAAAAATGGGAAAAGGGTTTAAATAGACAATTTACTAAATAAGATATACAGATGGCCAACGAGAACATGAAAAGATGATCAACATCATTAGCCTTTACCCCTTTGCCATCGAGTCTATTCAGACTCATAGGACCCCTACAGGACGGAATAGAACGCCCCCATAGGTTTTCCAGGAGCGGCTGGTGGATTAAAACTGTCAATCTTTTGATTTTCAGCTGAGCTCTTAACCACTGCACCACTAGGGCTGTTTAGGGAGATGTAAATCAAAACCACAATGATATACCACTTCATTCCCACTAGGATGGCTAAGTCAAAAAAAGAAAAATTGAAAACAAATACTGGGGAGGATGTGGAGAAGTTGGAAGTCTTATCAATTGCTGGTGGGAATGTAAAATGGTACAGCTGCTGTGAAAAACAATTTGGTGATTCCTCAAAAATTAAACACCAAAAGGAAAATGAAGAACACCAAGGCCACACGACAACTAAGAGCCCAAGAGACAGAAAGGGCCACATGAACCAGAGACCTACATCATCCTGAGACCAGAAGAACTAGTTGGTGCCCAGCCACAATCGATGACTGCCCTGACAGGGAGCACAGCAGAGGACCCCTGAGGGAGCAGGAGATCAGTGGGATGCAGACCCCAAATTCTCATAAAAAGACCATACTTAATGGTCTGACTGAGACTAGAGGAATCCCGGGGGCCATGGTCCCCAGACCTTCTGTTGGCACAGGACAGGAACCATCCCCGAAGACAACTCATCAGACATGAAAGGGACTGGTCAGCGGGTGGGAGAGAGACACTGATGAAGAGTAAGCTAATTATATCAGGTGGACACTTGAGATTGTGTTGGCAACTCTTGTCTGGAGGGGGGATGGGAGGATAGAGAGAGAGGGAAGCTGACAAAATTGTCAAGAAAGGAGAGACTGAAAGGGCTGACTCAAGAGGGGGAGAGCAAGTGGGAGTAGGGAGTGAGATGTATGTAAACTTATATGTGACAAACTGATTGGATTTGTAAACGTTCACTTGAAGCTTAATAAAAGTTATAAAAAAAAAAAATTAAACACCGAGAGACCACATGACTCAACAATTTTACTCCTAGGTGTTTACCCAAAAGACTTGAAAGGTGATGTACACAGACACATGCACACCAATGTTCATTGCAACATTATCCCACGACAGCCAAAAGGTGGAAAAAAACTAACCGAATGACCAAAAGATGGTACATATATACAATAGAATATTACTCAGTTATAAAAAGAAATAAAGTTCTCGTATATTCTACAACATGGATGAACCTTGAAAACATCATACTGAATGAAATAAGTCAATCACTGTCATGGATTCAATTGTGTCAACCCAAAATACTGTCAACTTGGCTAGGTCTTGATTTCTGGTATTGTATGATTGTCCACCTTTTAGTCATTTGATGAGATTTTCCTGTGTGTTATAAATCCTATCACTATGATGTAATGAGATGGATTAGTGGCAGTTATATTGATGAAATCTACAAGGTTAGATTGTGTCTTAAGCCAATCTCTTTTGAAATATAAAAGAGAGAAGCAAGCAGAGACACATGGGGACCTCATGCCACCAAGAAAGCAGCATAGGGAGCAGAACACATCCTTTAGACCTGGGTTTCCATGTGGAGAAGCTCCTAGACCAGGGGAAAATTGATGACAAGGGCCTTCCTCCAGAGCCAACAGAGAGAGGAAGCCTTCCCCTGGAACTGATGCTCTGAATTCAGACTTCTAGCTTACTAGACTGTGAGAGAATAAATTTCTCTTTGTTAAAGCCATCCACTTGCGGTATTTCTGTTATAGCAGCACTAGATAACTAAGACAATCACAAAGGACAAATATTATATGGTTTCACTTATATGAAATATCTAGTACAAAGTTACAGAGACCAAAGTTCTATTAGTGTTTACTAGGGGCAGGCAAAAAGAGGAAAGGGGAGTCACTGATTAGGAAGTAATGAGTTTCCATTTACAGTGATGGAAAATTTAGCAATGACTCTTGGTGGTGGTTGCACAACATGATTAATGTGATTGATGCCACTAGATTGTACACATGAAAAACATTAAATTGGTAAATGTTGCGTTATGTATCGATGGCACTGGGTTGATTTTTGGGTATGTCTGTGCAATAATAATAAATAAAATAATATCTAGTATTTTTATTTAAATAAACCATTCTTGCTCTGCTTTTTATCCCATGTATCTGACCCAGCTGTTATCCACTGCTGATCACTCACTAAATCTTTCTGTAGTTGTAAGGAATAGTGATAATTTAATATGCTGCATCTTTTAGAAGGTGTTATGGATTGAACTGTGTCCCCCTAAAATGTGTTAACTTGGCTAGGCCATGATTCCCAGAATTGTGTGATTGTCCATCATTTTGTCATCTGATGTGATTTTCCTATGTGTTGTAAATCCTGCCTCTATGACATTAATGAGGCAGGATTAGAGACAGTTATGTTAATGAGGCAGAACTTAACCTACAAGATTAGGTTGTATCTTGAGTCAATCTCTTTTGAGATATAAAAAAGAGACACAAGCAGAGAGACAGGGGGACCTCCTACTACCAAGAATGAAGAGCCAGAAAAGAAGCATGTCCTTTGGACCTGCTGTCCCTGTGCTGAGAAGCCCCTAGACCAGAGGAAGATTGATGACAAAGACCATCTCCCAGAGCTGACAGAGAAAGAAACCCTTCCCCTGGAGCTGGTACACTGAATTCAGTCTTCCAGCCTCCTAAACTACAAAAGAATAAATTTCTGTTTGTTAGAGCCATTCACTTGTGGTATTTCTTTTACAGCAGCACTAGATGACTAAGACAGAATGTAATGCAAATATGAAGTTGGTAAGAAGTATATCCCAGTAATCCACACAACAGAGATTAGTATCCTCGTTTTTTTCAAATAGACACCCTGAGTTTTTGTTTGTTAAATCTGACAACCATAACTACAGTCTTAGGATAAGGGTGAAATTAAACAAAATCAAGATGACTGCAAGGAAAATTGCCTTCTTGGAACAACATTCCAGAAGCTAGGCCTAATGTGGCTTTTCAGGCTGCATTAATATCACCTGTATGGTTGCATTATTTGTGGATCATAACAAATTATGGATAACATTGCAAAGAAGGGGAATTACAGAACACTTCATTGTGCTCATGAGGAACCTTTACATAGATCAAGAAGCAGTTGTTCAGGCAGAACAAGGGGATACTGCATTGTTTAAAAGTGAAGAAAGGTGTGCATCAGGGTTGTATCCTTTCACTATTCCTATCCAATCTGTGTGATGAGAAAATAATCTGAGAAGCTGGACTATATGAAGAAGAATGCGGCATCAGGATTGGTGGAAGACTCATTAACAATCTGCATTATGTAAATGACACAACCTTGCTTGCTGAAAATGAAGAGAACTTGAAGCACTTCCTCATGAAGATCAAAGACCGAAACCTTCTGTATGGATTACACATCAACATAAAACAAAAATACAACTGGACCGATAAGCAACATCATGATAAACAAAGAAGAGATTGAAGTTGTAAAGGATTTCGTTTTACTTGCATCCACAATCAACACCCATGGAAGCAGCAATCAAGAAATCAAAAGACACATTGCATTGGGCAAATCTGCTGCAAAAAATCTCGTTAAGTGTTGAAAAGCAACGATGTCGCTTTGAAGACTAAGGTGAGCCTGATTCAAGCCATGGTATTTTCCAATTGCAACATACGCGTGCAAAAGCTGGACAATAAAAATGAAAGACAGAAGAATTGACGTCTTTGAATCTTGGTATTGGTGAAGAGTATTGAATATGCCATAGCTGCCAAACGAATGAACAAATCTGTCTTGGAAGAAGTACAACCAGAATGTTTCTTAGAAGCAAGGATGATGAGACTATGTCTTACATACTTTCGATATGTTGTCAGGAGAGATCAGTCCCTGGAGAAGGACTTCATGCTTAGTAATGTAGAGGGTCAGTGAAAAAGAGGAAGACCTTCAATGACATGGATTGACACAATGGCTACAACAATGGGCTTAAGCATGACCACAATTGTGGTCATGGCGCAGGACAGAGCAATGTTTCGTTCTGCTGTACGTAGGGTTGCTATGAGTCAGACCCAATTAGACGGTACCTAACAACAACAAGATATGGTTAAAAAGATCACAAGGCCAAGATTTATTTTTTTTTAATTTGTCAAAAATTAGTAATGTTCCCTTGTTACCTAGAGGAAGAAAATGCAAATATTCTCTATAACCGACACTTTCATCCAAGGTTTAATGAGTTCCAATCAATAAATTAGTGAACAAGATGAGAAACTCAGAGCCAGCGACAAACTAAAAAAATAAGCACACAAGTAAACAAGGTACATTAGAAACATAGACCAGCAGAAACATAAAAGACAGCAGAAGACACTAAAAAAAAAATTAAAAAAAAAACTACTGTTATCATAGAAATCAGACACACAGTTTATAGAATAAAAAAATTCTTATAATGACCAAGTAGATTTGAGAATGAACCAAATAGAATTTCTAGAACAATAAAATAAATTGCTGAAGAGGCTTAATATCTACTTAGACACGGATGAAAAGAGAATTAATGAATTGAACACATTTATAAAGCCACTTTTCAAAACAGAAAACATAAAAAAGAAATTAAACATGAAGCAGTCTAGACAAATGCCTGAAGGTAGCATTCCAGAAAGACTGAAAAAAGAGCAAGGCAGATGTGCTCTGAGAAATTAATGGGCAAGACTTTTTCTTTTATTTTTATTTATTTTTTTAATTTTTATTCAGCTTCAAGTGAACGTTTAAAAATCAAGTCAGTATGTCACATATAAGTTTATATACACCTTACTCCATACTCCCACTTGCTCTCCCCCTAATGAGTCACCCCTTCCAGCCTCTCCTTTCGTGACAATTTGGCCAGCTTCCAACCCTCTCTACCTCCCATCCCCCCTCCAGACAGGAGATGCCAACACAGTTTCAAGTGTCCACCTGATACAAGTAGCTCACTCTTCATCAGCATCTCTTTCCTACCCAATGTCCAGTCCCTTCCATGTCTGATGAGTTGTCTTCGGGAATGGTTCCTGTCCTGGGCCAACAGAAGGTTTGGGGACCATGACCGCCAGGATTCCTCTAGTCTCAGTCAGACCATTAAGTATGGTCTTTTTATGAGAATTTGGGGTCTGCATCCCACTGATCTGCTCCTTCAGAGGTTCTCTGTTGTGCTCCCTGTCAGGGCAGTCATTGGTTGTGGCCGGGCACCAACTAGTTCTTCTGGTCTCAGGATGATGTAAGTCTCTGGTTCATGTGGCCCTTTCTGTCTCTTGGGCTCATAGTTATCATGTGACCTTGGTGTTCTTCATTCTCCTTTGCTCCGGTGGGTTGAGACCAATTGATGCATCTTAGATGGCCGCTTGTTAGCATTTAAGACCCCAGATGCCACATTTCAAAGTGCGATGCAGAATGTTTTCATAATAGAATTATTTTGCCAATTGACTTAGAAGTCCCCTTAAACCATAGTCCCCAAACCCCCGCCCTTGCTCCGCTGACCTTTGAAGCATTCAGTTTATCCCGGAAACTTCTTTGCTTTTGGTCCAGTCCAGTTAAGCTGAACTTCCATGTACTGAGTATTGTCCTTCCCTTCACCTAAAGTAGTTCTTATCTACTAACTAATCAGTAAAAAAACCCTCTCCTACCCTCCCTCCCTCCCTCCCCCCCTCGTAACCACAAAAGTATGTGTTCTTCTCAGTTTATACTATTTCTCAAGATCTTTTAATAGTGATCCTATACAATATTTGTCCTTTTGCCTCTGACTAATTTCGCTCAGCATAATGCCTTCCAGGTTCCTCCATATTATGAAATGTTTCACAGATTCATCACTGTTCTTTACTGATGCGTAGTATTCCATTGTGTGAATATACCACAATTTGTTTACCCATTCATTCATTGATGGACACCTTGGGAGCTTCCAGCTTTTTGCTATTGTAAACAGAGCTGGAATAAACATGGGTGTGCATATATCTGTTCGTGTAAAGGCTCTTATTTCTCTAGGGTATAGTCCGAGGAGTGGGATTTCTGGGTTGTATGGTAGTTCTATTTCTAACTGTTTAAGATAACGCCGGGGGCCAAGATGGCAGACTAGGTGAACGCTATCGTGGATCCCTCTTGCAACAAAGACTCAGAAAAACAAGTGAATCGATCACATACATAACAATCTACGAACCCTGAACAACAAACACAGATTTAGAGACGGAGAACAAACAAATACGGAGAGGCAGCGATTGTTTTCAGAGCCTGGAGCCAGCGTACCAGTCAGGTGACCTTCGGCACCCCATTTGGGGCAAAGCCCAGGGCGGCAGACAGCACAAGGGGTCTAGCCCTGGCCCCTGAACTCATTCTGGGAGGGGGCCGAGCAGGTTCGCGCGGGCGGCGTGGCGGCACAGCCGGTGGGAGAAGTCCCCAGGAGGCAGTGACAGGTCTTGGAGTGGGGAGAGCAGCGTCCCAGCCCGGGAGCTGGCCCGCCGGGATTTTGGTGGGGCGCGGGCGCGGGGAGCAGCTCCACCCCCCTGAACTGACCCCGGAGGGAGGGCCCATCCAGTTCGCGCAGGCGGCATGGCGACGCAGCCGGTGGGAGAAGTCCCCGGGAGACAGTGATGGGTCTTGGAGCTGGGAGAGTGGGGTCCCAGCTGGGAGGCGTGGTTGCGGCGCAGGTGGGGGGAGCTGCTCCGCTTGCCTGAGCTGACCCCGGGGGGGAGCCCAGCCGGTTCGCGGGGTGGCGCGAGGACGTGATAGGTGGGACGGGGAGTCCCTGGGAGGCAGCGACTGATTTTGGAGTCGGGAGCGCACCGTCCCAGGCTGGCAGCGCAGGATCTGACCGTGAGTCCAGTGGGCCAGACCCCCCGGGGGCAATCTCCACACAGCAAGCACACATAGGCGACGCGCCCTGCAGAAATCTCAGATGTAATAGTCATTCCAAGCAAGACAAGCAGCTCTGGCTATATTCTGAGGTGCTACTCTCCTATCTCTCTGATCCCTCCCCCACCCTCCCCAGGTGGCTTCATTAACATCCGAATAGCCTGAGCCAGGGGGAGAACTCTGATAGGGATCTGACTGCATTTTTTTTTAGCGGATTTTCTGGAAAAACTAGTTTCCCAGTGATGGCTCGGAGACAGCAGTCCATCTCAAACCACATAAAGAAACAGACCATGACAGCTTCTCCAACCCCCCAAACAAAAGAATCAAAATCTTTCCCAAAAGAAGATATAATCCTGGAATTATCAGATACAGAATATAAAAAACTAATTTACAGAATGCTTCAAGACATCACAAACGAAATAAGGCAAACTGCAGAAAAAGCCAAGGAACACACCGATAAAACTGTAGAAGAACTCAAAAAGATTATTCAAGAACATACTGGAAAAATTAATAAGTTGCAAGAATCCATAGAGAGACAGCATGTAGTAATCCAAAAGATTAACAATAAAATCACAGAATTAGACAACACAATAGGAAGTCAGAGGAGTAGACTCGAGCAATTAGAATGTAGACTGGGACTTCTGGAGGACCAGGGAATCAAAACCAACACAGCTGAAAAAAAATCAGATAAAAGAATTTAAAAAAATGAAGAAACCCTAAGAATCATGTGGGACTCTATCAAGAAGGATAACCTGCGGGTGATTGGAGTCCCAGAACAGGGAGGGGGGACAGAAAACACAGAGAAAATAGTTGAAGAACTCCTGACACAGAACTTCCTTGACATCATGAAAGACGAAAGGATATCTATCCAAGATGCTCATCGAACCCCATTTAAGATTGATCCAAAAAGAAAAACACCAAGACATATTATCATCAAACTCGCCAAAACCAAAGATAAACAGAAAATTTTAAAGCAGCCAGGGAGAAAAGAAAGGTTTCCTTCAAGGGAGAATCAATAAGAATAAGTTCAGACTATTCAACAGAAACCATGCAGGCAAGAAGGGAATGGGACGACATATACAGAACACTGAAGGAGAAAAACTGCCAGCCAAGGATCATATATCCAGCAAAACTCTCTCTGAAATATGAAGGTGAAATTAAGATATTTACAGATAAACACAAGTTTAGAGAATTTGCAAAAACCAAACCAAAGCTGCGAGAAATACTAAAGGATATCGTTTGGTCAGAAAAACAATAATATCAGATATCAGCACAACACAAGGACACAAAACAGAACGTCCTGATATCAACTCAAATAGGGAAATCACAAAAACAAACAAATTAAGATTAATTAAAAAAAAAAAACACATAACAGGGAATCATTGAAATCAATAGGTAAAAGATCACAATAATCAAAAAGAGGGACTAAATACAGGAGGCATTGAACTGCCATATGGAGAGTGATACAAGGCAATATAGAAGGATACAAGTTAGATTTTTACTTAGAAAAATAGGGGTAAATAATAAGGTAACCACAAAAAGGTATAACAACTCTATAACTCAAGATAAAAGCCAAGAAAAATGTAACGACTCAACTAACATAAAGTCAAACACTATGAAAATGAGGATCTCACAATTTACTAAGAAAAACATCTCAGCACAAAAAAGTATGTGGAAAAATGAAATTGTCAACAACACACATAAAAAGGCATCAAAATGACAGCACTAAAAAATTATTTATCTATAATTACGCTGAATGTAAATGGACTAAATGCACCAATAAAGAGACAGAGAGT
This sequence comes from Elephas maximus indicus, assembly GCF_024166365.1. NCBI lineage: Eukaryota > Metazoa > Chordata > Mammalia > Proboscidea > Elephantidae > Elephas > Elephas maximus. Next base: position 67,551,846 of record NC_064822.1, on the reverse strand, counting down.
CACAGACTGGATAAAGAAACACGATCCATCTATATGCTGCCTACAAGAGACACACTTTAGACTTAGAGACACAAACAAACTAAAACTCAAAGGATGGAAAAAAATATATCAAGCAAACAATAAGCAAAAAAGAAGAGGAGTAGCAATATTAATTTCTGACAAAATAGACTTTAGACTTAAATCCACCACAAAGGATAAACAAGGACACTATATAATGATAAAAGGGACAATCGATCAGGAAGACATAACCATATTAAATATTTATGCACCCAGTGACAGGGCTGCAAGATACATAAATCAAATTTTAACAGAATTGAAAAGTGAGATAGACACCTCCACAATTATAGTAGGAGACTTCAACACACCACTTTCGGAGAAGGACAGGACATCCAGTAAGAAGCTCAATAGAGACACAGAAGACCTACTTACAACAATCAACCAACTTGACCTCACTGGCTTATACAGAACTCTCCACCCAGCTGCTGCAAAGTATACTTTTTTTTCTAGCGCACATGGAACATTCTCTAGAATAGACCACATATTAGGTCATAAAACAAACCTTTGCAGAGTCCAAAACATCAAAATATTACAAAGCATCTTCTCAGACCACAAGGCAATAAAACTAGAAATCAATAACAGAAAAACTAGGGAAAAGAAATCAAATACTTGGAAAATGAACAATACCCTCCTGAAAAAAGACTGGGTTATAGAAGACATCAAGGAGGAAATAAGGAAATTCATAGAATGCAACGAGAATGAAAATACTTCCTATCAAAACCTATGGGACATAGCAAAAGCAGTGCTCCGAGTCCAATTTATATCGATAAATGCACACATACAAAAAGAAGAAAGAGCCAAAATCAGAGAACTGTCCCTACAACTTGAACAAATAGAAAGTGAGCAACAAAACAATCCATCAGGCACCAGGAGAAAACAAATAATAAAAATTAGAGCTGAACTAAATGAATTAGAGAACAGAAAAACAATTGAAAGGATTAACAAAGCCAAAAGCTGGTTCTTTGAAAAAATTAACAAAATTGATAAACCATTGGCCAGACTGACTAAAGAAATACAGTAAAGGAAACAAATAACCCGAATAAGAAACGAGAAGGATCACATCACAACAGAACCAAATGAAATTAAAAGAATCATTTCAGATTACTACGAAAAATTGTACTCTAACAAATATGAAAACCTAGAAGAAATGGGTGAATTCCTGGGAAAACTCTACCTACTTAAACTAACACGTTCAGAAGTAGAACAACTAAATAGACCCGTAACAAAAAAAGAGATTGAAACGGTAATCAAAATACTTCCAACAAAAAAAAAAGCCCTGGCCTGGACGGCTTCACTGCAGAGTTCTACCAAACTTTCAGAGAAGAGTTAACACCACTCCTACTGAAGGTATTTCAAAGCATAGGAAAGGACGGAATACTACCAAACTCATTCTATGAAGCCACCATCTCCCTGATACCAAAACCAGGTAAAGACATTACAAAAAAAGAAAATTACAGGCCTATATCCCTCATGAACATAGATGCAAAAATCCTCAACAAAATTCTAGCCAATAGAATCCAACAACACATCAAAAAAATAATTCACCATGATCAAGTGGGATTTATACCAGGTATGCAAGGTTGGTTTAATATTAGAAAAACCATTAATGTAATCCATCACATAAATAAAACAAAAGACAAAAACCACATGATCTTATCAATTGATGCAGAAAAGGCATTTGACAAAGTCCAACACCCATTTATGATAAAAACTCTTACCAAAATAGGAATTGAAGGAAAATTCCTCAACATAATAAAGGGCATCTATGCCACGCCAACAGCCAATATCACTCTAAATGGAGAGAACCTGAAAGCATTTCCCTTGAGAACGGGAACCAGACAACGGTGCCCTTTATCACCGCTCTTATTCAACATCGTACTTGAAGTCCTAGCCAGGGCAATTAGGCTAGACAAAGAAATAAAGGGTATCCGGATTGGCAAGGAGGAAGTAAAATTATCTCTATTTGCAGATGACATGATCTTATACACAGAAAACCCTAAGGAATCCTCCAGAAAACTACTGAAACTAATAGAAGAGTTTGGCAGAGTCTCAGGTTATAAAATAAACATACAAACATCACTTGGATTCCTCTACATCAACAAAAAGAACACCAAAGAGGAAATCACCAAATCAATACCGTTCACAGTAGCCCCCAAGAAGATAAAATACTTAGGAATAAATCTTACCAAGGATGTAAAAGACCTATACAAGGAAAACTACAAAGCTCTACTACAAGAAATTCATAAGGACATACTTAAGTGGAAAAACATACCTTGCTCATGGATAGGAAGACTTAACATAGTAAAAATGTCTATTCTACCAAAAGCCATTTATACATATAATGCACTTCCGATCCAAATTCCAATGTCATATTTTAAGGGGATAGAGAAACAAATCACCAATTTCATATGGAAGGGAAAGAAGCCCCGGATAAGCAAAGCATTACAGAAAAAGAAGAAGAAAGTGGGAGGCCTCAGGCTACCTGATTTCAGAACCTATTATACAGCTACAGTAGTCAAAACAGCCTGGTACTGGTACAACAACAGGCACATAGACCAATGGAACAGAATTGAGAACCCAGATATAAATCCATCCACGTATGAGCAGCTGATATTTGACAAAGGACCAGTGTCAGTTAATCGGGGAAAAGATAGTCTTTTTAACAAATGGTGCTGGCATAACTGGATATCCATTTGCAAAAGAATGAAACAGGACCCATACCTCACACCATGCACAAAAACTAACTCCAAGTGGATCAAAGACCTAAACATAAAGACTAAAACGATAAAGATCATGGAAGAAAAAATAGGGACAACCCTAGGAGCCCTAATACAAGGCATAAACAGAATACAAAACATTACCAAAAATGATGAAGAGAAACCCGATAACTGGGAGCTCGTAAAAATCAAACATCTATGCTCATCTAAAGACTTCACCAAAAGAGTAAAAAGACCACCTACAGACTGGGAAAGAATTTTCAGCTATGACATCTCAGACCAGTGCCTGAGATGTCATAGTTGAAAAATCTACATGATTCTGTCAAAATTCAATCACAAAAAGACAAACAACCCAATCAAGACTTGAGCAAAGGATATGAACACACATTTCACTAAAGAAGATACTCAGGCAGCCAACAGATACATGAGAAAATGCTCTCGATCATTAACCATTAGGGAAATGCAAATTAAAACTACGATGGGATTCCATCTCACACCAACAAGGCTGGCATTAATCCAAAAAACACAAAATAATCAATGTTGGAGAGGCTGCGGAGAGATTGGAACTCTTATACACTGCTGGTGGGAATGTAAAATGGTACAACCACTTTGGAAATCTATCTGGCGTTATCTTAAACAGTTAGAAATAGAACTACCATACAACCCTGAAATCCCACTCCTCAGAATATACCCTAGAGATACAAGAGCCTTCACACAAACAGATATATGCACACCCATGTTTATTGCAGCTCTGTTTAAAATAGCAAAAAGCTGGAAGCAACCAAGGTGTCCATCAACGGATGAATGGCTAAATAAATTGTGGTATATTCACACAATGGAATACTACGCATCAATAAAGAACAGTGACGAATCTGTGAAACATTTCATAACATGGAGGAACCTGGAAGGCATTATGCTGAGTGAAATTAGTCAGAGGCAAAAGGACAAATATTGTATAAGACCAATATTATAAGATGTTGAGAAATAGTAAAAACTGAGAAGAACACATACTTTTGTGGTTACGAAGCGGGGAGGGAGGGAGGGAGGGAGAGGGTTTTTTATTGATCAATCAGTAGATAAGAACTGCTTTGGGTGATGGGAAAGACAACACTCAATACATGGAAGGTCAGCTCAATTGGACTGGACCAAAAGCAAAGAAGTTTCCGGGATAAAATGAATGCTTCAAAGGTCACCGGAGCAGGGGCGGGGGTCTGGGGAACATGGTTTGAGGGGACTTCTATGTCAACTGGCAAAATAATTCTATTTTGAAAACATCCTGCATCCCACTTTGAAAGGTGGGGTCTGGGGTCTTAAAGGCTAACAAGCGGCCATCTAAGATGCATCAATTGGTCTCAACCCACCTGGAGCAAAGGAAAATGAAGAACACCAAGGTCACACAACAACTAGGAGCCCAAGAGACAGAAAGGGCCACATGAACCAGAGACCTACATCATCCTGAGACCAGAAGAAGTAGTTGGTGCCCGGCCACAATCGATGACTGCCCTGACAGGGAGCACAACAGAGAACTCCTGAGGGAACAGGAGATCAGTGGGATGCAGACCCCAAATTCTCATAAAAAGACCATACTTAATGGTCTGACTGAGACTAGAGGAATCCCAGCAGCCATGCTCCCCAGACCTTCTGTTGGCACAGGACAGGAACCATCCCCGAAGACAACTCATCAGACATGAGAGGGACTGGTCAGCAGGTGGGAGAGAGACACTGATGAAGAGTGAGCTAATTATATCAGGTGGACACTTGAGAGTGTGTTGGCAGCTCTTGTCTGGAGGGGGGATGGGAGGATAGAGAGAGAGGGAAGCTGGCAAAATTGTCACGAAAGGAGAGACTAAAAGGGCTGACTCAATAGGGGAAGAGCAGGTGGGAGTATGGAGTAAGATGTATGTAAACTTATATGTGACAGACTGATTGGATTTGTAAACGTTCACTTGAAGCTTAATAAAAGTTAAAAAAAAAAAACAGATAACGCCAGATAGATTTCCAAAGTGGTTGTAGCATTTTACATTCCCACCAGCAGTGTATAAGAGTTCCAATCTCTCCACAGCCTCTCCAACATTTATTATTTTGTGTTTTTTGGATTAATGCCAGCCTTGTTGGAGAGAGATGGAATCTCATCGTAGTTTTAATTTGCATTTCTCTAATGGCTAATGATCGAGAGCATTTTCTCATGTATCTGTCCGCTGCCTGAATGTCTTCTTTATTGAAGTACGTGTTCATATCCTTTGAATGGGCAAAACTTTTTCTATTCCAGAGATAGTGAAAGACACTGAGAGGCTTGAAGTTTTAATTAACAGCAATCAGGATAAAAGAAAGAAATCCACTACAGTAGTAAAACTGAAGAATAGCTGAAACAATAATAAATTTCCAAAAATAACAAGAGGAAAAAGGCAATTAGTGCTGAATAACGTTGAATAATACTTTGAATAAGCATCATTTATTCTACCTGCTGATTTTACAACACTGAATATAGAAGCCAGAAGGAAGTTAATGATACATACAATATGCTAACTGAAAATGAATCAAGCTAGAACTGAAGACCCAGCCATTTTTCCACATGTACGAGAGAAAAACAAATGTATTTTTTCAAACAAAAACGTTGAGGTTGGCATCTTCACTCAACAAAGGAAATTGTGTTTTTCAAAACCCCTTTATATTGTTCAACTCTTTTTTTTTTTTTTTGGTCAGGCTGATATATTTGTTTCCAAGAGAAGTGTGTTAAAATGTCCCCAAATGTTTATGCTTTGTTTATTGTGCCTTGTATATATGCCATTTAATCCTTGTTATATTTTGAAATTATGTTCAAGACTGTATTACAATTTTGTTATAGTATTCTTGAATTGAAACTTTTATCATTACTAATCTACTCATTATCTATTCTTTATACGCTATGTTTTACCTGAAAGCGCATTTTGTCAGATGGTAATGGAATATTTAGCTTTATTTTGATTCCTGTGTGCATGATATATACTTTTATCTTTTATTCTCTATCATTCCACATCTTTATCTATTAGATGTGACTTTTGTAAATACCAGATAACTTACTTTAAGTTAAAAAATATATACTGTGATAATTTTTATCTTTGTACTGGAGCATTTAGATGGTTCACATTTATTGTTGTTAAATTTGGGTTTTTATCAATCATATCATTTTGTGTTTTATATTTGTACTCCCTGTTCTTTGCTGTACTGTTTCCTGGCTCCTTTGTGTTTATTTTTTTCTTCTTAATCTGTTTTTTCTTCTACTAAATTTGAAGTTATATTATTTCTTTTTATCCCTTCAGCATTTACTTCAGAATTTAATGCACAGGTACTTAAATTACTAATGTCTGAAATTGATCCATCGCCATTACTTTCTTCCAAAAACAATACAATGATCAGGAGAATGCCATACTTTCTCTGCCAAATTATATAATTTTGTTATGAAGTTTATTTATATCAATCAAAGGTGAGGGTAGGGGCCCCCGTGGTCAATGTGGTGTTTATGTCTCAGAGCAGGCATTAGGCTAAAAATTTCACATACCCACACTTTAATGTTTTCAAGGATAAAAATAAATTATATTAGTCAAAAGGAATAGCACAAAAATGGAAAACCACTTAGGTAAAATACAAACTTATCAAATTAGTTACCTAAATATTATTACATTGCAATTCTAATTCACCATGTTAGATACATAATTATTATTATATTACAAATGCATACATACCCACAGACTTTTGATACCATAATATAAGATCATATCATATAATAATTTTTAATTTTTTTTCTTGTTTAATATATCATGGACAAGTTTCCACATCAATACCTCCAGAACTATCTTGTCTATATTTAATGACTGTATAAGTTTCTATTGTAGTGATAAACTATAATTGATTTATTTAGTATTTTTAATTTATTGATAAGTTGTTTTACTTTTTTAAACAATATTGCTGACAACATTCTTTGATCACTTGAAAAATTAGGAAAGGTTAAGGATAATTATGTTAACAGGGTTTATATTTGGGGAACAGAGGTATATGCCATCTTATTTTTTATAGTGTACATTTTTACATTGTTTGAATCATTTGCAATGAGCATGTGCAATTGTTCCCCAAAAAGATATTTCTAAAAATCAGTACTTGTTGTAGTTGTATTCAAATACAATATATCATTTTATTTATACAAAACTATTTCAGTCTTTATTATTTATTCATTGCCTTTAAAAAAAATTTTGTTTTTTAAATAATAACTAAAGCATAGAAAAAACATTACGGGTAATATAATTTTTAACTTTGTATTTTGAAATAAAGAAGTGGTTCACATAGAAGAAATAAATTTATATATAGTGGTTTATTATATATAGCAGAAACGACAAGTTGAATCTAGTATAAGCACTGGAGTATACTGCCATTTATTTTCTTAAATGGGAAAAGTACTTTATGTATTAAACTTAATGTAAACATCCTGTGTGATGTTGCAATATTAAGAGACCTGTTGCCTTGAACTTGCCTCATGCTGATCCTCAGCTCATCAGCTGACTCTTGCAATCATATTTAAACTATGGAGGTAGAGAAGTAGGCACCGTCCAGCCACTTTCCTGACCAACATTTGCCTGTGGAATTTCATGAAATAAATACAGGTAAAATTGGGTACTACTTTTATTGCTAAGCTATCCTTTCATTTGATGAGAAAATAATATCATACGTAACAAAGTCAATAACTAGGTGCTTTTAGAGGAGAAGTTGGAAACCCTTTGTCTTCATGAATAAATGTAAGATTTTCTAATTGAAGGGAATTTAAATTCCAGACAATCATCATTTGACAAGTAAATATCTACTATGGACTAGATTTAAATTTATTTAGAAAATTGTTACTGACTTTTGGTGCCTGTGAGTTCTATTTAACTTGTACTGAAGCAATACGAGCAGTGTGCTACTGACAGAACTTACGCATTTAGTGAGGATTAAACTAGTCATGTTTTTGTTTTCCTCATGCTCCTTTTATGAAGGTAAAATTCAACTCTAGAAATGAAAAGAAATGGACATTTAAATCAATGTCTATATTTCTCTTCTTGCTTTCACTTCCAGTGTTACTCATGATGTTACTGGCCATCACTATATTTTTACAATTACTATTCCTAACTATTACAATGATAACACTGAATGATTTCTATGTATGTTACTGACTTTACATGCATTAACATAGTATTTACAATATGCCTATAAGAACTGTTGTTATCCTTATTTTATAAGGAAGAAAGTAAGAATTAAAAAATGAGTTTGCCACATTTTGCAGAGCTACTATGTTACTGAGGCAAATGTATTCTCGCAAGCTTAAAATGCAGCATTTTTTTATTATTTCTAACATGTTCTTCTATTATATACTCATGTAGCCCATATGTATATGTGTTTATTTATATATAAGTATGAATTAAATTTATTCCGTACATAGTTTATTATTTATTTTTCTAGAGCTCTGTGAGGAAAGAGTGACATACTCAGAAGTGCGCTTTCCTTTTTCTTCAAATATACAGAAGAGAAAACAAACTAAGACTTTGAAGAAAAAAGGTAAAGGACATTTAGAACCCTAAATTTCCCTTTTTGCTTAAATATTTTAATGAACTAATCCTGAAAAATAAAATTACTGGACTAATCTCTGAATCTGGGTTTATCTCTCATACCAATACTTTTTAACTGGTCATAGTGGCCTAAACTGCTGTGTTAAGGCAAATGGGAATGGACAATGAACCACCAATGGGCACAATTTCTTACAACGATGTGCCATATTCACAGGAGAAAGAAAGTCTCATATATGCACTGGTATTACAGTCTTGCAAAACGTAAGCATCCCTTTAATGCTTCAGTATTTCTAAGAACAAAGTGGAGCTTGTGAGGCATCTCATAACCAATGGACTTTTATAAAAATTGCCACAGAATATCTGCCTGACCCAAGAGACAATGTCAGAGTTTCATCCTTAATCTAGTTCTGTATCAAACATAGAAGAAATAATCAGGGGAGGGAGATGGAATAAACCCCTAGTAAAAAAAAAAAAAAAAAAAAAAAGACTTTTGAAATGCTCTTTTGAAGTGCTTGAAAGATTTCTCTAATAGGGCAACTTGCTCTAAGCCCATTACTCAGTTCTACGTAAAAATGTTCACATAATCTTCCCAAGCTATATCCAAATATGCAAAATAATTTTTAGATTTCCCCTTGAGTCTGAGGCATATTTTCCTACAACATGAGGTTAGATTTCGGTCCAAGTCAAGTGGATTAAATATTCTTGAGCAAAATGATTATTTCTAACCCAAACTCCTAAATCTTGTTTCTTTGATCATCATAGTAACCCACTTCTCTCTCTTTTCACAGAGTCTCAGTGGTGCCTTGCTGCCGTGGTATTTGCTGTCCTTTATTTAATTGCTCTGGTGATAGCTGCAGTTATGATAGCAAAGGGTAAGCATATTTTAGAGCTTTTTCATTAATTTGTTTTAAATTACTAGTAAACAATTTTTTAAATGCTTTTAAAATCAATTCTAAGGATTTTATTATTTTTTCATTTGTTACTTTAAATATATGTGTAAGTTTTTTCAATTCAATTTTTAAAATGTTAAGAATAGCACTCACCCAGGAGACCTCATCAAGAGACATCAGTAAATAGCTCAGTATTTTGATAAAAAGAGAAAATAGTAACATCATTCTCTATTGTGTCTTATTACTACTGATATTAGATTCACCAACTGTGAAATGTAATAAAATGTAAAAATGCTTATAGAATTTATTGATTGGGCAGTTAAAAATGTACTATCAGGGCATCAAATCAGGTAATTTGCAAGAGAGAATTTAATAGAAGAAATAAAAGGTGGTGGACAGGGATTCATCCAAAAAGGAAACAAAATTATCTGGATATTGGACTGAGGCCACATATTGCTTACATGCAATATTTCTTAATAATAGCTTTTTAAAGAAGAAATTTATAAACATTAGAAATCCAAATCAGTACTATAAGTAGAAATGTGAAAATTTTCTTTAGATGTAGAAAATAAAATTAATTCGGTTTATAAAAGCAGAGAAAATGACAGCCCAAAATACGTGGAGGTTAATTACACAGAAAACATAAGTAGATCAAAAGCAATTCTAATCTCAAAGTAAACAAATATAGAAATAGCAGAATATATAATTTTAATGATAACAGATGCACTAATGCTTGTTGAAATGTATGGTTTCTTGGGAAGACACAAATAATGATAAAGTGGCTCAAGACAATGTAGAGAAATTGAATAAACACGTAGGAGCCCTGGTGGCACAGTGATTAAGAGCTAGAGCTGTTAACCAAAAGGTCAATAGTTCGAATCCACCAGCTGCTCCTTCGAAACTCCATGGGGTGGTTCAACTCTGTCCTACAGGGTTGCTATGAGTCAAAATCGACTCAATGGCAACAGATTTGATTTTTTGGTTTTTAACATATTAAGTACTTCTTATTAACCCTTTAAAGATTATCGGCTGCATCTATTTGGAGCCACTTCTTATTTATTTAGTTATCTATATTAAAAAAACATTTTGGTGAATGGCTTGAGTTGTTAACCACTGCACCAACTAGGCTCCCTAATATGATAAGCCTAAGCAATATGATAAGCATAAGCATTATTCCAAAATGAGGAAAAATAATATACACAGGAAAACATTATAGACCAATATCTTTTACAGGCATAGAAGAAAAACCCTACATAAGAGAGCTAAGGTAATGCTCCTCTGTACTGAAAGAATATTTATTGATGATCAAATTCTGGTTAAATTCAGGGATGGATGTTTGGAATTTTATCAAAAGATCTGTTAATATAGAAGCAAAAATGAAATAACTACAAGTAGAAGTAAACATGCTTATTTCAGTTAAGGGTATCTATAAGAATCTTCAGCAAATATCATCTTCTATAGTGAAACATTAGAATAATTTTCATTAAAGTCAGGAAGGCAAGGATGACTCATATGACTACTGTAATTCAACATTTCACTGGATGTCCAGGGCAAAGCAATAATGCAGGAAAACCTATTTAGATATTGGAAGGTAAAATTAAATTCTGTGATTATTTGCAAGTGATGTTCTTGCTTTCCCAGATACTCCAAGAAAATCTATTGCAAAACAACGGAATAAAAAGAACAATTCGATATGGAAACTAGATACAAAGTTAACATCTCTTTCCTATATACCAGCAAGATCTAACATCCACGTCCATATTTTAAGCTTCTTAGTTGATATTTCCTCTTAGATATCTTAGACACCTAGCAATTCACATGTCTAAACAGACTCTTTATCTTCCTTGTTTTGATCCTAACCAGTATCAAGAAAGAAAAATCAGATACTGTAATAATATAGTCTTTTATGGTGCCCTCTGTCTGGTGAGATGAACCTAGGAGTCACTACCTCAACTCAGTGAATCAGTATTTTTATCTACATTTGCACTGTGGTTGTTGTCAGCTGCCATGGAGTGGCCTCTGACTCATGGGGACCTCACGTACAACAGAATGTTGCTTGGTCCTGCTGTGCCATCTTCATGATTTGTTGGTATGCTTGAGTCAATTGTTGTGCTCAATGTGCATTTTGAGTACCTTCCAACCTAGGCGGTTCACCTTCCAGCGCTGTATGGGACAACATTCTGTTGTGATCCATAGGGTTTTCATTAGCTAATTTTCAGAAGTAGATCACTAGGCCTTTCCTCCTAGTCTGTATTAGTCTAGAAGCGCCACTAAAATCTGCCCACTAGGGGTGACTCTGCTGGTATTTGAAATACCGGTGACATGGCTTTGTGCATTATAGCAACAAGCAAGCCACCACAGTATGACAAAATGACAGACAGGTGGTGTAGAAAGATGTATACAAAGCTATTAATAGTGATTATCTTTGAGAAAGCAAATGGCAATGGAGGGAGGGAACATGAAAGGGATCTTTTTCACTTTTTATAGCATATACATTTGCATTCTTTTTTTGTAAAATAGATAAAGGCACGTATTACTTTTTTAAGAGGAAATGATCTTACACCCTAGAAATGAAGATGCACTGAACATGTCAGACACAGGGTAGCAAATATTGAAGTAGAGAAGATTGAACTAAAAGGCAGAGGGTTCTAATAGGAACTCCTCCATGATGGTGTGTGGATACAGCCTATTTTACAATTATCAATAAGTAGGGAAGACTATTTTATTACTAGAGCCAAACTGCATTTTGTGGCAACTGCGCATACTACTTTGATTAGCACACCTTAATAAAGTCATGAGAACACTAATATAATTTACGTGTAGAATACTTATTAGTGAGTGAAATAAATGAAATAAGTGACCAAAGTCTTCTAATTAACATAAACTTTTCCTTCCATATTACTATTATCAAACTTTGTCTCAATAACCAAGGGAGAGGAGGGAAGAAGTTGAACTAGCAGGAGCAGTTTCCTGTATCTAATAAGTTACTTTTATTTGCAAATTACCAATTAGAAGCAAGGTCCTTAGTGGATATTAAGACCTTGGCATAAACAAATCAGGGATAAGTAATATATGACAGAAATATAGAGAGAAAGTCTGTAAAAAATAATCAAACAAAAAAAACAAGTTTCTTGATTAGAAAATTTAGCCAGACGTAGCTTGCTTATTCAAAAGATGTCTTAAGATTCCTATTATTTAGCTTTCCATCTCAAACAACGTAGAGAATGTGTAAGTTCTTGTTCAACTACCATCATATTCATGATTAACGGCATACATCCTAAGAAAATATGTTTAAAATATGGAATGATTCCTTTTTGGAAATAAATATGAAAGACTGCAGTTTTGAGGAAATGGAAGTTGGTGATCATCCTTTTTCCACTGAATCATCATTAAAAACAAAAACCTCAATGTCAATACTCTAAGGTCTGCTGAGGGAATAATAGAAATGTTTATCACATTTATTCCTGTGAGTCCAGCAATGCATTTGGAATTCAAGTTGGAGTAATATGATTCAGAGAACTCAAAGCCACAGCGATATGACCGACCAAAGTGAAAACCTGTATTCATTAAGTTACATGACTTTGTAATTGAACTGTGATAAGATCTTGATAAAGCAGACATACAGACAGATTTTCTCTACAACTTATGTGACGTCTCCAAAATCTCTTAGAAGTAACCATAGACCATTCAGACTAAAATAAAGTTAGGGACACTCTGCCCCACTTTTTTAAAATTAAATTTGTGTTACCTGAATTGACAGAACCTTCTGAATAAAATAAAACACGTCAATATGAAATGATATAGGTTAAGGATTTCATAATAGGTCTAATTAAAAAATGGTACAATATTTCAAGATCTATCCTGAAGTACAATGTTGTCAAAGACAGGGTAATGTCCATACTCCTACAAGGACGACCAGTTAATATGACTATTATTCAAATTTATGCACCAACTACTAATGCCAAAGATGAACAAATTAAAGATTTTTACCAACTTCTGCAGTCTGAAGATGATTAAACAGGCACTCTAAATGCATTGGTATCAATGCAATCCATCACATAAGTAAAATAAAATCACATATCATCTCGATCAACATAAAAAAGGCATTCAATAAAGTCCAGTGCCCGTTCCTGATAAAAGCACTCAATAAGATAGGAATAGAAGGGAAAAATTGATCAATGTAATAAATAAATAAATAAATAAAGGGCATCTATACAAAACCAAGAGCCAACAACATTCTCAGTCTAGAGAGGCTAAAAACATTCCCCTTGAGGATGGGAACCAGACAAGGATACCCTTTATCACCACTCTTACTTAACATAGTGCTAGAAGCCCTAGTTAGAGCAATAAGGCAAGAAAAAGAAATAAATGGCATCCAAGTTGGTAAGGAAGAAGTAAAACTATTCATGGATGATATGATACTATGCATAGAGAACTATAAAGACTTCACAAGAAAACTACTGGAACTAATAGAAAGATTCAGCAGAGTAGCAGGGTACAAGACAAAGTTACAAAAATCACTTGGATTCCTATACGCTGATAAAGAGAACTACGGAGAGAAATAGTTCCTAAAAAAATAAAACCTTAGGAATAAATCTAACCATGGACATAAAAGACCTCTACAAACAAAACTACAAAACACTACTGCAAGAAACCAAAAGAGACCTAAATAAATGGAAAAACATACCATGAGGATAGGTAGCCTCAACGTTGTGAAAATGTGAATTCTACTCAAAGTAACTACAAATACAATGCAATTCCAATCCAAATACCAACAGAATTCTTTAACAAGATTAAAAAACTAATCATTAACTTTATATGAAAGGAAAGAGGCCCCAGATATGTAAAGCATTATTGGAGTTGAACAAAGTGGGAGGGCTTGGATCACCTAAGCTCAGAACCTGTAAAGCTGTAAATCCATCTACCTATGGCCACCTGATCTTTCACAAAAGCCGAAAGTCCATTAAATGAGCAAAAGACAGTCTTTTTTAACAAATGGTGCTGGCAAAACTGTATGTCCACCTGTAAAAAATGAAACAGGACCCACATCTCACAACATACACAAAAACTAATTCAAAATGGATCAAAGACCTAAATATCAAACCCAAAACTATAAAGTTCAAGGAAGAAAAATAGGGTCAACACTACAAAAAAGAAAAAAAAAAAAGAAAAAACCCAAACCCGTTGCCATCAAGTCGATTCAGACTCATAGCAACCCTATAGGACAGAGTAGAACTGTCCCATAGGGTTTCCAAGGAACAGCTTGTGGATTCAAACTGCCAACTTTTTGGTTAGCAGCCTGAGCTCTTAACCACTGCACCTTACCAGGTCAATACTAGGGGCCCTAACATATGGCAAAAACAGTATACAGGCCACAATTAACGATGTACAAACACCAGAAGATAAGGTAGATATAAGGGATCTTCTAAAAATTAACACTTATGCTTATCAAAAGACTTCACCAAAAGAGTAAAAAGAGAACCTACAGACTGGGAAACAAATGTTGGCTATGTCATATCCCACAAAGGTCTAATGTCTAAAACCTATGGGGAAATCCAATACCTTCACAAAAAAAAGACAAAAAAAATCCAATTAAATAATAAGAAAAGGATATGAACAGACACTTTATCAAAGACATTCCAGCAGCTGATAGACACACCAGGAAATGCTCATGATCACTACTACTAGAGATACCAACTCACCATGACATTACTGGCACAAATCAAAACAAACAAACAAAAAAACCCAGAAAACAGCAAATGTTGGGGAGGTTGCAGGGAGATTGAAACTCTTAGCACTGTTGGTAGGAATGCAAAATGACACAACCATTTTGGAAAACAATATGACCCTCCCTTAAAAAAGTAGAAATGGAAATATCATGTGATCCAGCAATCCCACCCCTAGAAATATATCCTAGAGAAATAAGAACCATCACACAAATGCATATATGCACACCCATGTTAATTGCAGCATTATTTACAATAGCAAAAAGATGGAAACAACCTAAGTGCCCATCAACAGATGAATGGATAAACAAACTATGATACATTCACACAATGGAATGCTATACAACAATAAAGAACAATGATGAGTTTACAAAACGTTTCACAACATGGATGAATCTGGAGGGCATTATGCTGAGTGAAATAAGTCAATCACAAAAGGAGAAATACTATATGAGATCACTGTTAAAAAACTCGTGAAAATGTTTCCACGCAAAAAGAAACATTTTTTGATGGTTACGAGAGAACAGAGAGGTGAGAGGGAAAAATGCTAACTAGATAGTAGATTAGCGTTAACTTTGATGAAGGGTAAGACGTAAACAACTTGACCAGGGCAAAGTCATAGAAGCTTCACAGAAACATCCAAACACCCTAAGAGACCAAGCTACTGGGCCGAGGGCTGGGGATCATGGTCTTGGGAAACATTTAGCTCCCAATGGCATAACGTAGGCTCTAAAGAAAATGCTTTACATCTAACTGCAGTAAATAGAGACTGGGGTCTTAAAAGCCTGCAAGCGACCATCTAAGATACATCTACTCGTCCCATCCCAGCTGGAGCAATGGAGAATGAAGAAGACCAAATACGCAAGGAGAGGATTAGTCCAAAGGACTAGGGAACCACAACTATCATAATCCCCACCAGACAGAGCCCAGAACAACTAGATGGTATCCAGTTACCACCATCAAAAGCTCTGGCAGGGATCACAATAGAGGGTCCTGGACAGAGCAGGAGATAAGTTAGAACAAAATACAAATTAAAAAAAAAAATTCCAGGCTTGCTGGTCTGACAGAGACTGGAGAAACACCAAGAGCATGACTCCCAGACACTCTTTCAACTCGATACTGAAGTCACTCCTGAGGTTTACCATTCAGCCAAAGATTAGACGGGCACATAGAGCCAAAAATAACAAACATGAGGGGCATGCTTCATAGTTCAATCATATATATGAGACTAGTGGGCACATCAGCCCAAAAGCAAAGATAAGAAGGCTAGAAGAATGGAAACAGGGGTAGAGAAGGGGAGAGTGTTGACACACCGTGGGGTTGGCAACCAATGTCACAAAACAATTTGTGTATTAACAATGTAATGAGAAACTAATTTGCTCTGTAAACTTTCACCTAAATCACAATAAAATTTAATAAAAAAGAAGTTTGACATCTAAACAGGCAAAATAATAAATAAGTATAAAGAAAAAAAAGTTGCATTAATAATTACTATTGAT
The DNA here is from genome assembly GCF_024166365.1 of Elephas maximus indicus. Lineage (NCBI taxonomy): Eukaryota > Metazoa > Chordata > Mammalia > Proboscidea > Elephantidae > Elephas > Elephas maximus. The sequence goes on along the minus strand of NC_064822.1, from coordinate 67,535,384 downwards.
TGGAATGTTAAAGTTGGAAACGAAGAAGTATCAGTAGTTGGAAAATAGGCCTCGGTGATAGAAACGACACCAGAGATTGCATGATAGTATTTTGAAAGACCAACCACTTCTTCATTGTAAATACCTTTTTCAGCACCATAAATGGCGACTATACACATGGACATCACCAGATGGAATACACAGGAATCAAATCAGCTACATTTGTGGAAAAGGAGAGCAGAAAATATCAATATCATAAGTCAGAACAAGGCCAGGGGACCACTGCAGAACAGACCATCAATTGCTTGTATGCAAGTTCAAGTTGAAATGGAAGAAAATTAGAACCAGTCCACAAGAGCAAGAATACAACCTTGAGTATATCTCACCTGAATTCAGAGACCATCTCAAGAATAGATTTAATGCATTGAACACTAATGACCAAAGACCAGATGAACTGTGGAATGACATCAAGGACATCATACGTGAAGAAAGCAAAAGGTCATTAAAAAGACAGAAATGAAAGAAAAGAACAAAGTGGATGTCAGAAGAGACTCTGAAACTTGCTCTTGAACATAGAGTAGCTAAAGCAAAAGGAAGAAACGATGAAGTAAAAGAGCTGAATAGAAGATTTCAAAGGGAGGCTTGAGAAGACAAAGTGAAGTATTATAATGAAATGTGCAAAGATCTGGAGTTTGAAAACCAAAAAGGAAGAGCATGTTAGACATTTCTCAAGCTGAAAGAGCTAAAGAAAAAACTCAAGCCTCGAGCTGCAGTATTGAAGGACTCTACAGGGAAAATATTGAATGATGCAGGAAGCATCAAAAGAAGATGGAAGTAAGACAGAGTCACTGTACCAAAAAGAACTGGCCAATTCAATCTCTTAGGAGGTAGCATATGTTAAAGAATTGATGATGGTACTGAAGGAAGAAGTTCAAGCTGACTGAAGAAAACAGCAGAAAACAAGGTTCCAGAATTTGACAGAGTGCCAGTTGAGATGTTTCAACAAACGGATCTGTGCCAACAAACTCATCTGTGTCAAAAAATTGGAAGACAGCTACTGGCCAACCAATTGGATGAGATCCATATTTGTGCACATCCCAAAGAAAGGTGATCCAACAGAATGCAGAAATTATCAAACAATATCATTAACATCACACACAAATAAAATTTTGTTGATGATCTTTCAAAAGTGGTTGCAGCAGTGCACAGGGAGGTAACAGTCAGGAGTTCAAGCAGGATTTAGAAGAGAACATAGAAAAGGGATATCATTATCGATGTCAGACAGGTCTTGGCTGAAACCAGATAATACCTCAAAGATATTTACCTGTGCTTTATTGACTATGAAAAGGTATTCTAAGGTGTGGATAATAACAAATTATGGATAACATTGAGAAGAATAGGAATTTCAGAATACTTAGCTATGCTCATGAAAAGCCTGTACATAAAATGAGAGGCAGTCTTTCAAGCAGAACAAGGGATACTGTGTGGTTTAAAGTTAAGAAAGGTGTGTGTCAGAACTGTATCCTTTCACCACATTTATTCAACATGTATGCTGAGCTAATAATCCGAGAAACTGGATTATATGAAGAAAAACAGGCATCAAGATTAGAGGAAGATTCATTAACAACCTGTGTTATGCAGATGACACAACCTTGCTTGCTGAAAGTGAAGATGACTTGAAGCACTTACAGATGAAGGTCAAGGACTACAGCCTTCAGTATGGATTACACTTCAACATAAAGAAAACAAAAATCCTGCCCTGACAGGGACCACAACAGAGAACCCCTGAGGGAGCAGGAGATCAGTGGGATGCAGACTCCAAATTCTCATAAAAAGACCAGACTTAAAGGTCTGACTGAGATTAGAAGGACCCCAGTGTTCATGGCCCCCAGACCGTCTGCTGGCCCAGGGCAGGAACCATTCCCAAAGCCAACTCTTCAGACAGGGATTGGACTGGACAATGGGTTGGAGAAGGATGCTGGTGAGGAGTGAGTTTCTTCAATCAACGGACACTTGAGACTATGTTGGCATTTCCTCCCTGGAAGGGAGATGAGAGGGTAGAGGGGGTTAGAAGCTGACGAAGTGGACACGAAAAGAGAGAATAGAGGAAGGGAGCAAGCAGTCGCATTAGGGGGAGAGCAATTGGGTGTATGTAGCAAGGCGTATATAAATTTTTGTGTGAGGGACTGACTTCATTTGTAAACTTTCATTTAAAGGACAATAAAAATTAAAAAAAAAAAAAGAAAACAAAAATCCTCACAACTGGACCAATAAGCACCATCATGATAAAATGAGAAAAGTTTGAAGTTGACAAAGATTCCATTTTATTTGGATCTATAATCAATGTCTATGGAAGCAGCAGTCAAGAAATCAAACAATACATTGCATTTGCTGAAATCTGCTGCAAAAGACCTCTTTATAGTATTAACAAGCAAAGATGTCAGTTTGAGGACTAAGGTGCACCTGACCCAATCTCCTCATATGCATGCAAAAACTAGATAATGAATAAGGAAGACTGAAGAAGAATTGATGTCTTTGAATTATAACATTGGTGAAGAATATTGAATATAACATGGACCGCCAGAAGAATAAACAAATCTGTCTTGGAAGAAGTACAGCCTGAATGCTCCTTGAAAGCAAGGTTGGCAAGGCTTCATCTCACATACTTTGGTCATGTTATCCGGAGGCACCAGTCCCTGAAGAAGGGCATCATGCATGGTAAAGCAGAGTTTCAGTTAAAATGAGGAGAAAACTCAGTAAGGTAGATTGACGCAGTGGCTCCAAAAATGGGCTGAAACATAGCAATGTTTGTGAGGATGGTGCAGGACCAGGCACTGTTTTGTTCTGTTGTACATACAGTTGTTATAAATTGGAACTGATTCAATGACACCTAACAATGACACAATATTGTAGTAACTTTATGTTAACAAGTTTGAATGTTATAAACAATTGATAGCCTCTGAAGATGGCTGACAGGGTAACATTATTCAAGCTGTGCGTTGGGAGTGTTACCTCTAGAGATGATTTTAGGGAACCATTGGAAAGTGAGAACTAGAGACAGAGTAAAAAGTAAATACTATAATAGTCCAGTATAAAAATAATGAAGGCTTGAACAGATAAAAGGCTGTGGTACTGTGTAGAGGGAAACATATATAAAGCACTGTAGTGATAGAATACATACTAGTTTGTGACTGAATGACTGTGTGCTCTGTCAAAGATGTTTGCTACAAAGATAGGCTAGGTAATTAAGTCCCAAGTGTCCAGGCTCACTAACTGTTTAGAAAGGCATGAATCGAATGTACGAACTTGCACTTAATAAAGGACTAGTCACTAACTCATAAATACACCTCAGAAAAAATTCTAGTTTAAGATCAGTTACTTGCAAATTATAGTAACAGTTACTTATTTAATAATAAAAAACAAATGGATGAATTGTCATTATGGAATTTTAGATTTCTATTTTATTTGTAGTCCCAAATGTTTGAGTGATAATGGCCTTAAAAATATTTTTCTATGTGTGAAATTTGTGGATTTCAGTTCGTCAACAACAAGAGATCCTGAATGATATGCAAGCCAATGTGAAAAAATGTGAGTACATATTGTAAAATGACATAGAAAAACAAAGGGAGTCTTTTTTATCATGTGTAAGCTGCTTAAATCTAGATGTACAGATATAATTATATAAATATAAGATCAAAGTTAAATAAATATAATGTGCTTCCCCCCCAAAAAAAAACTCTAATGTATCAGGACTTCTCTTGAAATTAGGGAAGGTAATGGAAAATAATAATCCAAGGATTATATACATTGAATGACCATGGGTAATGACGTTATCTTCATACATGCACTTTCTGTTTTGTCAAGGTATGTGCTCCATCTCTGAAGAAAACTGATATTTTATGCCTCCTGAAAATAAAATCTTGGCATCAAAGAAATTGTTCTGAAGCACTGAGCTCCAGTCCTATCAAGAAAAATATCAAAGATGAATTAGAAATGGATGTCATGATATTCATTCTTATTATTCTTACATTTATATAATTATAAATAGGAATTTTTAGTATCTTATGTTTATAAATAGGAATTTTTAGTATCTTATGTTCATTCTAAAAAAAAAATTTTTTTTTTATGTTCATTCAAGCATGTTAAGCTCAATGTATAAATTGGAGAAAATCTCTTAATCAAGCTCAATAGCTGAAAATACAACCTTAAGAATGACCATGTGATTTTTATTTGTAAATATTTGTATATAGAGGTAAATGCAAATATATAAGAATTTGGGACCTTTATAAAAAAATTTGATGCCAACAAATAGCTAATATTGATTGTTTGCTTCTGATATTCCTGACACTGCTTCAGTGACTTATTTGTATTAACTCATGTACTCCCCAATAATCCTATGAGACAAGCAATATTATCATGGTCATATCAATAAGAAAAGGAGAAATTTTTCCAACATTGCATAGCTAGTAAGAATTCAAACCAAGAATTAAGCCAAGGTAATCCTAAAAAAATTTTTTTTTTAATCCTACTATGGAGACAGTGGGCATAACCCTGATGCTATCCCAACCCCCTAACAACAAATTACATCAGACCAAGTTCATGCAAAACAGACTTATTTACATTTATCTTCCATGGGTGCATCTTCCAGAGATGAACAAGGAGAAAAAGAATTTTCAAGAATAGAATATTATGAGATTTTTTAGCTCTCCTTTAAAAAATGGCTGTTTTTCTACTATTTTTTGAATCACTAAAAGAGATTAGTAGGAGTGATGTCCCCTAGTACATGTGAGCATGTTAAAAGAATATAGCTCTGCTTTATTCTTTAGTTCTCATCCCCTATGTGGCTGTTGCTTTTATATTGTCTCTTCTCTTTCATTGATTCAAGTTCTGTTATTGTCTTTAATAAAGATTTTGATCCATATCAATGATTTTTGGCGTATGTCCTGAATCAGAATCATTTTAGAAGATGATGGTGAGGGCTATAGGAGTTCTAGTGAAAACTTCAGTCTTATCCACTAGGCCCTGGGTATCCAGGTGTTCATGAGATACTTAGGATAAGCAGTGGAAAATACATTCCGAAATGCCTCGGAGTCAAAGTTTTCTTATGTTCCTCTTTTCCTCTCAATTGCACTCACTTGCAGACTTATTTATCCCTTCCCATTGGTCTTTTGCCTACAAACTTCTTAGGTCCTGTTGCCTTCTTCTTCAGTCTTACAGGTTCTCTTATTCTATAACAAGCATAAGAGAAAAATATATAAGAATAAGACCCTGAAATAAACTGATGCATATATATTATATATATAAAATATCTATATGAATAACACCCTGAAGTTTATTTCAGGGTGTTATACGTATATACACACACACACACACATATGTACGTACATATACATAGGTATGGAAACCCTGGTGGCATAGTGGTTTAGTGCTATGGCTGCTAGTCAAAGGGTCGGCAGTTCGAATCCGCCAGGTGCTTGGAAACTCTATGGAGCAGTTCTACTCTGTCCTATAGGGTAGTTATGAGTTGGAATCAACTCGACAGCACTGGGTTTTTTTTTTATACATAGGTATATACGTATACCTATATATATAATATCTACATAATACAAAAACAAAAAATCCACTGTTGTAGAGTCGATCCTGACTCATAGCAATCCTATAGGACAGAGTAGAACTGCCCCATACAGTTTCCAAGATGCACCTGGTGGATTTGAACTACTGACCTTTTGGTTAGCAGCTGCAATACTTAACCACTTCACCACCAGCGTTTCCATCTACATAATAATAAGACCCTGAAATAATATATATATATATACACACACATAATAAGACCATATATATATATATAAACTCACACATAAGACCCTATATATATAAAAATATATTTTTTTATACACACACATAATAAGATCATATATATATATACACACACGTAATAAGACCCTGAAATAAACTTCCAGTGTCCTTTTTGCCAGGGAGCTGAAGTGACCTGAGGGACAGTTCCCATGATCACTCTGCCATTTATTTCAGCTGAACGAACCATCACTTTTCCCCTAAAGGGTGTGCATCCCACCCCCAAAGTGGCTGGAGAGAACACTTGTTCCACATCTAAAAGGCTATATCTCAGGAAAGGGTAGTTTATGTCCCATGTTGGACACTAACTGTCTAGTAATGAAATATGAAAAATACCACAAATTACACATAACACAAGCTCAAAAAAACCCAAGGATAGCAGGATGTATATGGTGCCCCAGACTCTGCTTGACCATAGAGAGGCATGCATGGGCTGGGCACAAATGAGTCCACTGTAGATTGTGTTATAGGAAGGAATCCTGATTTCCTTCAGACCCATATGTCTCCAGAGGGGCTGGAGGAGACAGATATCATCTAACCTGAGATAGATTCACCAAGCAATCCAGCAGGCTAACAAGCTTATCTCTCTACATTCAGAAAAATACTTACAATGCTAAGTGAAAAAGTCAAGATTTAAAAAATATCCTGATCACAGGTACAAAATATATGCATTACTAATGACAACCAATGTCACAAAGAGCAAGGCCCCCAAAGAGATGGATTGGTACAGTGGCTGCAACATTGGGCTCAAGTGTAGAAATGATTGTGAGGATGGCATAGAACCAGGCAGTGATTTCTTCCGCTCTACGTATGGCTACTATGAGTTGGAACCAACTCAACAGCACCTAATAACAACAACAACGTCACAAACCAATATGTGTCTCAATAGTTTAATGAGAAACTAATTTGCTCTGTAAATTTTCACCTAAAGCACATTAAAAAATTTGCATTATTAAAAATTGGAAAAACACATCAAAAGAATCACAATAAATTTCTTTGGGTGACTAGAGTTTGTTCATAAATTTCTTCTCAGAAATAAATTTATATAATTTTGAATATTCTTCACCTCCAAACTTTGTTTTGGATATATAATTAGATCAATTAGTTCTTGAAAATTCTTAGGGGTTGAAGAAATAATTAGTCATTGAATTATTTAGACATTAAATATTGATTCCCTATAAGAAGATAAAAATTAAAACTCTGCATGTTCAAAATTAAAAACAATGAACTGAAAACATAGTCAGGAAAGTACCATAGAGAAAAATATTAATGGAATTAGAAGGCAAGAACCCCAAATCATTGCACAATAACAAGAATGTGATCTTGTACAACTCAACTTCTCTAGGTATCAGTTGCTGCAATTTTAGACTGAAGAATTTGATATATGCCAGTGATTTTCATACCTTTATCTTTTAAAACAGAATAACTTTTATTCAAATAAAAGTTTAAGCAGAGACATAAACAAATAAAGTACACAAAATCCAGAAGTTTTATAAGTGTAGAGACAAGTACCCGCCCATTTACGTCTCCCATTTACTCTTATAAACTTTTAAGGTTGTTTTATGGATTGAATTGCGTTTCCTAAAAGTATGCATTGAAGTCCTGGCCTGTACCTGTGGATGTGATCTTGTTGAAAATAGGGTTTTCCTTTGTTTGTGTTAATAAGGTCATACCAGAATAGAGTGACTCCTAATCCTAATCATTTTTGAATTATAAAATGAGCAGAATAGATGCCAAGAAACAACACCACTGAACAGCAAGGAATGTTAAGGAGAGCCAAGGAACTACAAGGAACTTCTGGGACTAACGACAAGGAGGGACCTTTCCCTAGAGCTAATGCACTGATTTGGATTTCTAGCCTCCAAAATTGTGGCACAATAAATTCCTGTTCTTTAAAGCCACCCACTTGTGGTATTTGTTTGTTTTTATAGCAGCACTAGGTAATTAAGACAGATTGGTACCTTTAAAAATTAAAAGATAATTTATTTAGAAGATAAAAATTTATTAAAACATCCAAAATCTATATGATTTTTCAATATCCAGTTTAGTAAATACAATTAAGCCATCTTCCCATTTCCAAATTTTTTAAATATTTTTCTGAACCAAGCCAATTCAGTGAAAATCAGTCATTTTCAATTGAATGAAGTCCTGTAGAGAATCAGAATCCATCAAATTATGAATATCAGGCCAGGGCTATGTTTTACTACATTTATAGCTCTGGCACTTAACACCAACGGCCAAAAGCAGAACTTCTACTTCAGTTTTCACTTTTATTGACTGTGTTAGGCTGGGTTCTCTGGAAAGACAAAACCAGTAAAGCATATAAATACATATATAGAGAGATTTATATCAAGGAAATGCTTCACGTGGTTGTAGAAGCTGGAACGTCCCAAGGGTCAGGGTAGAAGCTTGTTCTGATTCACATAGCCGCAGGGGCTGGCAAACTCAAGATTGGGAGGTCAGACAGCAGGACTCTTGCTTACAGGCTGCAAAGACTGACAAATCCCAAGATCAGCAGGCAAGATGGCAGATAAGCTTCTAGCTCAAGTCCCAAGAATCTGAGGTCAGACGAACAGGAGCCAGTTGCAGGCTTCAGGGAGCAAAAGTCCAAGAGCCTGGCCCGAAAGTCCACCTATATTGGACGCAGGCCACACCGCCAAGGAAACTCTCTTTCAACTGATTGGCTACTCACGGCAGATTCTATCATAGAGGCGATCACATTATATCAAATCTCATCATGAAGGTGATCTCATCCTCATATGACTACCAAACTACATCATAACTGCCAAACCACCCAGCCAAGCTGACACACAACCTAAATGATTACATTGACCCACAGTTCAATTGGTAGTTGATCAGTATATGTGGTAGATTGTTACCAAATCATCCCCAAAGAAGATCATCTCCTTAGATTCACACCTTTGTCTAGTATTCTCCCTCACTGAATCAGTCTGGCCTTAAAGCCTGCTTTGATAATAGAATGTAGTGGATGTGATATTCCTCAAGTTCCAGAATTTAGTCCTTAAGAGGCCTTGAAGTTTTTGCCCTCTTGAATAACTGAGTTGCCATGTAACACAGTCTGGGGTATCCTGGTGGAGAGGTCATACTTGGAGAGAGACCAATGAAGATGAATGGCCATGGAGGGAGAAGTCTTTGAGAATGAAGCCCCAGGGGAAACAGGCCCCAGCCTCCAGCCATCCCAACTGAGGGGCCAGATATGTGGTTGATGATATTACAGATACTTCAGTCCAAACTGCAGCTACATAAATGAGCCCAGCCAAAGTCACACTGAACAGAAACGAGAACTGTCCCAGCTGAGTCCTGCCCAATCAACCCGCAGAAAAATGAGAAATAATAAAATTACTGTTGCTTTAAGCCATTAAGGTTAGCATAAGTTTAGCTGTTATCATAAAAATAGATAACAGAAATAATAAGAGAAAAGTTTGTCAGTCAAAATTTCTCACAAAGTGAGAAAAACTGACTCACTTCAGAAGTTTGCATTGTCTTACTCTGATATTTCTCTAAGAACTGTATACTATATAATTCTGTCACATTATCATTTTTATAAGCATTTTATAAAGCATTTCAAAGAAATTAATCAAATTTTAGCCAGTCAGGAAATTTCAGTTCTTATCTAAATTTTAATTGTAATATATATTTAGGTTCAGGTAAAATCAAAAATGAAAATATATTCAAAAGTGATGAGACTAAATTGCTTATTAATCTAATCAAATGTATACTCTAAAACACAGGTTATCAAAGAAGTTATTATTCAGAATCACTAAAAAATTTGATCCATTAGCCACACATTTTTCTGGATTATTATATATAAAGTATCTCCTTGATTGTTAATCTCTACTTCTTTTGGTTTTACCTGTTGCATTTTCCCTAAGTTGTGCAATACTTTATGACAACATAATCGCTCTTATAGCACCTTTTTTTTTTTTTATTTGTAATTTTATTTAATCCTATTTTCCTTTGTGGGAAAATTATAAGGTGAATTCATATTTTTTTTAATCATTTTTTGTTTCTTTACATCCTCTCCTTCCATTATTCTAAGATTTTATTGAAATTAAAAGGGAATGGTACAAGATGATGAATCATGACTGCTTCCATGATCAATACGTACAAGTAAATAAAAAAGAAAAAGAAAAAACCTTTTATGATAGCATGTTAGTCCTGACTGAACTAACCCAGCTATACCCGTTGCCATCGAGTCAATTCCAACTTACAGCGATAGTTTGAGGCAAAAGATTTCTGTTCCCATTTAATATATACTGTCAGTTGTAATTAATGACTCCAAACTCTTCTTGTCATGTTTCTCCTTATGCAGGTAAATTCCTGATACTCAAACTTCTCATTGTATTGATTTGGCCTAAACCAGCAGAGTGGATCAAACAGATTCATAGGCCTAGATTAGGAATATGAAAGACCAACATTCAACCCTTAGCTTCACCACTTTTTAGCTTGCTGAATTAAATAAATGACTTAACCACTAAGCCAGGATTTCACAAAATAATCATAATGCTTACCTCATTAGTTTTTGTTTTTGTTTCTGGGCCCCAGTAAAAAAATAACCCCCCCCCCAAACACACACACACACACACACACACACAAAACCAAGCCCGTTGCCATCAAGTCAACTCCAACTCCTAGTAACCCTATAGGACACAGTAGGACTGCCCCATAGGGTTTCCAAGGAGCCTGGTGGATTCAAACTGCTGATCTTTTGGTTAGCACATATAGCTCTTAGCCACTGTGTCACCAGGGTTTCCAATGAAATATTAAGAAAACTCAAATAACAGCATACCAAAACCAAACCCGTTGCCACTGAGTTGATTCCAACCTATAGAGACCCTAAAGGACGGAGTAGAGCTGCCCCGTAGGGTTTCCAAGGAAAGATTGGTGGATTCAAACTGCTATCCTTTTTAGTTAGCGGCCTAGCCCTTAGTGTCTCTGATTCTTTTTGAATGCAAAATGGCCAATTACCATTCTTTGTTTTTTGTTGTTACTGTTATTTTCTACAATATATTTTAACTTTATTTTATTAAAATGAATGTTTATTTATACGAATGTTCATTATAAAAACAGATAATGCTTAAAAGTATTTTTTCAAATTAACACAAAATAAAACTATAACCACCCTGATATTCTCATCATAAAACCACTTAAATGGAAAATCATACTGTATGTACAGTTTATTATTGATAATATTCTATCAGTTTTCTATAAGTTACAGAGTTATAAAAGAGCTTGAAGACACAAAAGGCATGCACATACTTTAAAAAATAAATATTATGTTAATGAATGTATTTATTTTTACTAGTTTAAGAAGGAGTAAAATGGATATGTGTAGCTGTAGAAAGTTGTGTTATTTAGTGTTCAGCAGTTGGTGAGCTCTAATAGCCTGATAAAATACTTTTGCATGACAGACTGTTTCCAATTATCCACACCAGAGTTTTCTCTATGAAGAGTTAGTTACTTTGGTGAAAAGCTATGATTAATATGAGTGATTACAACTATACAAGAAACAAAATAGTGACAAAAAATGCAATTGTATATGTGCTTTCGGGTTTTCAAAGGAAAAAATTTTTCAGAGTTACTCAAATCATTAGGCCTCTGGACCACCATATACTCTTAAAAATTGTCTCCTGTGGTGGGTTGGTTGCTGATGAAACAGTCACATTAAAGGGATGGGATATTTCCTATTACTTTTGATATCAAAAGCTTTATTACCAATTCTGTCTAAGGTACCATTATTGCTGACGATAAAAATTCACACCTCAATAGGTTCCCTGGTGGTGCAATTTTTAAGTGTTCAGCTACTAAGCTAAAGGCTGGCAGTTTGAACCTACCTAGCCATTCCGTGGAAAAAAAATGACCTGGCAATCTGCTCCTGTACAGATTACAGGCTAGGAAACCCTATGGAGCAGCTCTACATTGACCTATAATGTCTCTGTGAGTCAGAATCAACTCAGTGGCACACAAGAAGGACATTCTCTACAACTGTAAGACAATGAGTTTCTGTTCCTTAAATCCACTTACACTGTGATACCGTATTTTTTTTTTTTTAGAAGTCCCCGCAAACCATGTTCCCCAGACCCCTGCCCGTGCTCCGCTGACCTTTGAAGCATTCATTTTATCCTGGAAACTTCTTTGCTTTTGGTCCAGTCCAATTGAGCTGACCTTCCATGTATTGAGTGTTGTCTTTCCCTTCACCTAAAGCAGTTCTTATCTACTGATTAATCAATAAAAAACCCTCTCCCACCCTCCCTCCCTCCCCCCCTCGTAACCACAAAAGTATGTGTTCTTCTCAGGTTTACTATTACTCAAGATCTTATAAGAGTGGTCTTATACAATATTTGTCCTTTTGCCTCTGACTCATTTCGCTCAGCATAATGCCTTCCAGGTTCCTCCATGTTATGAAATCTTTCACAGATTCGTCACTGTTCTTTATCGATGCGTAGTATTCCATTGTGTGAATATACCACAATTTATTTACCCATTCATCCGTTGATGGACACCTTGGTTGCTTCCAACTTTTTGCTATTGTGAACAGAGCTGCAATAAACATGCGTGTGCATATATCTGTTTGTATGAAGGCTCTTGTATCTCTAGGGTATATTCCCAGGAGTGGGATTTCTGGGTTGTATGGTAGTTCTATTTCTAACTGTTTAAGATAACGCCAGATAGATTTCCAAAATGGTTGTACCAATTTACATTCCCACCAGCAGTGTATAAGAGTTCCAGTCTCTCCGCAGCCTCTCCAACATTTATTATTTTGTGTTTTTTGGATTAATGCCAGCCTTGCTGGTGTGAGATGGAATCTCATCCTAGTTTTAATTTGCATTTCTCTAATGTCTAATGATCGTGAGCATTTTCTCATGTATCTGTTGGCTGCCTGAATATCTTCTTTAGTGAAGTGTGTGTTCATATCCTTTGCCCACTTTTTGATTGGGTTGTTTGTCTTTTTGTGGTTGAATTTTGGCAGAATCATGTAGATTTTAGAGATCAGGTGCTGGTCGGAGATGTCATAGCTGAAAATTCTTTCCCAATCTGTAGGTGGTCTTTTTACTCTTTTGGTGAAGTCTTTAGATGAGCATCGGTGTTTGATTTTTAGGAGCTCCCAGTTATCGGGTTTCTCTTCATCATTTTTGGTAATGTTTTGTATTCTGTTTATGCCTTGTATTAGGACTCCTAGGGTTGTCCCAATTTTTTCTTCCATGATCTTCATCGTTTTAGTCTTTATGTTTAGGTCTTTGATCCACTTGGAGTTAGTTTTTGTGCATGGCGTAAGGTATGGGTCCTGTTTCATTTTTTTGCAAATGGATATCCAGTTATGCCAGCACCATTTGTTAAAAAGGCTTTCTTTTCCCCAATTAATTGACACTGGTCCTTTGTCAAATATCAGCTACTCATACGTGGATGGATTTATATCTGGGTTCTCAATTCTCTTCCATTGGTCTATGTGACTGTTGTTGTACCAGTACCAGGCTGTTTTGACTACTGTGGCTGTATAATAGGTTCTGAAATCAGGTAAAGTGAGGCCTCCCACTTTCTTCTTCTTTTTCAGTAGTGCTTTGCTTATCCGGGGCTTCTTTCCCTTCCATATGAAACTGGTGATTTGTTTCTCTATCCCCTTAAAATATGACATTGGAATTTGGATCGGAAGTGCTTTAAATGTATAGATGGCTTTTGGTAGAATAGACATTTTTACTATGTTAAGTCTTCCTATCCATGAGCAAGGTATGTTTTTCCACTTAAGTATGTCCTTTTGAATTTCTTGTGGTAGAGCTTTGTAGTTTTCTTTGTATAGGTCTTTTACATCCTTGGTAAGATTTATTCCTAAGTATTTTATCTTCTTGGGGGCTACTGTGAATGGTATTGATTTGGTGATTTCCTCTTCGGTGTTCTTTTTGTTGATGTAGAGGAATCCAAGTGATGTTTGTATGTTTATTTTATAACCTGAGACTCTGCCAAACTCTTCTATTAGTTTCAGTAGTTTTCTGGAGGATTCCTTAGGGTTTTCTGTGTATAAGATCATGTCATCTGCAAATAGTGGTAACTTTACTTCTTCCTTGCCAATCCGGATACCTTTTATTTCTTTGTCTAGCCTAATTGCCCTGGCTAGGACTTCCAGCACAATGTTGAATAAGAGCGGTGATAAAGGGCATCCTTGTCTGGTTCCCGTTCTCAAGGGAAATGCTTTCAGGTTCTCTCCATTTAGAGTGATATTGGCTGTTGGCTTTGCATAGATGCCCTTTATTATGTTGAGGAATTTTCCTTCAATTCCTATTTTGGTGAGAGTTTTTATCATAAATGGGTGTTGGACTTTGTCAAATGCCTTTTCTGCATCTATTGATAAGATCATGTGGTTTTTGTCTTTTGTTTTATTTATGTGATGGATTACATTAATGGTTTTTCTGATATTAAACCAGCCTTGCATACCTGGTATAAATCCCACTTGATCAGGGTGAATTATTTTTTTGGTGTGTTGTTGGATTCTATGGGCTAGAATTTTGTTGAGGATTTTTGCATCTATGTTCATGAGGGATATAGGTCTATAATTTTGTTTTTTTGTAATGTCTTTACCTGGTTTGGGTATCAGGGAGATGGTGGCTTCATAGAATGAGTTGGGTAGTATTCCGTCATTTTCTATGCTTTGGAATACCTTCAGAAGTAGTGGTGTTAACTCTTCTCTGAAAGTTTGGTAGAAGTCTGCAGTGAAGCCGTCCGGGCCAGGGCTTTTTTTTGTTGGGAGTTTTTTGATTACCGTTTCAATCTCTTTTTTTGTTATGGGTCTATTTAGTTGTTCTACTTCTGAATGTGTTAGTTTAGGTAGGTAGTGTTTTTCCAGGAATTCATCCATTTCTTCTAGGTTTTCAAATTTGTTAGAGTACAATTTTTCATAATAATCTGAAATGATTCTTTTAATTTCATTTGGTTCTGTTGTGATGTGGTCCTTCTCATTTCTTATTCGGGTTATTTGTTTCCTTCCCTGTATTTCTTTAGTCAGTCTAGCCAATGGTTTATCAATTTTGTTAATTTTTTCAAAGAACCAGCTTTTGGCTTTGTTAATTCTTTCAATTGTTTTTCTGTTCTCTAATTCATTTAGTTCAGCTCTAATTTTTATTATTTGTTTTCTTCTGGTGCCTGATGGGTTCTTTTGTTGCTCACTTTCTATTTGTTTAAGTTGTAGGGACAGTTCTCTGATTTTGGCTCTTTCTTCTTTTTGTATGTGTGCATTGATCGATATAAATTGGCCTCTGAGCACTGCTTTTGCTGTGTCCCAGAGGTTTTGATAGGAAGTATTTTCATTCTCGTTGCTTTCTAAGAATTTCCTTATTCCCTCCTTGATGTCTTCTATAACCTAGTCTTTTTTCAGGAGGGTATTGTTCATTTTCCAAGTATTTGATTTCTTTTCCCTAGTTTTTCTGTTATTGATCTCTAGTTTTATTGCCTTGTGGTCTGAGAAGATGTTTTGTAATATTTCGATGTTTTGGACTCTGCAAAGGTTTGTTTTATGACCTAATATGTGGTCTATTTTAGAGAATGTTCCATGTGCGCTAGAAAAAAAAGTATATTTTGCAGCAGTTGGGTGGAGAGTTCTGTATAAGTCAATGAGGTCAACTTGGTTGATTGTTGTAATTAGATCTTCCGTGTCTCTATTGAGCTTCTTACTGGATGTCCTGTCCTTCTCCGAAAGTGGTGTGTTGAAGTCTCCTACTATAATTGTGGAGGTATCTATCTCACTTTTCAATTCTGTTAAAATTTGATTTATGTATCTTGCAGCCCTGTCATTGGGTGCATAAATATTTAATATGGTTATGTCTTCCTGATCAATTGTCCCTTTTATCATTATATAGTGTCCTTCTTTATCCTTTGTGGTGGATTTAAGTCTAAAGTCTATTTTGTCAGAAATTAATATTGCTACTCCTCTTCTTTTTTGCTTATTGTTTGCTTGATATATTTTTTCCATCCTTTGAGTTTTAGTTTGTTTGTGTCTCTAAGTCTAAGGTGTGTCTCTTGTAGGCAGCATATAGATGGATCGTGTTTCTTTATCCAGTCTGTGACTCTCTGTCTCTTTATTGGTGCATTTAGTCCATTTACATTCAGCATAATTATAGATAAATAATTTTTTAGTGCTGTCATTTTGATGCCTTTTTATGTGTGTTGTTGACAATTTCATTTTTCCACATACTTTTTTGTGCTGAGGCGTTTTTCTTAGTAAATTGTGAGATCCTCATTTTCATAGTGTTTGACTTTATGTTAGTTGAGTCGTTACATTTTTCTTAGCTTTTATCTTGAGTTATAGAGTTGTTATACCTTTTTGTGGTTACCTTATTATTTACCCCTATTTTTCTAAGTAAAAACCTAACTTGTATCGTTCTATATCGCCTTGTATCACTCTCCATGTGGCAGTTCAATGCCTCCTGTATTTAGTCCCTCTTTTTGATTATTTTGATCTTTTACCTATTGACTTCCATGATTCCTTGTTATGTGTATTATTATTTTTTTAATTAATCTTAATTTGTTTGTTTTTGTGATTTCCCTATTTGAGTTGATATCAGGACATTCTGTTTTGTGACCTTGTGTTGTGCTGGTATCTGATATTATTGGTTCTCTGACCAAACGATAGCCTTTAGTATTTCTTGCAGCTTTGGTTTGGTTTTTGCAAATTCTCTAAACTTGTGTTTATCTGTAAATATCTTAATTTCACCTTCATATTTCAGAGAGAGTTTTGCTGGATATATGATCCTTGGCTGGCAGTTTTTCTCCTTCAGTGTTCTGTATATGTCGTCCCATTCCCTTCTTGCCTGCATGGTTTCTGCTGAGTAGTCTGAACTTATTCTTATTGATTCTCCCTTGAAGGAAACTTTTCTTTTCTCCCTGGCTGCTTTTAAAATTTTCTGTTTATCTTTGGTTTTGGCGAGTTTGATGATAATATGCCTTGGTGTTTTTCTTTTTGGATCAATCTTAAATGGGGTTTGATGAGCATCTTGGATAGATATCCTTTCGTCTTTCATGTCAGGGAAGTTTTCTGTCAGGAGTTCTTCAACTATTTTCTCTGTGTTTTCTGTCCCCTCTCCCTGTTCTGGGACTCCAGTCACTCTCAGGTTATCCTTCTTGATAGAGTCCCACATGATTCTTAGGGTTTCTTCGTTTTTTTTAATTCTTTTATCTGATTTTTTTTCAGCTATGTTGGAGTTGATTCCCTGGTCCTCCAGAAGTCCCAGTCTACATTCTAATTGCTCGAGTCTACTCCTCTGACTTCTATTGCGTTGTCTAATTCTGTAATTTTATTGTTAATCTTTTGGATTTCTACATGCTGTCTCTCTATGGATTCTTGCAACTTATTAATTTTTCCAGTATGTTCTTGAATAATCTTTTTGAGTTCTTCAACAGTTTTATCAGTGTGTTCCTTGGCTTTTTCTGCAGTTTGCCTTATTTCATTTGTGATGTCTTGAAGCATTCTGTAAATTAGTTTTTTATATTCTGTATCTGATAATTCCAGGATTGTATCTTCATTTGGGAAAGATTTTGATTTTTTTGTTTGGGGGGTTGGAGAAGTTGTCATGGTCTGCTTCTTTAAGTGGCTTGATATGGATTATTGTCTCCTAGCCATCACTGGGAAACTAGTTTTCCCAGAAAATCCACTGCGTCCAGTCCAAATCCCGGCGGGATGGTTCCCTGGCTGGGTCGCTGCTGTCCCCGTTCCAAGACCAGTCACTGCCTCCCGGGGACTTCTTCTACCGGCTCCGTCCCACGCTGCCCGTGGAACCGGCTGGTCCCCCTCCTGGGGTTAGTTCAGGGGGGTGGAGCGGCTCTCTGTGCTTGTGCTGTACCTGACTGGTACGCTGGCTCCAGGCTCTGAAAACAATCGCTGCTTCCCCGTATTAGTTCGTTCTCCGTCTCTAAATCTGTGTTTGTTGTTCAGGGTTCATAGATTGTTATGTATGTGATCGATTCACTTGTTTTTCCATGTCTTTGTTGTAAGAGGGGTCCGAGGTAGCGTCTGCCTAGTCCGCCATCTTCAAGAATGCAGATACCGTATATTTACATAAATAATGCACACTATGTTTTTTGCCAACCTCTCAACCTCCTCGCACTTTACTTTTCTAGATGCTACGCGCGTTATGTATAGGAGTTATTTATGTGAGCTCATCAGTTGCGAAAAAACACTGTACTTTATATGGCAGCCCCAGGAGACCAAGATAAGACATTACTGCAGAAATAGTAGTGGAAGTCAAAACAGTATAACTCGCCAAGAGGAAAACTCTTCATTTAGAGAAGGAGAAGGAAATCAAAACTGAGATTTACAAGCTTGGATATGGGTGATCGCTACCAATTTAGTTGTCACATTAATGCCATTATCATTTAGACAAGTATGATCAGAGGTAACAATATTAGCCTCAGGATCATAACAGCATTTTACCTTAGAAAAAGAAAAGAGGATGGACAAAAGGGACAAAAGAGAGAGAGAGAAATAACATGAGGATGGAAAATAATTGATGGAAGTAAGGTAATCTGTAAACTATACTCATATTCCAAATTATGTATTTATTTACTAGCAATTTCTTCTAGACTGGGTATATTGAGGTATACCCAATATACTCAAATATAGGAAGAAGTAATTGATAAGTAATTGCATTTCAGAAATACCCCTGTATCGCCTGTCAGCTGTATATATAAAACAGAATCTTTACAATCAAGATTTTTTCTTCTCCTTAGACAACTAAGGGGCCCTGGTGGTGCAGTGGCTAAGAGCTCGGCTGCTAAGCAAAAGGTTGGCAGTTTGAATCTACCAGCTTCTCACTGGAAATCCTATGGGGAAGCTCTACCTTGTCCTGTAGGGCTGCTATGATATGAGTTGGAATTCACTCAACAGAAATGGGTTTTGGTTAGACAGCTAAACTGTTATTGGACCAGAAAGCTATTGGAACAGACACAGGAATTCACATTAGAGAAACAGCAAGTTAGATCACAGTGAAAATAATTTTGGGAGTAATATATTAGTGAAACAGCCATGATTTTACAGTAGGAATTGAAGCAACTAATTCTTAGCAAAATCCGTACACTTCAATGTCAGTTTCAGAAAGAATGTAATTTAAAACTAAGAATTTGTTTTGTAAATGATAGTGAGGGTTTTTGAACCATGGTTATATGAGATACAACTTCTATAGGATCTGTAACAGAAAATAAAGAGGAATCAGGACAGCATTTGCTGTTCTTAAATATACGATATTTCTAACTATTTCTTTAAAGAAATAGAGCTAGATATTGAGGCCAATCCTTGCTATACGTTCTTTATGGTTTATATATAATTATATATACGATATTGTGTATATATATATATGTACACGTATGTGTATAAAGTGTCCCTTCCTGTAAACAGCCTCAGTAAGTGGCCAAATTGCCTTACTAAGGTGTGTGAACAAGAAAAAGGTAAGGAAGGTAAAGCCAGAAATATTTAATGGATTTTTGAGGAAAGCATACCAACACTCAACAATACCAGATGCCTGTGGGAGACAGAGTTTTGGCATCCAACAAATACCTTAACTATTAGCCATTTGTGCTTGGCTTTAGTGGAAAAAAGAAAAAAGTGTGCCATTGTCAGACTATAAATGATCACAAAGCTGAAAACCTGACCCAGATTAGTTTCATGGTTCAAACTGATATGGTTAGAGTTGGGTAATGAGAATAGTAACACTACTGCCTAGAAAAGTGCTGACAGCAGTGAGGCATCACTGATAGTTTCAAGAGGGGATCAAATATCCAAAGAAGTTAATCTGCTGTGGGTGGGGGTCAAAGGCCATTGTGGTCTCCCCTACCGGGAAGCCACAGAGTCAATATTGGGCAGGAGCCACAAGTCTGGCATGCGGTGATAGCCTTGTGGAAGCACAGTCTTTACTTTGTGCCAAGTCTATTCTGGTAAATGTACTGTCGTGTTCAGTGTGATGATGGATTCATGCAGCAACAGTAGCAATCAGACAGTTCAGACTCATTTAGCAGCTGAATTGCAATTGTTCTCATCAAAGAATGTGGGCCTTTACATGACAGACCCAGACATTTTGATCTTTTAATAGAAACTAACCCCCCCCACCTCTTTAATTTCTTTCTATAGCTTATTGCCCCAAAGAGAAGTGTTTTTATTGGCCAATACAGTTTTCCAGATGGCAGGTTACATAGTTAGGCCACTGGCAATAACTCAAAAAACAGTAAAAATATAACCAGATTCATCAAGAGGCATATTGGCCAGAGTTACGAGAATGGCTTGAGTTCTGCTCACTGAGTTGAGTGATCACGTCAGTTTTAGGTTTGCATAACTGGTTCTGAGCCTGAACAGACAGAGCAGCACAATGAACACATCAGGTTTTGCTTAGACAAGCCACCTGTGAACCAGGCATTTGGGTAACACCCACTGAGTCCATCACTTTTCTTCAGGTGGTGGAGTTGGGGATTTAGTTTCCCCCAAAGGAAGCAGTGCCATTTTTTCAGGTAAAGGTAAGATACTACTATGACTAGGCTAGCTGTATTCTTGAATATATAACCATTTGACATCAAAGGCTTGTTGGATCCTTCTCACATCACTAATTGTTGAGTGCAAATTGAGACGTCCCAAAATAGGAATGTCAGGCCAAGGAGACACAGAATTCCCGTGGGTCAAGCGTTCATTTTCCACAAAAGCACAGAAGCAAGTTAATAGTTGTTTTTCAAAAGAAATGTAGCTGGTAGCCAGGGAGGCAGCAAGTCCAAAACCTAAGAGAATACATCCAAGAGGAAGGTCCCTCCCTTTTCTAGAGGCTCCTTTCAGCGAAATCATCAGTCACAGAGAGTTATAGTTCCCAGGACTCATAGGGCCACAGGGTAGGTAGCATGCCACAACTCATTGGGTAGCTTTCAACGACCACTCAAAGTATGCTAACTGAAAGGTTGGAGGATTGAATCGACCCAGGGGCACCCTCAGAAGACAGGCTTTGTGATCTACTTCTGAAAAATCAGTCACTGAAAACCCTATGAAGCACAGTTCTGCCCTGACACACATGGATATTCGCCATGAGTAGAAATTGACTCAGTGACAATTGGTTATACATAACAGCTGTTTTTTTCCAGAAAAAAAAAAAAAAAAAACTTTCTTTTTATTCTATATAGTTTATAGAGAATTCTTGAACATTCTTACTCATTTTGTTATGGATAGTTTTCTGTGCCTAACTACAATTCTCTCTCTGTCTTTTGGGGTCAGGCCTCGGGGGAGTTTGTGACTATATTAAGATCAATCTTTATAGTATGGACTAGTAGTATTTTGTAGAGAACTAGTTTTTTGTTTGTTTGTTTGTTTTCCAAAGTGTTCTATTTTATAGGAAATTACTTTTATTCTGTAAAGTCTGTCTGGCTATCCTCTCCTCACGTGGGTTTATGAAAGAGCTTAAATGCTAAAATGTATATTATCTGGAATAAGGAAGGTCTCAGATAGAAAAAAAAGAATTACAAACATAAAGTTTCTTTATTTCTCTGTAGAGTCTGTTGAAAATAATGGTTCTTAATTTTATGGAAATTGGGATATTCAGGATAGTCTTTTCTCCATCCACAGGAGAAACTCTGCCACAGTACATGTCCTTCATTAACAAATTCACATACATATCAATTGCTATCATGAGCAACCACATTTTTTTATTGTGGTAAAAAGGTCTATAACAAAACATTTCAATATATCTTACATGTATAATTCAGTAACATTAATTGCATCCATCATGTTGTACAACTGTCACCATTACCAGTTCCCAATTTTTTCCATCACCCTTAACAAAAATTCAGAACCCCTTAGCATCCTCATGAAGACCCGTGTCATAGTTAAAACCTAAATATGGAAGTTACTACTGATTTTTTTTTTTTAATAACAACTGTTTATAAAGGGAAACATTTAGAGAAGAAAAATGCAGTAACCTAGGTGTGATGGAGAGGAAGAAACCAAAGCTTGGTACTAAGTTTAAGTAGGGTATCTAATTCTTCTGTCACAGTCAAATTGTTTCTGCTGGAGTAAAACAGGTATAGTGATAAGGCTTTTTTTTTTTTCTTTTTTTTTAACTCCTCTGTTTAATTTGGAGTCCCTGGGTGGTGTAAATTGTTAATGTGCCTACCCAGAGCTGTCTTAGAAGAGAAGCCTGGCAATCAACTTCCAAAAAAATCAACCTTTGAAAACCCTATGTAGCACAGTTCTACTCTGACACCATGAAGTCCACATGAGTTGGAATGAATTCAATGGCAATTGGTTCCTGGTATTTAATTTTATACCAAGTCTTTCAAAATAAAGCAAGAAGGGTGCTTATTGTGTCACTGTATGTAGAAGCCATAAAAAGCCTCATTTCGAAGACTAGTAGGAGAGGAAACCCAGTTTGTCCTCAGTACTTTTTTTTAATAATTTGAAAACCTTTGAAATGGTAAAGTTGAAATAATTCCTAATTGCTCATTTCTGATTTTAACAGATACTATGTAATTAACAAAACAATTTAAAGAAATGCAAATTTGACAATTGAGATCTTGAAGCAAAGTTCTCTGACTTGCACCTGAATCTCTTAACTAGTTGTCTAAGAGATCTGTCCATGTTGCAAAAAAGTGGGACTTCATGATTGTAACAAGCTGAAAACAAATTTTCAAAACATATACAACGATATTTCTTGTGTGATCATAGTAATCTTCTGGTTATAATAGGTCAGTGTTTAAGTGTTTAACAATATACTCTGACAATATTGTAGACTAAAACAGCAATCTATACATTAAAAAAAAGGAAGAAAAATAATAGGTAGTGACAAAAGTGTAACCTTTCATAAGAGCTTCTTTAATATCCAAAACAGTGTGGCCTTATCTCATTGCCTAATTCAGAAACCATTTATTATAATGTCTCCTAAAGTTCATTAAAAGAAATCAAACTACACGCATTGCCATTGCGTTGATTCAACTCATAGTGACCCTATAGGATAGAGTAGAACTGCCCCATAGGGTTTCCAAGGAGCAGCTGGTGGATTTGAATTGTCGACCTTTTGGTTAGCAGCCCTAATTCTTAACCATTGTGTCACCAGGGCCCCCCTAAAGTTCACAGGCATTAATATATTCTCCTATGCAAAAAAAAAAAAGCATTTTCACAGTGTTATTTTAACAAAAGTCATATAAATCAACAAAAGTATAAAACATAATAAAGAATGACATTGCAATACTTTTTGGAGGATTCCGTTTTTATTAAATCAAAGATGTAAATTTACATGTTCTCCCTTGGAAACTCTATGGGGCAGTTCTACTCTGTCTTATAGGGTCGCTATGAGTCGGAATCTACTTGACGGCAGTGGGTGTGGTAGTGGGTTATCCACAGAACAAGGAAATGACCATTGACAATGTCGCCAGGGCACAGCATGAGACAAGAGTAATTTTCATCTTTTCTGTGACTTCATAGAAATTTAAATAAGTTGATTCTTACAGATATAGTTTTGTTTACTTTCACAGACATCGCCAAAATAAGCTTCTCTTGATTTGTACGATAAACAGACTTGTTCCTTTTGATGTCTGGAAAGGTCAAAGCTAAAATAGAAGAAATGTCACACTCATTGACATGAAATTCCGTAATGTGCAGATCCCAAAGAGACGAAACATAGAAATTATACATCCAAATTAAAAAATATATAATCTATATGTAATATAGTAGAATGTTTATCACTTGATGGTACAGATAAGTGAAATATTTATAAACTGAAATATTTTTGATAGATGAGAGAAACTTAAAAGTTAATTAAAATTTCAACTAAGGATAGAATTATCTAAGAGGGAGAAAAATCACGTGGATTATCACTGATTATAATACAGACAAATTAAAAATAAAATAATAAAAAGTCTGTGAATAGCAAGACTAAGTAAACTCTTCTGGTGGGGAGAAAATATTTTTAGACTCCAAAGTCTTTAGGTTCATAGTGAGGGGAATATTAAAAAAAAAAAATAAGGACTTTAGGGATATATCCACGACCTGGAAGGCAGGTTGACGTAGAATACTGTGGTTAGTGAGAAAGACATTCAACCATGATTGTAATAAAAAGTCTTTGGAGAGGGATCATGAAGAAACTGAGCTATGTCATCTGCTCCTGAAGTCCATATGCTGTACATGAAATTGGATTTAAGTTGCTTCTCTCTCACCCAGTCCGCAAATGCCCTTGAAATTATTCCCCAGACATCCTTTATTTTTGTTCCTTTGGGAAATGTAGTAATTAAATCAAGAGCAGAGAAGGCTGCATTGTGTGAAATACTTACATATCAGAGGAAATAACTGAATCATTTTCCCACAGCCATTGCTGGTCAATTCCATTATGGTAGACTCCAATCCAAAAGAAAGAGTTTAAAGAGAAGAAATGCTGGTGGTAAACAAACATATGCGAATATAACTTTTGTATTATTATCTTTTCATCAACTGCATGAAGGGACCTTTAAAAATATTCAACATCAACCATCTAGTCCACAAAATCATTAACCTTATGCTATATTTCAGGGTCTTTTTGAGATGGTAACAATATGCAGTATCAGTGTTAAACGTGGCTTTTATGGGAGATAAAGAAAATAAATAAATATGAGTAAAAAGATCATGTTGGTTTTGGGCATAAGGGAGTGTGATTTTTTAAAAGAATAGCACTTCATAGACTTCTGAGGGACTCAGTTTACCCCCTGTGTCTATCTCTTCTTCCATCAGGTACATTATAGATACAGTGATAAAGCATACTTGTTTAGTCTTTTTGTTCCTCCATCAGGAGAATTTACACAGAGGGCACCTCGCTTTATGTTGATTTACACTGTTGGAGTTGGGAAAACTCATCTTTTCACAAAGTTTTCTTAATTCTGATACACTGATCAGACAATGGCATTAGCTTTGGGTCCACAAAGGTTTGTTGCTATAGGGTCACTATGAGTCAGAATTAACTCGATGGCAATGGGTCTTTTTTTTTTTTTTCTTGGTGCTGGGCTACAACAGGTTCTTTACTCTCTAAGATAGTCCTTTAATTACTGTCTCCTTATGAAGTATCTCTTTGTATATGTTTTCATGCAGTACATTTCAAATATCTCAAAACATTTCTCCCTTGTATATAATATACAGATCCTCTGTCATATTTTGCATGTGAAAATTTATGCAAAAGATAAACTAGTGAAATCCTTCAACAATTTGTCTAGTGCTTAACTTTTTTTTTTTTTAACTCGGATAAATGAAAGCAATTCCCCAGTGTAATTCAGTTAATCAACTTCACATAGCTCACATATGATAGTTAAAGTAACAGCTTACCAGCTCCTCCTTGTTTATCTTCATGAGGCTGGAATTCTGAGATAAGCAGGCATGCTGACTCTCCCTCCAAGTCAGCTGTTCCTTGGAGAAGTAGTAACAACTGTATCTGAACCAAATCCAGTTCTTTGGACAAGAATGACAACCTTGCAAACAGAAGTACATTTTTCTTTTTTTTGTCACTGTAGTAACATTATGTTAAGACAACAAAAATGAGTAACAACAAAGGTACAAACTAGAAACGAAAATTTGTCTTTTTATTTTTATTTCAACTTGTTACTACATTTTAGATTCTTTATCCATAAGGGCCTGCTGGCACTAACGGTTAAGCACCTGACTGCTATTGTAAAGGTTGGCAGCTCGAACTCACCCAGTGGTACCACGGCAAAAAGATCTGGCAATCTGCTTCTGTTAAGATCACAGCCAAGAAAACCCTATGAAGCAGTTCTACTCTGTAACGTGCTGGGTGGCCATGAGTCAGAATTGACTAGATGGCAACTAATAACAACATGTATCATATAACAAAAGTCTTTTGGTATCTAGTCATGTAAGGATTAGTCAAACCAAATGTTTTCTTACTTCTTTGACATTGTTAGATCACCTTTATAAGCTGAAATGTCTTTACTTTTACATCGGCATTAGATCAGTTTTGACTGAAATTTTGTCCTTCCATAGCAAACACTATCTTTCCAAAATTCCTGCTCAGATTTATTAAATCTATCACCCCTACAAACCTATGGAATCTCGCATCAGTCCCTAATAAGAACTCACCTCTCTATTTTTATCTAGCAGTTAGTTACACATAAACCTCTGTCTCACCACAGGCAGTCCCTGAATTATGAGTGTTCTATTCCTAAATCTGTCGTTAAGTCATATTTGTACATAAGCTGGAACAGCTAGGTACAGTTAATATCCAACGCCAGTTAGTCAAATGTTTGTCTTTTTATATAGTATATAGTGTACCTTTCTATGCATAAAAAAATTAAAGAAACACTTCCAGATATATTAAAACATCTTTAACATAATAATACAGTAATAATAACAAAAGTGTTTTGATTCAAATTGCAAAGTAGCTCCTGTCTGTTTTTCTGAGCCATTATACGCACCTTGAATTTTTAATATAATAGGCTGTACAGGGGTTGGTTCCTAACTATGAGTTGTACTCAAGTTGGACTTTCATAATCAGGGACTGCCTGTATATTATAAGTTATTTAATGGCTTGGACCATGTCTTATTCATATTTATATCTTCTATTTTTTTTTTTATAGCACATACCGGAATACCTGGCCTATAAAAGGCTCTATGCTTGTGGAGTTGACACAAACAATGAATATCTTTGCTGCTTAAATCAGCATAAGAAATCAGGCCATAAAAAATTGCCTACCTTTTTGCTGGTCTGTGAGAGGTGTTTGTTTGGAAGATGCTACAAAAACAGTCAAATATAATAATTAGGTTTTCCTTTAAATTGAAATATTAAAAGATTATATTATATGGAGGAGTAAATCAGCAATTTTAAAGAAAGGCAGAGTTTTAAGGAACTAAAATTGTCCTGAGCCAAAAATCTTCTTACCATATTCTATGAAATAAATAATGCTCCCAAAGGGAAAACAGTGTGGAAAACTCTGTAGTTACTTACAGTTTGCAGTAAGAAAATATACTGCAATGGCTGTAACCAACAGGAGAAGGCACAGGACCCCCAGCACCCCAGAAATGACCCTCCATGGAAGAGATAAAAAATCTAGAACCAAAAGCAAAAGTAGTTGAAATAAGATCACAAGACAAAAAATAAAAATTACTTATACAGCATTTCACAGTCAAGAATGAATTCAAATACTTTTTTACTCTTGAGTCTCACAAGTCTGTGAAATATGTTTACCCACTTTTAGGCAATAATGAGATAATTGAAGTAAAAATCTAAATTTTTAACATAGGCTGTTCGCCTGAGGTAACGTAATCAAGTAATGACAGAACTGAGTCCCTAATTCACAAACTCTCCCTTCAAATCCCACTCACTTTCATCCTTCTCCACCATAAGGTAAGAAAAAAGACATAAACTGAGCAAGAAAACTATCCAAAACCAAAATGGCAATTGACTCATTTATGCACTGAGCTTTCCCCTAAGAGAAAACTGACTACATTCTAAATTAGGAGGCCAAACAAATATTATTTATTATTCTTCCTTCCCCCCTTTCCCCTCCTTTCCTTAACTCAGCTAACATGTGTTGAGGCTCAGGACGTGTTACGCAAGGATTAACCAGTAGTGGGTTGCATATATCAACTTGGCAGGAACCTCTGGGAGTGGCCTCTACCATTTCAGAAAGCTTTCCAATCTACATTAAGCCTTCATCTTTTTCCCACAAGATCATTAGGTCTGGAAAAGACACGCTTGCAGCAATCAGACCCGAGGGCTCAAAAACAAGCAATAACTTGAAATTTTAGTCACATTGATTACTAAGTATTACTACACCTACAATTTAGTTGAGGAGCCCTGGTGGCACAGTGGTCAAGCATATGGCTGCTAACCAAATGGTCAGCAGTTCGAATCCACCAGCCACTTTGGAAACCCTATTGGGTAGTTCTGCTCTGTCCTATAGGGTTATTATGAGTTGGAATTGACTCAATGGCAATGGGACTGTTTAATTATTACCTTGGCTCTTACCCCGATGTATTTCATGCTCCTAATTTAGAAGAGATATGTTCATATTTTGCTTATTTCAGAAAATACTGATATCAAGACTACAGTGTCAGCTGCATGTCACACTCTGATTCAGACCAACAACATGTTCACTTCTCACACAATGCAATTCTTGGGGCTTCAAAATAATTTATCTAAGCCTAGTTCTCCCAATAATTTTTTCTCACTTTGACTCCTATCATTCTTATCTCAAGGGAATTTCTTTCCAACTCTTTTCTCTGTTAAAATCTTATCCTTTCCTTAGAGTCTAAATCGACTCTAACATTAGCAATGATATTTCTAAACTATCTAAGTTGCCTTTTAATTTTTTTTTTCTCGTACTTGCCATTTGGTCTTTATTATAACATCCATTAAATTGATATCGAACATTTTGCTTGTATATTTTCTCTCTCTCATTAATCTTTGAAAGAAACTATATTTTTGTATCTTCCTAGTACATGGCACAATTCAGTACATAATTTTAAGCACTCTCTACCTGTTTACTGACACAATATTTTAATATACTTTACCTTTGCCACTGACATCTTCTGTTGTATTTTTCTTCTGTTTTTTACATTTGTGGTGTTTCAGCTCTTTCCTGGCTAATGACAATCCACTTGAACTAGATTTATGCTTATTATTATTTTTTCGTGTGTGCTTTGGCAGTGAGTCTGGGTTTAATGCAGCATGAATTATGGGCTTCTCATTCATCTTTATATAGGAAAAACTGTGTGGAATAAAGAATTCACATGTCAGTCAATGGTTCTGTCATTTGGGAGGTTATATTGTAACAGGAATGGGCATATTACAATAAACAGGAGTGAAACAGTGAAAAATTGGGGTTGATAAATAGCTATGCCTATTACCCTTGCTGGATGCATGTTCTCAATACTTTGGAGACCCAAAAATGGGAAGACACACCACCAAGAACTTGGAAGCAGAGAAAATAAGACAACTATTTAACCAATCATTTGCAGAAAGTCATTATTGTCTTTACCATGGAATTGTAGGATCAGTTCTAGATCTGGAATAAAGTCAATGTCTCCAAAAATTCTAAGCCAGCCTTCTCTAACATCACTGCAGTTTGCTTCTTGAAACCGAGTGATAAATATTTCTTAATATTGGCTATCAGCATCAGAGCTGGCAAAACACTGATTAGGATAAAGTCATTTATTTGTCAGAGTTCAAAATATCTGCTATTACAAGTTTTTAGAGCAAGTTGATTAAGAAAGATTACTAGATTTACGTCTGACATTTGGGATGAGCCAAGCAACGTTTTGATATTTTAGAGTCAGAAAACAAAATGCTATACCTCATGCTTATTTTTTTTATGGAAAATGTTTAAAAAATCATAGATAGTCCACAAAATTGCCTATTGGCCACGTTTTCCAAGAGTTGGGGACCTGTGAGTTAAAAGGAAACCAGAAATAGTTAAACGTACCTGAAGAAGAAGGAAATTCCAGGGACTTGTGTTAAGAATCCCGTATGCGTGAGTTGGAGGCAGGATCTGATTACACGGAGCAGAATCGGAAACTTGTAGGTCCCAGTGTAAAAAGTACTGGCTATGTAATGTTTATAATTAACTGACAACAATCTTCACTCTTTTTTTCTGTGCTTGTCCTTTTTTTTTTTTGTCCTTAGCACCCACAAGGTGGGGGATGGCATCTCATTGCTTATAACTCAGGTCACCTTATGAAAAATATTACTTGTACTTCATTTTAATCATTTGTGAATCAAAAAGAAAATATGTCTTGGATCAAATCTTCCTTTCCAATAAGTATATTTTCACTAAAGCTTTACCATATTTACCTCTGTGGAGCCATGAATTAGATTAAGTTACGCTGGTAAGAGAAATGCTCATGTCTATATCTACATTTTATATGTGGTGACAGGAAGTCACACTGATCTTGTTTATTGAAGTTTTCTTGGGACTGTGCTTCTGATCAGTTTTATGTTTTCATCTTTTTTTTTGAAAAGTGAATATTAAGGGAAATAGTAACTCTTTACATTTGTTAATTCCTGAAAACAGTCCTGAGCACATAGAAAAAAAAAAAAAAACCGTTGTTGTCAATTCCGACTCACAGTGACAGATAAAGAAGATAGATAATATTTGCTGCCATAATCTCAGCAATAAGAGAATGCCTGGTGTATAGTGTGTTGAATAAATATTTGTTGATTCATTGGAAGAATAAATGAAACAACTGCACAAATATAAATTTACTGATGGTATAAATAATGACTAAAAAAATAATGGATGATGTGAAAATATTTAATAGAAAGAACTGATTTCTTAGGGATTCAGGGAATTAACTAGTTAAGGGAGAGGTAGGAGATGGTTGTGATCCAGGCTTGGAAGTAGAAAGAAATGTATAACACTTGCAGAACACTACAGGAAGAGCAGTATGAAAAAAACAAGAGAAGCAGGGAGAAGACCCATACTCGTTGCTGTTGATTCTGACTCATAGCGACCCTACAGGACAGAATAGAACTGCCCCATAGGGTTTCGAAGGAGAGACTGGTGGAGTCCAACTACCGACCTTTTGGTTAGCAATGTAGCTCTTAACCACTGCACAATCAGGGCTCCCAGGGAGAAGACAGATTATATAAAATTATATTAAATATTTTGGCCTTTGTCATAAATTAATGGGAAGCTATTTTTTAGCAGGTGAGTGACATGGTCATATCTGCATTTCTAGATATATTCTGACCCTGTAGAGAATATATTAGAGGGGCCAAGAGTAGATGCATGGAGACTAATTAGAAGGACACTGTAATGATTTAATTAGGTGCTTGCTGTAGAGGTAAGGAGAAATGAATGGCTTCGCCCACTATGTCCTTTTTGTCTTCTTTGTTCCTATGTATTTCCAATGAATTTCCATCTTTCTACATATGTTTTTCATCTCTGAATTAGACCTCAACCCCCTCCAAAGTGGCTTTTGTCCTTAAAATCAAGTGAAGTAACTTTAATTAAGGCAACCCATGACTTACATATTGCTAGATTCAGTGACAAATTTGGAAACATTTCAGTAGGATGACTTATGTGCCCGATGGCCTAAGATGGTCCCAATTTTCTCAAGACAGCCCAGGTTTACACCTGTTTCCCCAGTGTAACTACAATATCCTCTTTCATTCTTAAAAGTGTCTGGGTTGGACAATATATCTTATGGTCATTCTAACTCTTGGCAATATTCTATTGTGTTGACATTTTTCTTTGAAATGCTCTGGCAAAAGAAAAATTACACTAGATGGAAATATGGTTCTACCTAAAAAATGAGCACCAGAAATTTTAACTACATGGCTATTTGAATTTTTCTTATTATTTTAATGTATTTAAAAAGAATTGACTGTTAAACAAAAGTATTACCAATGCAGTATGGATTTTTACAATATATGTAGAAGTAAAATGTTTGACAGTCATAGCAAAAGGTTTGGGAAGGAAGATGAAAGCACACTCTTATAACATTTTTAATACTATATGTACAATAATGGACCCTGACATTTGGCCTGAGAGAAAATATAAAGACAGAGACACTCCTCATTTCCACAGAGTTGAGAACCACAAAGCTGGAGTGGTGGCAGTACCTAACGTTCTCAGATGAAACCACACAGGAAGTCTTTGAGCTAAGGAACTCATTACAGCCACCTTGACCTACCCCTAGCCCTCTGCCCAGCAAATCCGGAGTGAAAGGCCTTTCCTGTGTGAGAGGATTTCCGAAACCCTCAGGACACCTTCTCACGTATGTGTGATGAAGGCGGCAATAACACAACTTATTAATTGTTCTTCGTGAAAAATCAAGTTCTCAGGAACAATTTAGTACTTCATTTTTTCAAGTTTTTTTTTTTTCAAAGCTGTTTCTTGATAAATAAAATAAACTTGATTATTTCCCAAGATTTCCTACACTGGCTCCAAGCCCCGTCATTAACTTTCTTAGAAACGTTTTGATTGAGATGACAAGTTTGGTATCACATAAGCCAGGATTCTAATTCTATTTGTGCCGTATAGTAATTTTATCAACTTGGTTCAGTTTAACTTCCTAAACTAATATCTCGTATGTGTAAAATAAGAATAGTAGTGCCTTTCTCAGTGGGCTCTTATAGGGATGAAAAGAGAAAACATTATGAGCTATTGCTATTGTCCTTTTGTTGTTTCCAACTCAATATCTTTTTCCTCCTTTCGCGTACTTTTCCTCTTTTTTCCATCAGGAAATATATAGTAAAAACCTCATGATTTGGCAGAATCAAGGACCACAATTGTCCAATATAAGAAATGCTATGACTCTTTTTCCCCTTTTTAGAGGCTTCCCCATTGGCTTGCTGATGTCAATGGCCCCATACTTGGAACACATTTATTTTGATTATGCCTGGCATAATACAGTAAACAACCATTCATATGCACCTTATACTTCTTTTTTTAATAAAAATGTTCTGAAGGGAGAAAGGAAAAAAAGAACATAACAGGTATTGAATAAAATGAAAAAGTCCAAATTAATGAATAAGGAATGGATGCAGAAAAGAAAAGGAACATTATAAAAAGTTTGTTTTGTTTTTTATGGTTTCATACCTTTTCTGATGTCCTGCTCTAAATCAGAGTTGCTATTTAGGAAACTTTAAATGGCTATACATTGACATTACTTCTTTTTTTTGAACATTTTATTGTGCTTTAGGTAAAGGCTTACAGAGAAAATTAGTTTCTCATTCAATCATTTATATACAAATTGTTCTGTGACATTGGTTGCAATTCCCACAATGCATCAGCACTTTCCCCATTACCATCCTGAGTTTCCCATTTCTACTCGTCTGGCTTTTCTGCCCCTTCCTGCCTTCTCATCTTTGCTTTTGGGCAGATGTTGCCCTTTTGGTCTCATATAGATGACTGGTCTAAGAAGCCCTTTCCTCACATACATTATTATTTATGTTATAGCCTGTCTATTATTGGCTGAAAGGTGATCTCAGGGAGTGGCTTCACTTCCAAGTTAGAAGGGCGTCTCAGGGCCACAGTCTCAGGGGCTGATACTACTTTTTTTTTGATTAATTTTTATTATGTTTTAAGTGAAAATTTACAAATCAGGTCAGTCTGTCACACAAAAATTTATACACACCTTGCCATATACTCCTAAATGCTCTCCCTCCTATGAGACAGCACAGTTCTTCCCTCCACTCTCTCTTCTTGTGTACATTCAGATAGCTTCTGGCCTCCTCTGCCCTCTCATCCCCCCTCTAGACAGAGATGCCAACATAGTCTCATGTGTTCTCTTAATCCAAGAAGCTCATTCTTCACCAGTGTCATTTTCCATCCCCTATTCCAGTCCAAACCCTCTCTGAAGAGTTGGCTTTGGGTATGGTTCCATTCCTGGGCTAACATAAGGTCTCGGGACCATAGCCTCCTGGGTCCCTCCAGCCCAGTCTCACCATTAAGTTTGGTCTTTTTATGAGAATGTGGGGTCTGCATCCCACTGCTCTCTTGCTCCCTCAGGGTTTCTTCTGTTGAGTTCCCTGTCAGGGCAGTCATCGGTTGTAGCCAGGCACCATCTAATTCTTCTGGTCTCAGGATGATGTATTCTCTGGTTTATGTGGTCCTTTCTGTCTCTTAGGCTTATAATTACCTTGTGTCTTTGGTGTTCTTCATTCGACCTTGCTCCAGGTGGGTTGAGACAAGTTGATGCATCTTAGAGGGCCACTTGCAAGCATTTAAGACCCCAGACGCCACTCTCCAAAGTGGGATGCATACTTTTTCTTAATAAGTTTTGCTATGCCAATTAACTTAGATGTTCCCTGAAACCATGGTCCTCAAATCCCTGTGCCTGCTACGCAGGCCTCTGAAGCATTCAGTTTATTCAGGAAACTTCTTTGCTTTTGGCTTAGTCCAGTTGTGTTGACCTCTCCTATATTGTGTATTGTCTTGCCCTTTACCTAAAATAAAACTTATCCACTACCTAACTAGTGAATACCTCTCCCCCGCCCCCCCGCCTCATAACCGTCAAAGAATATTCTCTCCTCTGTTTAAACTGTTTCTCCAGTTCTTATAATAGTGGCCTTATACAATATTTGTCCTTTTGCAACTGACTAATTTCACTCAGCATAATGTCTTCCAGATTTCTCCATGTTATGAAATATTTCATGGATTTATCGTTGTTCTTTATGGATGCGTAGTATTCTATCATTTGAATATACCATAGTTTATTTATCCATTCATCCATTGATGGGCACCTTGGTTGCTTCCATCTTTTTGCTATTGTAAACAGTGCTGCATTAAACATGGGTGTGCATGTACCTGTTCTTGTAAAGGCTCTTATTTCTCTAGGATATATTCCAAGGAATGGTATTGCTGGATAGTATGGTAGTTCTCTTTTTAGTTTCTTATGGAAGTGCCAAATCGATTTCCAAAGTGGTTGTACCATTTCACATTCCCACCAGCAGTGTATAAGTGTTCCAGTCTCTCCACAACCACTCCAACATTTATTATTATGTGTTTTTTGGATTAATGCCAACCTTGTTGCAGTGAGATGGAATCTCACTGTAGTTTTGATTTCCAGTTCTCTAATAGCTAATGATTGTGAGCCTTTCCTCATGTATCTGTCAGCAGCCTGAATGTCTTCTTTAGTGAAGTGTCTGTTCATATCCTTTGTCCATTTTTTAATTGGATTATTTGTCTTTTTGTGGTTGAGTTTTAGCAGAATCATGTAGATTTTAGAGATCAGGCACTGATCGGAAATGTCATAGCTAAAAACTTTTTCCCAGTCTGTAGATAATCTTTTTACCCTTTTGGTGAAGTCTTTGGATGAGCATAGGTGTTTGATTTTTAGGAGCTCTCAGTTATCTAGTTTTTCTTCTGCATTCTTAGTAGTGTTTTGTATACTGTTTGTGCCATGTATTAGGGCTCCTAATGTTGTCCCTATTTTTTCTTCCATGATCTTTATCATTTTAGATTTAGGTCTTTGATCCATTTTGAGCTCGTTCTTGTGCATGGAGTGAGGTATGGGTCTTGTTTCATTTTTTTGCAGATGGATATCCAGTTACGCCAGCACCATTTTTTAAAAAGACTGTCTTTTCCCCCTTTAACTGTTTTGGGGCCTTTGTCAAATATCAAGTGCTCATATGTGGATGGATTTATGTCTGGATTCTCAATTCTGTTCCATTGGTCTATGTATCTGTTGTTGTACCAGTACCAGACTGTTTTGACTACTGTGGTGGTATAATAGCTTCTAAAATCAGATAGAGCGAGGCCTCCCACTTTGTTCTTCTTTTTCAGTAATGCTTTGCTTATCCGGGGTCTCTTGGCCTTCCATATGAAATTCGTGATTTGTTTCTCCATCTCATTAAAAAACGTCATTGGAATTTGGATCAGAATTGCATTGTATCTATAGATGGCCTTTGGTAGGATAAACGTTTTTACAACGTTAAGTCTTCCTATCCATAAGCAAGATATGTTTTCCACTTATGTAGGTTTCTTTTGGTTTCTTCACTAGTGTCTTGTAGTTTTCTTCGTATAAGTCTTTTACATCTCTGGTAAGATTTATTTCTAAGTATTTTATCTTCCTGGGGGCTACTGTAAATGGTATTGATTTGGTGATTTCCTCCTGGATGTTTTTTTGTTGGCATAAAGGAATCCAACTGATTTTTTTATGTTTATCTTCTAACCT
Organism: Elephas maximus indicus; assembly: GCF_024166365.1. NCBI lineage: Eukaryota > Metazoa > Chordata > Mammalia > Proboscidea > Elephantidae > Elephas > Elephas maximus. The sequence goes on along the minus strand of NC_064822.1, from coordinate 67,499,932 downwards.
GTACAGGTTCCTCAGGACCACAATTAATTGTTCTAGAATTCCCATTCTTTGCAATGTTACCCATAATTGGTTATGATCCACACAGTCAAATGCCTTTGTATAGTCAATAAAATAGAGGTAAACATCCTTCTGGTATTCTCTGCTTTCAGCCAGAATCCGTCTGACATCAGCACTGATGTCCCTGGTTCCATGTCCTCTTCTGAAACTGGCCTGAATTTCTGGCAGTTCCTTGTCAATATACTGCTGCAGTCGTTTAAAGTCAGGAAAGGTGTGTGCCAGGGTTATATTCTTTCACCATACCTATTCAATCTGCATGCTGAGCAAATAATCCGAGAAGCTGGACTATATGAAGAAGAATGGGGCATCAGGATTGGAAGAAGACTCATTAACAACCTGTGTTATGCAGATGACACAACCTTGCTTGCTGAAAGTGAAAAGAACTTGAAGCACTTACTAATGAAGATCAAAGACCACAGCCTTCAGTATGGATTGCACCTCAACATAAAGAAAACAAAAATCCTCACATCTGGACCAATGAGCAACATCATGATAAATGGAGAAAAGATTGACTTTATCAAGGATTTCATTTTACTTGGTCCACAATCAACAGCCATGGAAGCAGCAGTCAAGAAATCAAAAGACACATTGCATTGGGTAAATCTGCTGCAAAGGACCTCTTTAAAGTGTTGAAGAGCAAAAATGTCACCCTGAAGACTAAGCTGTGCCTGACCCAAGCCATGGTATTTTCAGTTGCATCATATGCATGTGAAAGCTGGACAATGAATAAGAAAGACCAAAGAAGAATTGATGCATTTGAATTGTGGTGTTGACAAAGAATATCGAATATACCATGGGCTGCCAGAAGAACGAAAAAATCTGTCTTGGAAGCAGTACAACCAGAATGCTCCTTAGAAGCAAGGGTGGCGAGACTGTATCTTACATACTTTGGACATGTTGTCAGGAGGGATCAGTCTCTGGAGAAGGACATCATGCTTGGCAAAGTACAGGGTCAGCAGAAAAGCAGAAGACCTTCAGTGAGGTGGATTGACACAGTGGCTGCAACAATGGGCTGTAGCATAACAATGATTGTAAGGATGACGCAGGACCGGGCAGTGTTTCTTTCTGTTGTGCATAGGGTTGCTATCAGTTGGAACTGACTCGACGGCACCTAACAAGAACAACAATGTCTTCTGCCCTGATACTCTGCTGAACTCTTCTATTAGTTTCAGTAGTTTTCTTGAGGATTCTTTAGGGTTTTCTGTGTATAAGATCATGTCATCTACAAATAGAGATACTTCTACTTCTTCCTTACCAATCTGTTGCCCTTTATTTCTTTATCTAGCCTAATTGCTCTGGCTAGGACCTCCAGCACAATGTTGAATAAGAGTGGCGATAAAAGGCATCCTTGTCTGGTTCCCATTCTCAATGGGAATGCTTTCAGAATCTCTCCATTTAAGTTGATGCTGGCTGTTGACTTTGTAGAAATGCCCTTTATCATGTTGAGGAATTTTCCTTCTATTCCTATTTTGCTGAGAGTTTTTATCATGAAAGGGTGTTAAAAAAAAAAAAAAAAAAAACCCAGTGATGACTTTGTCAAATGCCTTTTCTGCATCAATTGATAAAATCATGTGGTTCTTGTCTTTTATTTTCTTTATATGGTGGATTACATTAATTGTTTTTCTAATGTTGGACCATCCCTGCATACCTGGTATAAATCCCACTTGGTCATGGTGAATTATTTTTTTGATATGTTGTTGAATTCTGTTGGCTAGAATTTTGTTGAAGATTTTGGCATCTATGTTCATGAGGGATATAGGTCCATACTTTTCTTTTTTTGTGGTGTCTTTAGCTTTTTGGTATCAGGGAAATGGTGGCTTCATAGAATGAGTTTGGTAGTATTCCGTCCCTTTCTATGCTCTGAAATACCTTTAGTAGTAGTGGTGTTCACTCTTCTCTGGAAGTTTGGTGGAACTCTGCAGTGAAGCCATCAGGGCCAGGGCTTTTTGTTGTTGTTGTTGGGAGTTTTTTATTTACCTTTTCAATCTCTTTTTTTGTTATGGGTCTATTTAGTTGTTCTACCACTGTTTGTGTTAGTTTAGGTAAGTAGTGTGTTTCTAGGAATTCATCCATTTCTTCTAGGTTATCAATTTTGTTTGAGTATAGTTTTTAATAGTAATTTGATATGATTCTTTTAATTTCAGTTGGGTCTGTTGTGATATTGCCCATCTCATTTCTTATTTACGTTATTTGTTCCCTTTCTTGTTTTTCTTTATTCAGTCTGGACAGTCGTTTATCAATTTTGTTAATTTTTCAAAGAACCAGCTTTTGATCTTGTTAACTCTTTCATTTGTTTTTCTGTTCTCTAATTCATTTAATTCTGCTCTAATTTTTATTATTTGTTTTCTTCTGGTGCCTGATGGTTTCTTTTCTTGTTCTCTTTCTAATTGTTTAAGTTGTAGGGACAGTTATTTGATTTTGTCCTTCTTTTTGTATGTGTGCATTTACTGATATAAATTGACCTCTGAGCACTGCTTTCGTTGTGTCCCAAATGTTCTGCTGGGAAGCGTTTTCTTTCTCATTGGATTCTATGAATTTCTTTATTCCCTCCTTAATGTCTTCTATAGCCCAATCTTTTTTGAGCAGAGTATTGTTCAGTTTCCAAGTATTTGATTTCTTTTCCCTGTTTGCTCTGTTATTGATTTCTACTTTTATGGCCTTACAGTCTAAGAAGATGCTTTGTAATATTTAGATGTTTTGGATTCTGCAAAGGCTTGCTTTATGACCTAATATATGTGGTCTATTCTAAAGAATGTTCCATGTGCACTAGAAAAGAAAGTATATTTTGCAGCTGTTGGGTGGAGTGTTCTATATACGTCTATGAGGTCAAGTTGGTTGATCGTGGCATTTAGATCTTCCGTGTCTTTACTGAGTTTCTTTCTGGACAGGTTCTTCCTGTCTTTCTCGGAAAGTGGTGTATTGAAGTCTCCTGCTATAATTGTGGAGGTGTCTATCTCACTTTTCAATGCCGTTAGAGTTTGTATTATGCATCTTGCAGCCCTGTCATTGGGTGCATATTTAATATGGCTATATCTTCCTGGTAAATTGTCCCTTTAATCATTATGTAGTGTCCTTTAAATCCTTTGTGGTGGATTTAAGTTTAAAGTTTATTTTGTCAGAAATTATTATTGCCACTCCTGCTTTTTGATTGTTGTTTGCTTGATTTTTTTTTTTCCCCATCCTTCACGTTTTAGTTTGTTTGTGTCCTTAAGCCTAAGGTGTATCTCTTGTAGGCAGCATATAGCTGGATTATGTTTTTTTTACCCCATCTGCAACTCTTGTCTCTTTATTGGTGCATTTAGTCCATTTACATTCAGCATAATTGTAGATTGGTATGAGTTTAGTGCTGTCCTTTTGATGCCTTTTTTGTATGTGTTGTTGATAATTTCATTTTTCCACTTACTGCTTTTTTGTGCTAAGTTTTTCTTTGTAAATTGTGTGTTCCTCTTTTTCTTTGTAGTTGAATTTGTTTTTGCTCAGTCCTTATGTTTATCTTGGTTTTTATTTTGAAGCATGGGATGGTTAGTTCTCTTTGTGGTTACCTTAATATTTACCTCTATTTTTCTCAGTGTAAACCTAACTTGTATCTTCCTATATCACCTTGATTTCCTCTCCATATGGAAGATCTGTGCCTTCTGTATTTAATCCCTCTTTATTGATTATTGTCATCTTTTACATAATGACATCAGTGATTCCCAGTTTTGAATTTTTTAAAACTTTTTTTTTAATTAATCTCATTTTATTTTTGTCATTTCCCTATCTGAGTTGATATCAGGATGCTCTGTTCTGTGTCCTTGTGTTGTGTTGATATCTGGTATATCGATTTTCTAACCAAAGAATTTCCTTTAGTAATTAGCTTTGGTTTGGTTTTTGCAAATTCTCTAAGCTTGTGTTTATCTGTAAATGACTTAATTTCGCCTTCATATTTGAGGGAGAGTTTTGCTGGATATATTATTCTTGGCTGGCAATTTTTCTCTTTCAATGCTCTATATATGTCATCCCATTGCTTTCTAGCCTGCATAGTTTCTGCCAAGTAGTCCAAACTTATAGATTCTCTTTTGTAGGTGACTTTTTGTTTACCCCTGGCTGGCTTTAAAATTTTCTGTTTATCTTTGGTTTTGGCAAGTTTGATGATAATATGTCTTGGTGGTTTTCTTTTGGGATCTACCCTAAATGGGTTTCGATGAGCATCTTGGATAGATATCCTTTCCTCTTTCACAATGTCAGGGAAGTTTTGTGCCAATAGATCTTCAACAATTCTCTCTGTATTTTCTGTTCTCTCTCCTTGTCCTAGAATTCCAATCACACACAGGTTATTCTTCTTTATAGAATCCCACATGATTCTTAGGGTTTCTTCACTTTTTAAAATTCTTTTATCTGATGTTTCTTCAAATATTTTGGTGCCAATTGCCTTATTCTCCATCTCCCCAATTCCACATTCCAATTCCTCAATTCTGCTCCTCTGACTTCCTATTGAGCTGTCTAGTTCTGTAATTTTATTGTTAATCTTTTGAATTTCTGAATGTTTCTCTATGGATTCTTGCAGCTTATTAAATTTTTCATTATGTTCTTGAATAATCTTTTTAATTTCTTCAACTGCTTTATCTGTGTGTTCCTTGGCTGTTTCTGTACATTGCCTGATTTCATTTCTGATGTCGTCCCTGATGTCTTGAAGCATTCTGTATATTAGTCTTTTGTATTCTACATCTGTCAAGTCCAGGAATATATCTTCATCCAGGAAAGATCTTGATTCTCTGTTTTGGGGGTTTGTAGAAGCAATCATGGTCCACTTCTCTATGTGATTTGATATCGACTGCTGTCTCTGAGCCATCTATGCTATTGTAATAATTTATTTTATATTTGCTCACTGAGTCTCGTTTTGTTTGGTTTCGATATACCCAGATAGGCTACTAACTTGATTGTCGAAGCATTTGAAGCACTAATGTCCTGTTACCAGATGGTTAGAGCTGTTACCAGGTATATGAACCTATGAGTCCATTCACTATTCTTGAATAGAATCAGCTCAGGTGTCATGGTCGGTCACCTAGTGTGTGGTGTAGGCTCTCACCTACTATCTTAGAGGAGTAGTGGTGATGGTCGTATGCACCAGTTTCTGGTAGTGGCAAGGGGTCACACTCCAAAGAGGGAAGGGTGCTGACAGCCTTCCCCCAAGTGCCAGTGAGGAAGGAGCATCTCTCTTCTCTAGAGTGCTCTGGTGGGTGGGCTTTGCAACTGTACCTTACTTAGGCACCCAGTGCTTATACCTGTAAAGACTGGTAGGCATCACTATCCTCAGACCCCTTTTGCGAGTGGCTAGGTGATATGGATGGAGTCTCAGCCCTCAGGTCCCTGCTGTGGGTAGGTGAGGGCTCTGTTTAACAGGTAGAGTGGTATCAGATCTCTGAAACCTACCTCTCCACTGCTCAGCTGAAACAATTACAGTCAGACCTCTAACAGAATTGCCTTTGCAGTATAATAGCCACCTGTTTCCATGTAGAGGTGAAAGCCAAAGTCTATGGATCTCTTATGATTGAACTGGAGCTGCTTCTGTTCCGATCTTCCAGTTTAGGAAAGTTGGGAATGGATTTTTCCCCTGACTGTTAATTTTCTACTTTCCCCAGGCCAGGAGAATGGGTTAGGAAAAAGCAAGGCACTTCTATCTCTGGCCCAGGGAATTAAAATATTAATGAAGCTGGCTGGGGCAGGGAGGGGAGGGATCAGACAGATAGGAGAGAGTAGCACAGTAAAATAGGAAAGTCACTTGTCTTGTGTCAAGAGGGTTATTTTATCTGAGATTCCAGAGGGGTGTGTAGACTGTGTGTGCTGGCTGGGTCCCCACTGAGATTGCCCCGGGGGTTAGGGCTGCTTCCTGTGCTTGCCTTGTCTTAGGAAGCCACTATCAGCCCTGCAGCACTTGCATCAAAGCACAGCACCAAGGGATCAGGGCTGGGGCGCTGCGCGGGCTCCGCAAGTAGTTGCTGCTTCTGCGCAGTCTCTCACTCCCTTGTCACTCAGGTTGATTTCTTAGTTCTGTGTTTGATGGTCAGGGTTTGTGGATTGTCATATATGTAATTGATTCACCTGTTTTTTCGGGTCTTTGTTGCAAGAGGGTTCAGTGGAAGCTTCTGCCTAGTTAGCCATCTTGGTCCTGCCTCTGATACTACTTTTTTAAGGCTGGAAAATGTATATGAATTTTGTAATGTGTTTTACTAATAATGAAAAGTAATAATAATTAAGGTATTACTATCACTATAGCCATGTCTCTATTTTCTTTTTAAATAAGAAAAAATATCTAAGCTTATTTATTTTATTCTTTTTCACAAAACTTTTTGTATTTTTTGGTTCTTATGAATGAAAAATATATTTATAGTGATAAAAAATTTGGTGAAAGGAAGAAAACAGTTAATTTCATATGATATGTAATATACTTGATAAATTAATACTTGATGATTTTTTGCAAATTTTAGTTCAGGATGGTAATATGCTGCTTGAGAACTAGTTATACAATGGAAATATTGTATTATCAACTGCATGTCTGATATTGTGGGGAGACACAGAGCTGTAGTGGAATGTGTTTTGACTAAGACAGGTATTCTATCCCAATTCTCACCACTTTCTGCCTATGCTGGAAAGACATTGATTTCTCTGGGTCTCAGTTTTTTCTTTCACAAAATTAGGAAATTGGAACATAGACCCTGTGTACCAATTTTGCATCTTTAAATTTGATTTTATATTGACATTTATTATTCTACTTTTAGACAGTATTTTCCAATAGAAAAAAAAAAAGAAAAGCTAGTTTTCAACCCACGTAATCTACATGAGAAATAGTCACATATTCTTGGTTCTTTAGATTTCAGGACTCATATTCAGCATGTACACACTGCTAAATCTTACTTATTTGTTAATACAGTGAAATACTTCTCTGTGCCACCTGGTAAGTGATATAGTCATACCACAGTAAGCAAAGAAATTCATACTATAAATTAACAAGTACTTCTATAGGGTCGCTATGAGTCGGAATCGACTCGACGGCATGGGGTTTTTTTGGGGAAGGAAACCCTGGTGGCACAGTGGTTAAGTGCTATAGCTGCTAGCCAAAAGGTCCGCAATTTGAATCCACCAGGTACTCCTTGGAAACTCTCTGGCAAGCAGTTCTACTCTGTCCTATAGGGTTACTATAAGTCAGAATTGACTCGATGGCAATGTTTTTTTTTTTTTTTTTCAGTATGTTGTTGTTAGCTGCCGCCAAGTTGATTTTGACTCATGGTGACCCCTTGTGTGCAGAGTAAAACAGTGCTTCATAACATTTTCAAGGCTGTGACCTTTTGGAAGCAGATCACCACCAGGCCTGTCTTCTGAGGCATCTCTGGGTGGGATCCAACTGCCAACCTTTCAGCTAGTAGTCAAGCCCTTAGCAGTGTGCACTACTGGGGACTCCCTATGTACTAATATATATATATACACACACACACTAATATGGAAACCTTGGTGGCATAGTGGTTAAGTGCAATGGCTGCTAACCAAAGGGTCAGCAGTTCAAATCCTCCGGGCACTCCTCGGAAACTCTATGGAGCAGCTCTACTCTGTCCTATAGGGTAGCTATGAGTCAGAATCGACTCCATGGCACCGGGTTAGGTTAGGGTTATACTAATATACTTATTTGTTCAATCTAATTGGCAAGCAATATTGTAATGCCCATTGGTAAATGGGCCTCCTGCTCTAGCAATATCTAAGAAGCATCCGCAATATCTGCCAGTATGGCTTGGGTCACTGTTAAAAGTTTAGTTGCACTGGACATTCTTTACAAAGCACTCTGTGTTTGGGAGAACAATCCATTTATCAGAATTCTCAAATTATGTGGTCTCCACTGCTTCTAAATAATTTTTCTTTGGTTTTGTTATTAAACCACTATAATTCTAGTACAATTAATAAATAACCAATGTTTGATAATATAAATTCAGAATATACACTAAATACATATAAAATAAAATTTCAGAAAAATAATCATAAAGTTTGCATAATTTTCACATTTATATATCACCTATATTGACTTTCTAATTTGGCAAGAAAACAAAGAAGAAATAATGTTAATTTGGAACTGAAGCTTGAAATGCCTTCTGACAGTGTAGAATATTAGAATATCCTGGAAGGTATATTGATACTGTGGAATTATTAGCTAAAATAATGTAATTTCTGGAAGAAAAATATATTTTTTAAAAAACATGAGTGTTTATTATTGCTAGTGACATAAATATGGATGCAATCAGTACTCAAAATTGGTATTTTCAAATATGAAAGTGTTAAAGTCTTACACTGAATCAAAACAGTAATCATATTCTACCAAAGTCCATGGTTCAAATAAAATAAATTTGCAATCATGAAAAATATCACAATTAATATCATGCAATTAAACTTTTATAGACAAAATTTTAAAAGTAATTTATGTGTGTCAATAAATCAAATGAAATGTACTTATAAAATGTCATCCGAATTATTTTTGACACAATATTGACTTTTGTGTCATGAAGAACAATGGCTGTATAGCATTTCTTAAAATGAGTGCCCCTCTGATGTTTTCTTCTTAGTTTCTAATGGTTCTTCTTCAGGTTTTATTCTGGTGATTACTTAATCTTACCAGAAGTTGTCTATGGAAGTTTTGTAGAAAAAAGAAAACAGGTCTCATATAATGTTTTGTAATGGCGCTCAAAGCGTTTGTTGACTGAAACATATAGATCAAACAATGTACATAACCCCCCTGAAGAAATGGCATTCTCTCCAGCAATGACCAAGGTCAGGCATATGCACACAAAGACAAAAATGTTTCAACTGTCTCCTAGTCAACAGTGATATGACATCCCATATATCTTAGGAAAGCAAAAAAAAAAAAAAAAATTGTCTTGTCTATTCCAACTCATCGTGGCCCCCAGGACAGAGTAGCATTCACCCAGGGGTTTCCAAGGCTGTAATCTTCGTGGAAGCAGACTGCCACATTTTGCTGCCACAGAACAGCTGGTGGGTTCAAATCATTGACCTTTCAATTAGCAGCCTAGTGCTTACTTCAAATATTTAGTTAAAAAGAAAGCAAAAATAAATTATGTATAGTACTTATTTAGGGGCTATAAGGTTGTTGGTGTCATTTTTTTTTTTTTCCTCTGAGGCTCTGTGGGTTTTATGTTCGTTTTGTTTGTACACTTTACTTTATTCTAAAACTTTTATGTACTAGGATATGTTTTCGGGATATTTACTGCTGCTCTCTCTGAGAATCAATCTTACTTATTAAAACTAAGTACTTGTAACACTGGATGGAATGAGCCTCCTTAATTAAATTTTCAATTTCTTATTTGTTTCATCTGCTTATTTTTCAAAGGTACTCTAGAACTGATTAGTAAAGTTCAAGAGCAATTCCTATTCTTTTTAAATTGTATTTTATTTACCCATGAGGAGCCCTGGTGATGCAGTGGTTAAATGCTCACCTGCTAACTGAAAAGTTGGCAGTTTGAACCCACCAGCCACTCCAAAAAGGAAAGATGTGGCAGTCTACAGCCTTAGAAACCGTATAGGGCAGTTCTACTCTGTTGTAAAGGGTCACCATGGGTTGGAATCAATTAGACGGTAATGGGTATATTTTAAGAGGCATCCCAATTTCAGAAATGTTAAACATAAAGGTCAATATATGTTAGACTCACCGAAATAGACTAAATAAAGAAAATACAAAAGTGAAGTAAAATATATGATAAAAATTAATAAGGATGATAAATCTAAAAGAAACAAAGTACTACAGCAATTTTAAGAGAAAAGCTATTACATCAAAAAGCAAAAACCAAACCCACTGTCACTGAGTTGAGTCTGGCTCAAACTATTATTACACTGTCTAATAAAATTACGTAAATAATTGAGTCTTTTGATGACAAAAGTGAGAAATAGAATAAATTTTTATTATGAAATAAACTTTCATTATGAAATAAGTTTGCAAATCTACTTAGATCATAATTTTAAAATAAGAATAATAAATATTGACCAGCTACTTAAGTGGGATTTTGATAAAATTATTTTCATGACTTAGATGATATTAGAACTACAAAAACCTCAGAAGTGTGATAAGGGCTAGACAAATTTCAAATGCAATGGCTATTAGTTCTGCAGAAATATATAGAGAATTTAACAGCATGAAAAAATGTCATTGATAGAAAGAAAAATTCTCTACTCATTAAGTCTAAGAAACACCTGCTGATTCTCATTTTAATGGGGTAGTTGAATGAAGACTTTAACACAACCTCCCTTATAATGCAGAACACAGTAAAATAGATAAATATATATATAGCCAAAAACAGCAAAAAAAAAAAAAAAAAAGAACAACAATTTCTTAAAAAACAAGTGATTTTTGCATTATAAGGATAATTTGCATTTGGCCAGCAGTTTTATAAGCTATAACCGAATTACAGAATAAAATGGAATATATTTTTTTTAATTTGATTTATCTCTTTGATGATATTACACACCTGTTGATGAATGTGTTAATATGATCCCTGCCACACTTGCAGGAGGGAGCACACAGGAGAAAGCCCAATGGCTTCCCAAAATGCAGAGAAGTCCTTGGCATTGGCAGGTGAAGTATGAAATACGAGAATCAAAAAAACAACACCAGGGATAATCTGTCTAGAAATAACCAAGGTTTGGCTTTATAAGTGAATCAACTATATTTAAAGAACAGGGAGAGAGTATATGGGAAATAAATCATTTCTGTTTTTATTTTTCCTGTGCTTTTACATATTCTGTAATAAGAGTAAATTCATATTAAATTCACAAATTACACTGTTTATTAAATACCACCAAAAGATTATTGGATATCAAAAGCCTATAGGGTAAATTCAAATTTCACTGAACGACATGAATGGCTTTTCTCAGCCAGGTCACCTATTATCTTTCCTATGTTATCTTGTGAATCAGTTGAGGCGTTGGGGGGAGACTGGTTTTGAATTATCACATAGAAGTACGTTGCACACACCTCATTTACATTAGCTATTACACTGCGTAAAATTGATATTTGTTTGTTAGTCTTTTGGCTGGATTGAGCTCCTCAAATGCATACCATATATTTACATCACTTCACCCCCTCCCCAGGTAATTTTACATTTACTGTGTCCACTATGTTACTATGTTTCCTGTATTAGTATGTTTACTAGAACATAGTAAACATAAAATTTATGTATATTCAGTGAGAAATTCCCTACAGTTTCTACATTCAGACTATGGTGACAAATTTGCACATATATCCCTCTAGTCAGAGATTTCCCCTCACACACTCATAACTGAAAAAAGAGGGAACAGTGTACTACCAATTTGGACAAAGAATCCAACTAGAAAATTACAAAACTGACCCTCTCTATGAATGACAATGCCATAAAAAAGGTGAAATGTATTACTTCAAAAAGTAACACAGAATTCTCAGAGACACAAACAAGGAAGAGAAGGTCATTTTTGGAAGTAAATATATTCTCCTTAAGAGACAGAAAACATGGTAAGAAAGGAGCTAGAAAATAAGGCACATAATGAAAAAATGACAAAACTCCCCAAACTGCTTTGGTTATAGTGGAAGTTGCTGTACCTAGCCATTTGCCAAAAAACCTATATTTTGGCTTAATGAGGATAGATAGATATGTACAAAGACTAGTGTACAGACAGAAATGTTAACAATCAGTAGACAAGCAATGTGTGTGTGCTTGTTTACATAGCTAAATTCAAACACAGCTGCAAAATTACTGGGATAATTAAGGTGTAAAGACATTTAGTTTTCATGTAATTATGCCTTGTTTTTCTGCATGCTCACCTATTTATGAAGTGAGGCAAACTTTGATAGATTATTAGCTCTTCTACCTGTTAGCTGTAGCTGAATTCAAGCATGCTGATGGATAAGCCTCAGCGTTCTCATCTGTGAAATGTAGGCAGCAGTATGATCTATCTCCTTGCATTCTGACAAAGATTATGATTAATGAAAAGCCTGGCATTCAGTAAAACACAGTAAATATTTAAACTAAGTCAATGTAGCAGTGGATTACCACTTCACTGAAAGGGCATGGGTTCCGTCAGCGAAATTTCAGTACTAATTGATTTTCTCAGTAATGAATCTTTTTCCTCCTTATATTTACTTCTGGCTTCTAAAGCTTGAAATCTCATAAACCGATGGGCTATGGCTGCTAACCAAAAGGTAGGCAGTTCGAATCCACCAGGCGCTCCTTGGACACTCTATGGGGCAGTTCTACTCTGTCCTGTAGAGTCACTATGAGTCGGAATTGACTCCAGGGCAAGGTTTTTTTTTTTTGTTTTTTTGACTGATAGTGAGTAGTTGATGTGCTGGTTACAAATGACTCTTTGAGCCTGATAGGTAGTGACTGATCTGCTTATTGATTTCCAGTTCCCGCCCTGACGTTCCTCCCTGATCTAACCAGGCGTTTTCTTGTCTTCCATTACCTCTTGTCTTTTACGTTTGTGTTTCTCTAGCTGAGTCATAGACCACAGAGTTTTGAAATGCAGAAATTTTCTTTCAAACTCTCTTAGTAAAACCCATTGCCATTGAGCCGATTCTGACTCATAGCAACCCTGTAAGCCTTCTGTGTTTCTGTGCTTTTACACAAAGTATGGGAAAAAAAAGATTCCAAAATCTGTAAATCTTTGTGAAAGCCGACCACCACATCTTTCTCCTGCAGAGCAGCTGGTGAGTTCGAGCCGCCTACGTTTCTGTTAGCAGCTGAATGCCTAACCCCTGTGCCATCTTGTTAGGGGATTCCAAACCATTTCGCCGATCCTTTGCAAAGCTGCCTGAGCTTTTGACCAACAAGAAGTGACCAATTTGTCACTGTTTGTTTGGCTATTTTAGCATAAGAAACCTGAAACTTACCAACATGTCACCACAGAAACACTGTTTCCAACCGCAGAGAGAGAATGCTGCCGCAACCAGCCAGCTCTGTGAAGTTCTTGCAGGTGGTGTTAACACCTTACATTACGCTCACTTGCATGCAGTTACTCATTATTAGTCATGCGTTTATTAATTGTTGAAACCATCATATTTTGAAATTAAGTTATATTTGTCTTTCTCCGCTCTAGCTAATTTATAAACCTCTTCCAATGAGAATTCCTGTTTCTCCAAGATTAATATTCTACATACTGTACAACATCTTTATTTGCACACATCTTCTACGTGGACGCTTCATTGTGTAAAATAGACAGAGGCAGACACTGAGGAGGGAAATAATGATATCCAGATCTTTCCCGTCATTCTTTATCTTTCAATTCTATCTGAGTTATCTATTTATTATCAGCCAGGTGCTGACTGAATAACTGCTTTGGATTTTTTCAGGAGAAGGGGGATTGAAAGTTTTCTTCCTCATTTCCAAAAATTTGTTCCATAAATACCTGTGAAGGCAAGTGCACTAGGGCTGCTACAACTGGAAACGGCTAATATTTCTGAAGGATTTTGCTAATTTCTCTGTAGGGCATAAAATTATAAAAGCATTCCATACTTGTGACAGAACATCAACCTGGTGTGGACAATCCAAATGCAAGCTCAGGTACTAGAATCGACACTGTACAGAACAGATCAAAATGGAGAGGTGAACAAGAAATTAAATTCAGTAAGCATCTCCCATTTTCTCTTACTGCTTTCACATGACTGGAAGGTGCAAGATATCACCCTTCGCCCTGATGAAAAACTGAGCAAGGACAGTAAGAAACAAGTCCAGTCAGGCTTGGGAAAGTGTCTCCTGATCTATGAGTGTTCCTGAGTGATGTATAAGAAGCTGGCCCCTCAGATCTGGCAATGCCAGGCTTCCAAGCACCAGGGGATGAACTTTCGGGTATGGGTAGGTTTTTAGGAAATACGTATTAGAATATTTAGGGGGCAATGGGGACATTATAACTGCAATGTACTTTAAGTAATACAGAAAAAAAAAATTATGTAGATATGTGTGTATACAAATACTAGATACATACGTGTCTTATCATCTATAGAGAAAGAGAGAAAAGGAAAAAAAACATAGTAACACTGCTAATATTTGAGATCTGTTTACAGGTATCCACTCACTTTTTTTGTAGTATTATTCTTGCAACTTTTTCTGTAATTTTGAAGTTAGTTTTTATTTCACTTTATAGAAGTAAAAATTCCCTCCCCTACTGAGCTCACTATTATTTAAAAAAAAAAAACAAAACTGGGAAAAAAATCAATACTGTCCCTGCAAACTGTTTTCTAAACAAACTGTAACATAAAGTAACCAAATAATTAATGAGGCAAAGTTACCATTTATACTAATATTTCGGCAAGAAGTGCAGAAATGATACAATTAAAATATCGGCATTTTGCAACATTGAAATGAATTAATGGATCTAGGAACTGATGATCAATTGCTGCTAACTTTACAAAAAAGAGACACTAGATATTAAAACAACAAAACAACACGTCTAACCACAGCGTAGAGGGGCAATCAGCAAAGCCAAGACTATGAAAGACTAGAACAAAAACAACAATGACAAAATCCTAAGTGCCCAGTCTCTTCAGCAACAGTAAAAACAACGGTAAGAGATTTATCAACCAGTCACAGTAAAGAATCCCTGGTCTGCTTAAAAAATATAAAACCATCTGGGAAATGTGAACTGCAGTTAAACAGCTTATAATATGAAGGAAGTATTGTTAATATTGAGATTATGTTTTAACATGGAGCATTTACCTTTTAGGAAAGTTAAAGATTGTGGCTTGATGCCTGGGATTGCAAAATAATCTAGGCTGGGGTGTGAGTTGATATTTGTTGAAGCTGGGTGATGAGTACATTGTAGTTCATCAAACTATTGTCTCTACCCTACTTAGTGTTTAAAATATGATTTCAATAACAAACATTAAAGAATATGAAAACCTTTTTCCATCCACTGGGCACAGAGAGCATTACAATGGATGCCCTGTTCCACTGACGTAGTCATAGTCAGAAATAAGGTCAGGACAGGAAGCTAAACAATGAAAGCAGAATAAAAATAAGACAAAACAGACCTGAGGAAAGCAGAAACGCTCATCGCAGAACACTTTGAAAGTCCTCTTGTGGTTTTATTCTAAAGAGGATTACTACGAAGAGCCAAGTAAGAAAATTTAGCATTGGGCAGAATGTTTTAAGAAAGACAAGGATGTAGCAAGGGGATTCATTTGATGGTGGAATAAATAAGGCAATGATTATATCTATTGTGCACTTTTTTAAGTGCCAAGCACTTTTCTAAGCACTTTTCATGTATCAATGTACTTAATCCCACAACCACTATGGGAGGTAGGTGCCCTAGTTATCCCCCTTTGGCACAGGGGGCATCTAAATCAGAGAGAGCATACACATCTTGCCCAAAGTTTTACAGTTAGCAAGTGAAGGGGATGAGATTTGCATTAGGTCCTGGTGGTGCAGCAGTTAAGTATTTGGTTACTTAACCCAAAGGTTGGTGGTTCAAACCCACTCAACAGCTCTGCAGAGGAAAGTCCTGGTGATGTGCTCTCTTAAAGATTAAACCAAAAACCCATCACCATTGAGTCATTTCTAATTCATAGCGACCCTACAGGACAGAGCAGAACTGCCCCACAGGGTTTCCAAGGAGCAGCTGGTGGATTCAAACTGCCAACCTTTTGGTTAGCAGCTAAGCTCTTAACCACTGGGCCACCAGGGCTCCTCATAAAGATTACAGCCTAGAAAATTCTATGGGGGCAGTTCTACTCTGTCACACGTGGTTCCTATGAGTCAGAATCAACTTGACAGCACCTAACAACAACAGGCAGCCTGGCTTTGGAACCTATGTGCATAACCACTACTGCGCTGGTTGCCATCACAGAAGAGACGGCCCGTCCGCCGTACCTAAACACACCGGACTGTGTCATTACTGTCAGAGGCTTGGATCAGGATGGCAAACTGCACGTGTACACTCCGTGGAACACCACGAAGCCTTCAAGGCTCATCAGAACGGATGGATGAACGGTTGGGAACAAACACATACAGTCTGTTGTTTACATGATTATGTGATTTCATAATCTCAGTGAGAGCAAATGGATTCGCTTGGAGTTGCAAAATTAAAAGTTTTCCTTCAGAAGATATTAACAATACAAGGGAGGAGAGATGGTGGATCACCCATTGACATCTGAGCCTCTGGGCACACAACCAAAGGGACAAGCAATGGTAGAGCCAAACTGGTGCCAATCTCTGAGAGTAGGTTGTATCTTTGGATCCTTTTGCCTGGACGTTTGGACCTTTCTTGTTAAATTATGCTAAAAGTTAAGTGACAATAACAAAAACAAGTATTAAAAAAAAAAAAAAAGATACAGCAAAGTCTTTGGTGAAGGCAAGACCCCCTAGTTAGGTCTTCCAGAATTCTTGAAATTCTTGAACATCTTAGTAATAATTGGTTAAGTACCCAACACCCATTTTCAAAGTTTTGAAGGCCTGAGTGAGCGGATGAACTGGGGAAATCTAGGGCTCAGAGACCACCGCTGAAAGCTGCAATCAGTGATGGATCTCGCGCGCCACCTTGTGGCCCTAAGTGCAATGTACATAATTGTTTCGAAACCGAAACTCCCTACGCTGTGAGGAGCGAGGAAGGGTTGGAGCTGGAAGCTGCCTTGAAAAATAGCTCATCAACGTCTTGCAACCAGATCAGAATAGCATCAAAGTCAGAGCTGGCAGAAGAAGGGTGGCTTCTTTTCTTAAGATACACCAGAAGCCTCGTGCTATAAAATTGGTTATTCTATTGCAGAAGCCTAACTCACTAACTGGGGTAGTCTTAGATTCTGCTTAACCGCAAGAATTGATGGAGAAGGAAGTATAGAACTGGCAAGTATTATTCTACTATTGTTTACTTAGAAGGAAACAAGAAAAATTCAGAAAAGCAGCTCCTGTTTCCAGAACCATTACCGATGTACTTTTCAACAAAGACCGACTGTTGATCACCCCTTTCAGTTCCTAGCACAAATCACTTGAGGAGCCCCCAGTGGATGGTGCTGGAGGGGGTTCCTGGCATTGGCGTTTTCATAAAGCTCAGCATTGATGCTGCAGCGCAGCCAGGACAAGAAACCACAGTGTGGTCCAACCCAGGACAGTAGGTGGATGGTCATTCTAATTGACTGTGGTTACAAGGACCAAGCTTATTTTGTTCAAGGATAAACAAACAAAAACAGCTGACAGTACAGTTGTCATATCCCGATTGTAACAAACCAATATTAGCCAAATTCGAAAAAATGACAGGGAGAGTAAAAGAAACCCAAAGGATTATTTTTAAAAAAATTTGCTGTATGTTTTTATTGTTAATTGCCATTGGGTTCATTCCGACTCATGGTGACAGGCCCTGATAAATCTGTTCCCCGAAAAAATATTCCTTGAGGGCCCCATGGTCTTCCTTCCTTTTTAGGTTATAGAATTATTGTACTATAGAATTATTTTTACACTGTGAATTTCTGTCATTCTTTGGCAAGTATAATAGCTTACCTAGTGCTTCTCAAGAGTCCATCTACATACATAAAACCTTGTTTCAAATACAATTTCCTATATTTACTCCCAGAGATTAACATTTAGTAAGTCTGGGGTGGAGAGTAGAAAACCCCCTTGTTTAACAAGCAATCCAGATGAGCCTGGTGCAGGTGGTTTCACGCATCTGACTTTGAGAAATGCTATGTCATTATGCTGCTTGGTTTTTCACTGTGGGTTGTGGGGATGTTTGGTGTAAGGGGTGGTCTAATATTTTCTGCTACTGTAGTTTTCAAAGTATGGCCCCTGAACCAGCTGTATCAATATCCCCTGGGCACTTATTCAGAGAAAAAAAAAAAAAAGTCAATTCTGACTCATAGCCACCCTATAGCACAGAGTAGCACTGCCCGATAGGGTTTCCAAGTAGCCAAGCTTTTAGTTAGCAGCCTGAGTTCTTAACCACTACACCACCTGGGTTTCCAGGGCACCTATTAGATATGCAAATTATCAGTCCCCCACCTCAGACCTACTGAACCAAAAACACCGGGGATAGGGCCCAGCAAATATGCTTTAATCAGCCCTCCAAGGGATTCTGATGCATTCTAAAACTTGAGAGCCACTGGTCTCCTCCATGGAGTTCTGGTGGCACAGTGGTTAAGAGCTTGGCTGCAACCAAAGGTAGGCAGTTCAAATCCACCAGCTGCTCCTTGGGAACCCCATGGGGCAGTTCTACACTGTCCTATAGGATTACTATGACTGGGAATTGACTCCAAGGCAACGGGTTTGGGTTTTTTTTTTTTTTTTTGTCTACACCATGATTTTGATATTGCTTCCTTTTGTTAGAATTTTTTCCTTCAGACTGCTAACACATTATCTTTTGGAAGGAACCTATCAGTCAATCAATATTAGGGAAAAAGCATGGGATTTAAACTTAGAATAGTTGGGTGTGAATCCCAGGTCTGCCACTTACTAGGAATAAAACCATGTTTTCACCCCTTGAGCCTATTTTCTCATTAAAAACTTAGAAAGGAAGGGAACTCACATTTACCCACCACCCAGAGCCAAGAACTTTGTCTGCAGCTTTACCATTCTCATTTGATCACCACCACACACCAGCAATTGGTATTACCTCTAGTTTATCGATGAGAAAGCAGGTACGTAGAAGGCTCAGAAAAGTGCACATGCTTGTCTAACCTGGACCTATTAGACTCAATCCCTTTGACAGTGTCTCCTTATCTACAAAATGTGGATAATAACTCCATGAGTTTGTTACGAGGATTAAATAAGGCAGTGGGGTTTAAAAGGATTTGTAAAATATAAACATTTTGTTGGTGGTGGTGCTTTTATCCTAGTAGTGGTGGATTGCTTGGAATCAGCAGCTACAAATCCACAGCTGAAGAAAATCAACAACCAGCAACTTCTGCTTCCTGGTGATTTGAGAACGGAGTTCTCCTCCCCTGACTCAGGTTGGTTGCCTAGGTGACATGGGATAGAAAGTTGCAGTTCTGCTGCTCCAGTGGCAAGCGTAGAGGCCTTTGCCCAGAGCAGCACAGTGATGTGGCTTCTGTGTTTTGCCTGAGAAATGGGCTTAATCGACCAGTAGCTGGAGAGGACACCTTCCAATTTTCAGGTCAACCTTGATGATGAGCATCCTGCAGTCTCGGCTGGAGAGCTGGTTCCCCTACTGGAATCTGGAACAACGGAGAACTCGGCAGGCTGCAACAGCTTACAGGGGCGCGAGGCGTCTGTGCCTACCAGGAGTGCAGCTGTGGTGACCGTTTTCCTGGAAGAATTACTTGAGGATATGCCTCATCTGATAAAGCCAAGCATCATCTTAGCATTCTAGGAACTGCAGATCAAATGAGCTTCCCCTGCACCATGGTGAAAACTGTTTTTTTTCTTTCCTCCTAGCAAATATACCATGATATGATTCTATTGCCAAAAAAACTGACATATCTAACTTTATCAAAATAGGTCGAAAATTGTGCGTTTCAAGTAGAAGACACGTAAGTAAAACCCGAAGACAGAACCTGTACTGTTGAATATTTTATGTTTCTTTGTTTGAGGGATAAATTATAAAGAATAATAAACAGGGTAGGCAATTATATTTTACAAAGAAATTGTATGTGGTGTAAATGTAATGTTTTTTATGGAAGTTCGAGTTAAATGTGTGAATTTTCAAACTATTCTTTATCACTTACACATTTTTCTATATTAAGACATTAATTGCTATACACGTTGGAAACATATTATTAAACTTGAAGATGCTTTTCTGAAATGCTGGAGCGCCACGTTAATGTCCACAAAAGAAGAAGGGTGACTTTGCTATTAATAAAATTAAAAAAAGATTGAAAATGTGCATTTGAATTATGAGATTTCTTAAAGTTCTAAAATTCTTTGTCAATAAGCCCATTCCTAGACCGAAGTTATATTAATGATAAATTGGGAGATTAAAACTGTATCAAAGCAGAAGAAAAGGAAATATGGCCATGCTAGTAATACAATATGGGTTTTGAAACTTCTTCCTAAGAAGTCTTGAGTGAGTGATGCTAAAACATTCTCCTAACAAATGATCCCACTGCCTGGAACTCAGGCAACTGCAGCTTTCCTTCATTTCACTTGTACTTATTGAGCTCCTGCTGTATGCCAAGCATTGTGCTGGGCAGGGAAGGCAAAATGTAAATGAATCCAATGTCAAATTTTCCTTCATAGAGTCCGACGGGGGGAAGACATTAAAGAACTTTCCATGTGTGCATTTTACATTGTTACATACTGTAATACACACCATGAAGGAAGAAACCTATGTTTGTATGTGATCAAGGGAATTGATTTAGATTGAGTGTTTCAGAGGACTCTCCAAGGAAGAGGCATTTAAAGTGAAACCTCAAGAGTAAATTAAGAAAGAAGTAGCTGTGGAAACAGTCAGAAGGACAAATATTCTAGATAAATCTTAGAAGGTCTTGAGGTTACAGAACACTTGGTGAGCTCGAGAAACTAAGAGAGCTACCATAGCTATAGCACAGAGTGTGAAGGGGATAGTGTCATTAGGCAAAGCTGGATAGGGAAGCAATTAGGAAGGAACAAGGAAGTAATTACCAATGTATATTCTGTTCTAATTGATTTTAAGGCTTAATTTTTCTCCCAAAGATGCCTCACCTATACCCGCTAGCTAATTTTGAGATTTGCATTGAATACGTGGGATATTAAAAAAAAAAAAAAAGTCCAATCTGCTTT
Organism: Elephas maximus indicus; assembly: GCF_024166365.1. NCBI lineage: Eukaryota > Metazoa > Chordata > Mammalia > Proboscidea > Elephantidae > Elephas > Elephas maximus. The sequence goes on along the minus strand of NC_064822.1, from coordinate 67,479,173 downwards.
TCTGCATTGTTGGATCACCTTTCTTTTGAATAGGCATAAATATGGATCTCTTCCAGTCGATTGGCCAAGTAGCTGTCTTCCAAATTTCTTGGCATAGAAAGTGAGCACTTCCAGCACTGCATTCATTCATTGAAACATATCAATTGGTATTCCATCAATTCCTGGAGCCTTGCTTTTCGCCAGTGTCTTCAGTGCAGCTTGGACTTCTTCCTTCAGTACCATCACTTCTTGATCATATGCTACCTCCTGAAATGATTGAATGTCTACCAATTCCTGAATATTCAATATACTATGGACTGCCAAAAGAATGAACAAATCTGTCTTGGAAGATGTACAGCCAGAATGCTTCTTAGAAGCGAGGGTGGAGAGACTTCATCTCACATACCTTGGACATGTTATCAGGAGGGATTAGTCCCTGGAGAAGGATATCACGCTTGGAAAGTAGAGTCAGTGAAAAAGAGGAAGACCCCCCAATGAGATGCACTGACGCAGTGGGCTTGAGCATAACAACAATTGTGAGGATGGTGCAGGACCGGGCAGTGTTTCATTCTGTTGTACATAGGGTCACTATGAGTTGGAACCAACTTGATGGCACCTACCAACAACAATCTGCTTTAGTCTTCACTGCTGCACTGTACTGCACAGTTATTTTAGATTCAACACAAATGTACTAAGAAGCAAGCACTGTGGCGTAGAGAGGAATTATAATCCAGGTCTTAAGGTACTCAAAGGAAGAGCGAGCTATCCAAAGGAAAATTTATAGTACACTAGGACTAATGCAAGCTCTAATGGAATTATATACAAAAAAAAAAACAACAAAAAACCCTCACTCTGTAATTCTGAGAGGCAGGGATTATCCTACTTTATAAATAAGGAAATGAAATTTATGGAGGTTAAGTGACATATTTATATACAGCTGCAAGTAAAATTATCTTTATTTTGGATGTCCATGTGTCTGGCTAAAATATCTATTACTATGGAAGCAGGAAAAGGAGCCCTGGTGGAGTATTGGTTAAGTGCTTAGCTGCTAACTGAAAGTTTGGTGGTTTGAACCCACCAGATGTGGCAGTCTGCTTCCGTAAAGATTTACACCCTTGGAAACCCTATGCGGCAGTTCTACTCTGTCCGATAGGGTCACTGTAAGTCAGTATCAACTTGATGGCAATGAGTTTAATTTACTTTGGCCATGATGACGGCACATGCATGAAATCTGGAATTAGACCTGGGTTTGAATCTAGTTGTATAGCTTTATATTATTTGATCCTGGAAAATGTATTCTTTCTCCATTGCATCGTAGTCAAGTTGAATTGAAATATTCACCTTAAAGTTTAAAGATTCAGTGAGAGAACACTAAGCAATGCATATATAAAAATTGGCCAAAAAAAGTTTGTTCTCTTTCCCCTTTAATTTCCCTTCTTGCTCACTAGTGGGTAGTTAAGAACATGGGTCCCTGAGGGTTTTGCCATTTAGGGCTTATAAAGTTGACTAAAAGAAGGCAAAGAGAAAGGACACGTAACTTGCCATTCTATAACTAGTGATCCTGAAGCACAGGACTACACTCCGGAAGCAGAAAGTTCTTCCAGTGGTCCTGTAGAGCATCACCAGGCTGCACAGGGCACCCTCATTGGAAGGCAGTATTTTACACAGTTCATTCTGTTCAGGATGGTTAAAAAAAAAAAAAAAAAAACCCAGTGGATATAAGTTGGTTATATTCGTTAAATGTGTGTATAGCATAGCACGATGAATATTTGTCTGGACATTTTATAATTATTTAGCACAGTGATTAAAGTGATTGGTAACTGCGAGGTTGGCGTTTTGAAACCACCAGTGTTTCTACAGGAGAAAGGCACCACAGCCTGCTCCCATACAGATTTACAGCCTCGGAAATCCTATGGGGCTGCTGAGTTGAAATCAACTTGACAGCAGTAGTTAGCCAAAAATTTTAAAAGATTCATGGTATCGATTCCATCCTGATAGAACTAAAAAACATTCTATCTACTTCTGTCCTATAGCTAGGTTTTACTTGCTGCTGTGGAAAAAGGGATAAACAAAACTATCTTTGAGGATAAATGGCAGCAACCACCATCAAAAGCCAGTTCTAAAGAAGAGTGTAACAGAAAGGAACACAGCCCTCACTGTTGTGCTTCACATCAAAGTCTGAGAGCTGAGACTTCCAAGTCAACGTATTCCGCTTCATTTTCCCTGACTCATGCCATACTCTGCATTTGCTATCACCAATATATAAAAAACAAAGAACAAACGTAAGGCAATCTGGAAGAAGATTCTTGCCAGGTAGGCTAAGTAATTGCTATTTTAGGTTTAGATGAAATTTATTCATAATATTTAATAATACTGTTTAGTGGTTTGCAAAGGGTGTTATTTATTATTCACATTCTTATGACCAGTAGTGATTATTAGGTCTATTTGGGAAGAAGACAACTCAGAATTTCATTTGTATAGAAAGTAAGTAGGCCAGGTCACAGAGCTGCTTAAGTAGTGGAGCTGAGATTCCAGCCCTATTTCCTGCCGTTCAATCTTCTTATTCTTCTAAGCTCCAAGATGTTCCCAAAGTTATTTGAACGGCCCCAGATGTATCATCGGGATAATTTATTCTCAACCCAATTACCTAGTCCTTGAACTGAAACATTCAGTCCTCATTCTTTCAATATTTTTTGAGCCAGGCACTGTTCTGCCAATTTTGGATAAATCAGTAAACAAAGTTGGTCCACATTCTACAGGCCAAGAGAATGGCTTAAGTCTTTTGTTAGTCACTGCTGAAATACCTGTACATCTATACAAAGGCATGTTGAAAGGTGTTATTTGACTACTTCTAACAGTGATCAAAACCTGTTACTTCAAAGTTTGAAAATAATCTGGCTGTCTTTACAACAAGCTGCACTAAAGGTACTGGTGAAAAACAAGGCTCCAGGAATTGATGGAACATCAACTGAGATGTTTCAACAAATGGATGCAGAGCTGGAAGCGCTCACTTGAGAAATCCGGAAGACAGCTACCTGGTCAACCAACTGGAAGAGATCCATATTTGCGCCCATTCCAAAGAAAAGTGATCCAACAGAATGCAGAAATTATTGAATAATATCATTAATATCACATACAAGTAAAATTTTGCTGAAGATCATTCAAAAGTCGTTGCAGCAGTATATCAACTGGGAAGTGCCAGAAATTCAAGCCAGGAATGAAGGCTATTATTGCTGATGTCACATGGATCTTGGCTGAAAGCAAAAAATACCAGAAAGATGATTACCTGTATTTTATTGACCATGCAAAGGCATTCAACTGTGTGGACCATAATAAATTAAGGATAACATTGCAAAAAATGGAAATTTCCGGACACTTAATTGTGCTAATGTAGAACTTGTACATATACCAAGAGGCAGTCGTTCAAACAGAAGAAGGGATACTGCGTAGTTTAAAGTCAGGAAAGGGTGCATTAGTGTTGTATCCTTTTACCATACTTATTCGATCTGTATGCTGAGCAAATAATCAGAGAAACTGGACTATATGAAGAAGAACAAGTCATCAGAATTGGAGGAAGACTCATTAACAACCTGAGATATGCAGATGATACAACCTTGCTTTCTGAAAGTGAAGAGGACTTGAAGCACTTACTGATGAAGATCAAAGACTATGGCTTTCAGGATGGATTTCACCTCAACATACAAGGATGGCGAGACTTCAATTCACATACTTTGGACCTGTTATCAGGAGGAACCAGTCCCTGGAGAAGGACATCCTCCTTGGTAAAGTAGAGGGTCAGTGAAAAAGGGGAAGACCCTCAATGAGATGGACTGACACAGTGGCTGCAAAAATGGGTTCAAGCATGAAAACGATTGTGAGGATGGTGCAGGACAGGGCAGTGTTTCACTCTGTCATACATAGGGTCGCTATGAGTCTGAACCAACTTTACAGCACCAAACAACAGCAGTATGTCCTTAAAGAGTAACAGACACAAAGTGTCCATAACTATAAGAATAAAAGAAAAAAAAAAAGAAGGAAGCAAAAATGGGGCAAGGCGCTATGACACAACGGGGTAAATAGATTCACACCATCAGTCTCTCTCAACTTTTGTGACAGGGACTCTAATACCAAAACCAAACCAAACCAAACCCAGTGCCATCAAGTCGATTCCAACTCATAGTGACCCTATATTTGTGATTTTTAATTAAAAAAAATTTTAAGCATGCACCAAAATACACAGAAAAACAAGCTCTGAAGAACTGCATCATCCATAGGACTGTGTCATAGGCTGCAGCTGACCAAATACAGAACTTCCACTGTAATATCCTGGTTAATAAAGGGGCTGTGGGGAGGAGTGTCAGGAGGCATGATCTAAGACTATTCAGGGCTGCCTGGAGGTGACAACCTAGACGCAGAAGCACTTAAGGACAAAATGACCAGTTTCTGAAAATATTTGGTTTCATGAAACTTAAAAAAAAAAAAAAAACATAAGTGCTTATAGCTTGTTCAGATTTGTCAGAGTAAAAATATCTAAAAGAAAACACAGCTAGAAGTAGCTGATTATAAGTTTTGTGTAAAAACTGGATGAAATGAATATATCATTTATTTCCCAGAAATGACTTTTTGTTGTTGTTGTTGTTGTTACAGCTGATTTGGAGCTGTATTCGTGGGCAAATGGACATGTACGCTTTCCACAAACCAAAACCTCCAAATCATACCATACCTATGATATCTGATGGTTAAAGATGTACATACAGTGTAGAATTATAAGCTTAATATATTTTCCAAGGCAGTAACTGACAATATGGTATCCAAAGAACCAATGCAACAGTCAGAAGATTGTGTACCACATTACTCCAGGGGGCACTGTTCACATCGTGGCCCCCGGAGTTGGGCATGGCACTGCATAGTGGACTGGTGTGCCTATTTACCACCAGACGTTAGTTTACCATCCCATCATTTATATTTTGTTATTTTGCAATCTTAACCTCTGATTTCACAACGTAGTCTATAAACTTTTTTTTTTTTTTTTTAAGGCGTGCAAGTTTTGAAGGAGAAAAGCAGAAAAAGCAATTCAGTATTGGGGGACAAAATGGAATAAAGCAGAATAGTCTGCTGTTCAAGAGTGGAATCTTTTTTCTAGTCTTGACTGAAACAGGGTAAGAGATATACGGGGACATGCTGTATTGGATGGTACAGGCACTGTGTCCCTCTTGATGGAGGGAGCAAAGTTCAGTTTTTATAACAAATATAAGTGACCATATAATTTCTTGTCCGATTTGGGGCACTTGTGACTGTGAAAGAAGAAACCATTGGTAAATTAATTGGGACAAAAGGCATAAACCATACTGTGTTTGGCAAATGTATGTGTAATGTTCACCCTACATATAAATAGAAATATTTGAGATTTTCCTACCAAAGAGCTAAGAGCTAAAAAACCAAAACCAAACCCACTGCAGTCAAGTCGATTCTGACTCATAGTGACCCTATAGGACAGAGTAGAAGTACACCATAGATTTTCCAAGGAGCGCCTGGCAGATCTGAACTGCTGACCTGTTGGTTAGCAGTTGTGGCACCTAACCACTACACCACCAGGGTTTACTTATTTCTGACCTTGATGTCATCCCATCCTCCAGGGGAAAAAATGGATCTATTTGACACACCATTTAACTTGTTCCCCAGAAATCCACATAGCAATCTTATATGGGAAATGGGGCCCAGATTAATGGAAGGACATATCTTAAACTGCTTTTAGTTCAAAACTTTCTTAATAATGGCCTGAAGGTACTAAGAAGCTTTAAAAGCTTGACTAACAGGAAACAGGAGTGATGCTGAGACAATCCCGGCAACTTTGTAAGGAGACTGGTGCTCAGGACAGAGTATCGTAGCCCAATCAAGACTCTGGAATACCCAGCCTACCTCTTAGTTAAGTTCAACTTAACTAAGTTATTTAAACTTTATGCATGTATAAAATCAAAGTGCTCATCTAAAATGGTATGTGATGTGCTATCCAAACATAAAATCATTCCACCAGGAAAATCCAGAAAAAATTAGGACTGAAATAAGCAAAGGCCTCCTAGAGGAGACAGCTTCTAAACTCAATGTACCTTGTAGTTTAGCAGTGGCCTGCAGTCTCTTGCAGTACATGAGCTGTTTCAGATGTGGCTAGAGGGCTGGGATCTGCTATGCATTTGTTTTCTTTTTAATATTCATCCAACCTTATCTTTAGGTAAGTTTTGTTTTAGTAGGTAAGTTTATTAGTTTCAAAATATATTTCGTATCTTAACATTCAACTATTAGGTTTCATGTGGCATGGAATATTCCAATTTTTCTGTCAGTAGTGACAAGTATCCATTTTTAATGTTCTGATGTCACCATCAAAATTCCTTGGAGCTTTCCATAATTTTCTGCACGTGGTGCTTGCTGGGCTCAGGCTTTTTCATTTGCTCTCCATCCTGACTGAACTTTCACAATCAGTACACAAAGCATGGTTTGGTGGTTGGTGGAATCCTGCCATGGATCTTTTACGGCCATTACTTCCTTTTTGGTGACTAATATATTGTATAAAACTCTACAGAGGGAGATACCGCTTGGGGGTATGGCTGCAAGAGATTAAAGAGGGTCAGAGATGGCTTCAAGGTTCTCTAAGAAAGGAATTTCAACTAATCTCTCTTTTTCTTTGTCTAATATAATTCGCGCCCCCACAACCTACCTACATATTGATTCTTGACTGATTGGATGACTTTCTTATGATCAGAAGAAGACACCAAACTTGTTCTGACTCGGGAACCTTATCTCAGTGCCATATGCTGCTTTGGGAGATGATGGCATCATAATGATCAAGACGAATGGGCAGATTAGGTGTGGTTGGAACTTACAGCAAAATCAGGTGCATAAAACAGTGATTCTCAAACTTCACTGTGCAACAGAATCTTATGGGGACCTTGTTAATAATGCAGACGCCTACATTGAAATTCTGAGTCAGCTAAATCTAGGACAAGGCCCAGGTGTCTGCATTTTTAATAGGCACTTCCTCACCCCCACCCCAGATATTCAACTGTAGGCAGTCTTCCAACTTCAGCTTTGAGAAACACATAAAGCATGACAAAGCACTTACTGTGAAGGAAAAAAATCATGCACACACCAACGCATCAGACCTAGGGCTTCACCATAGCACTCACCTTTGGATAATAACTTCTCAAAAAGAGTAAACATACACACATTTGGCCATAGGTGAGTATTCATTGCTGACAGCCACGCCCCACTCAAGTTTTCTGCTCAGAGAATCCACGTTACCATCTATTCTAATGCACACTAAATAAAGGTAATGTTTCTGAAGCCATGATGGGTTTTTTTCAGTTATGCAATTATTTTATTTCCTTGGCCTGACAGCATACACTTTGTTATACAAGAACCTGCAGCTGACAGAACCGACACAACAGATTTCCCCCAATAGGAAGGACTCTTTTCATTAGCAGAGATGATTGAAATGTCATGTCTGAGTGCAATTCCTGCTCCCCACCCCCACCCCACATCATAACCCCTAAAGTGAAAATAATCAGAATCAACAGAACCCCATGAATTACTAAAGTCATCCCCCCACACTTGTATAACTGGCAGCTGCAGTAGATGAAAACCAAAGGAGCAAAGCAGCTGGCCATCTCTTAGCATTCGTGTGTGTGCAAGACCGAAGGGACAGTGGAAATCAAGCAGTAAGGGAGCAAGAATTCTGGATGAGTGAGAGGGACAGATGATCTGTCTTGCCTCATGCCTGCCCCTTCAATATGTTAAGACATCTCTGTCCCTATACATGGAGCCAAGTTTGGGACATGCTACGGAAGTGGTTTTAGCCCGCAACTGGAAATATCTGAGACTCAATAAAGTCAAAGGTAAGATGTGAGATAAAGGGTACCAGATAAGGAGCAGGTTAGATAGAGATGCTTCATGTCAGTCAATTCCAGTTTAATGTTATCAAAACTATCTTCAAAATCATAACCTCACCCGTTTTCCAAAAGTAAGAGTGCTCAAGCTCTGATGTCTGAAGTCAATCGCCACCACCAGGGTGTGATGTATGTGTGTGAGATTATAACTGGGATGGGATGGAGGTGTGGAAATAGGAGAGATCGGGGTCACAATGCTTGAAATATAGTGGGTTTCTCTTTTGGTCCCCAGGAATGGTCCACTACCAGTAGTCCTAAAACATTCCTATCCCCTCTCCCCTGCCATCTTGTGCAAATGTCAAAAATAGAATCTCTGCCCAAAGAGAAGGGGGAATAGGAAGTTGCTGCTGGACTGCAATCTTCTCTGGCCCCAAGTTGCCCCAACTCCTGACCTTTCTATGAAATCACACAAAAATTAATTCACAGCAATGCTGTGAATTATGTCATTGCCATTCATCTATCAAAGCCAATCCAACAGCTGGGTCCTAACGTGCTTTCCCCCTGGGCCAAGGAAGCAGCATAAAACATCAAGTGAGCATGTGAAAATATGATGACAGTGTGTGCAGTGTAGTGTTTCCAGATGTCTTCGCCTTCTGTCTCCTCATGGTGGGAGCCCTTCCTCTCTTCCCCCCAAGTCCCACACACACCCCTCCCCCTAACCCCCAGGTCCAGGTGCTCCCATCTGCTGGGCTTCCACCACTCACTTCCCATAGACACTCTCATCGCTGTAGGCCACATACAGAAAATAGTCCTCCTCATGGTTGTCCTAGGGGAAGAGATAAGACAACAGTTTAGAAAAGACATTCACATTCATTATCTCGGATTCTGAGACTCACACAACCTTGTAATGTAGACATGGAAGGTATTATTAGTCCCACTTCAAAAAAGGAACAAAGAATATGTGGCTGGAGTTAAACTTTGAGCTCTGAGTTCATAAACAAAAAACCTTCATAGAGAACCTAATACACCTAAGTGTCAAGAACATGAAGATGATGAGGCACAGTCCTTACTTTTAAAAAGCTCATCCTAGCAATTCCAGTCCTGAGTATATACCCAAATAGTTGAAAACCAAAAAACCCATTGCGGTCAAGTCAATTCCCACTCATAGCAACCCTACAGGACAGACTAGAACTGCCCCCACAGGGTTTCAAGAAGCAACTGGTGATCCCTTGGTTATCAGCCAAACTCTTAACCACTGTGCCACCAGAGCTGCAAATAACTGAAAAGAGGTACACTCAAATACGTGTACATGCATGTTCATAGTAGTACTATTCCCAAGAGCCAAAAAGTAGAAAAAGCCCAAATGTCCACCAACGGATGAAAAGATAAACACATTGTGGTATATAAATACAATGGAGTATTATTCAGTTATAAAAATAAATGAAGTACTGATACATGCTAAACATGGATGAACCTCAAAAATATTATGCTAAGTGAAAAAAGCCACACTCAAAGGGTACATATTATATGATTTCATTTACATGAAATATCCAAAATAGGTAAATCCATACAGACAGAAAGCAGATTCCATGCTTGCCAGAGGCTGAATAAGGAACAACAGCTTAATGGGCACCGGCTTCTTTCTGGGGTGATGAAAATATTTCAGAACAAGACAGAGGTTATGGTCGCACAACATTGTGAATGTACTAAACGCCACTGAATAGTTCACTTTAAAAATGGTTACACTTATATCAATATCACCTCAGTAAAAAAGGTTAAAAGATTAAAAACACAAAATTTTTTGAAAAAGCTCATTCTGGTAAAAAGAATATAGATAAAACATGTACTACTAAAGAATATATAACTCTTTGCCGTCCAGTCGGTTCTGACTCAGAGATACCCTGCAGAATAGAGTAGAACTACCCCTTGGATTTCCAAGGAGCAACTGGTGTATTCAAACTGCTGGCCTTCTAGTTAGCAGTCGCAGCTCTTAACCACTGTTGCACGAGGGCTCCCAGTGAATATATACTCCTAAGGAATATACACTATAGAATAAAACATTAGAGGTTGTTAGAAATTTATACAGTAAAACTGTGAAAGCTGGAACCTGTGTAAGGCAGTAACCTGTCAGAGAAGGAAAACACAAATATTTTCCACTAAAACAAACAAGAGGAAAAGTGGTGAGAGTGCACCCTGTCAACAGCAGAAAACTTTGGAGACCCAGGAAAACAACACGGTCCTGTAGAGTTCTGGCTCTCACAGGTTTAGCTGTATAATTTGCTAACAGGGCACAAAGGGAAGGCAACATCTTATGTAAATCCTTTAGGAAATACCAGTGAAATAAAATAATTTTCTCCAACTGAGTTTATGTGCTAAGACAAATTAATTCTACAGTTGGATTCACCAGTGCCCAGATGTGGGGAATCTGCTTCTTCATCTTAGTTCCATTCTTACAAGAAAAGCTTCCCTTGTGTGAGTCTACGTGGATGTTCTAAGCCAAAACTTCAGTGTTTATAGAAGGAGCTAACTTTTTTTTTTTTTTTTTCCTCTCTCTCGTCTCCACAAAAGGAGCTAACTTTTAAGGCAAACTATCAGAGTTTGAAGAGGCTGGCTTCAGAGATAGAAGGGGTTAGCTTTACTTTACTGTTTTCTTAGTCTATTGCTAAATAGGAATAAAATAATGAACTGGAACCTAAATGCAGAGTTCATTTACAAGTTATATGTCACCAGTAAGAATGACAGGAACAGCACTGGGAAGACGAATTATTTGTAATCGGGAATCACTTTCTGCTAGTGCAATAAAGACAACCCAATATTGAAACACCACAGTAAAGCAGAACTGAGAGGAGAATTCAAAAGGATTGGACCTAGTAGGGCGCTCAATCCTAAAGGGCAAGCGGTATCCAATCTCCTGGAGCCTTACACTGCCGTGTGTAAGAGGAGCCTGATCAACAACACCTTCTGCCCTACTTCCCAGGTGTGTTATCACCACACACTGAAACTAAAGCTAGAGAACGCCAGACTGTGCCATACTGTGACTGTGACCATTACCTCATACAGCTGGCCCATGGTAGCACTAGTGGGAGGGATGGTGTTGTTGACAAAGAAGAATAAAGCGTCCTCAGGTCGGAGGTGGATCCTCTTCCGGATTAAGAAATAGAACTGGCCCACTGGATGAAGGAAGGAAGAAGGTTCCAGAAAAAGTAATGCAAGAGGGAAGAAGACAAGGGATTAGTATAAGGGTAAGTCCCAGAAAAAAAAAAAAAAAATTCTATTGCACTGGTTCACTTTGGAATAACCCATAACCCGTTGCTGTCGATTCGATTATGACTCATAGCGACCTTATAGTCCAGAGTAGAACTGCTCCATATGGTTTCCAAGGCTGTCATCTTTACAGGAACAGACTGTCACATCTTTCTCCAGCAGAGTGGCTAGTGGGTTCGAACTGCCCACCTTTCAGTTAGCAGCCAAATGCTTTAACCACTGCACCGCTAGGGCTCCTTCTCTGTTGTAAGTACCAGCTTTATCTACCATCTAGGCACATCCCAATACTTGCCTAGCACTTTAGAAATAAAAAGTGAAACTCAAAAGACATGAGTCTACTCCTCAATCCTTTTTGCCTTTACCCTATTTCAGACCTAAGGCTAAAGTATTCACTCAAGACCTGAGAACTACTTTGAAGGAATACCATGTATATTCAACCAAAACATTCTCACTATTGTTTAATTCTGACTTAAAATACATTTCCACCTACACTTCCACCCGTAGACAAATGATAATGATGGAAAGATGTCTACTAGGCTCCAGTAGTATTAGCATGGTAAACTCGCCCTAGTGCTAGGCAGTGAATGGGGTTCAAGACAGTATGTTTTCCTGAGAAGATTGAAAAAATTCTAGAAGGCTAATATTCAAAATTATTAACTCTGTAGCAAACATATCTACAGAGTCTTTCCAGAGTGTTCTGAATGCAGCAGATATTACAGTAAGAATCGAGGTTCAAGGTAAAGAATAAACATGTTCTTTCTGATTCCCAACAGATCTACAAAACGTATCACAAAGAACTGGAACTTGACAAGAGAGGTATTCAGCTGAGAATCTCTAAAATGTCATCAGTCCAAGAAACTAGTCTGGTTTTCCTTTGCAAATAAACTGATTTCACTGTAACAAAGATTTTAAAACTGGTTAAAAAAAAAAATGGACGCCTGACCTTTCAATATTTCGCACTTTGCTGTATGTAAGTCGAATAAGACACTGTGACAGGAAATGCTGAAGGGAATTGGTGATGGGAGAAGAACTACTGTGTCATTCATTTTTGAAATCATGTCTCTGGAGAATTCCACTCACTCTCTTCAACTCTGTACTTCCTCTCCATCTCACATTCCCAGGCATGTAATAAGGACTGAGACTACTTCACCACAGGAGAAAGGGTCAGGAGGAAGGGAGGGGCATTACCGGTGAGGTCAGAGGGCACGAGATACTTCCTCTTGTCCAGGTCAGGCACCCTGGCTTTAGGAGCCTTCTCCACGATCACCTGGGAGGAGAGAAAGAGAGTGGGAGTGAAAACCTACCACACTAGTATTTTTCCTTCCGCATCCTGCAGTTTCCCTATTTGAAGACTTTTCCATTTCGCATCCCTCCCTATTCCTTACAAAATATGTGGGAAATGAGTTTCTCTGGTGAGCTTACAGTTTCATTACTAGAGGAAGAGATAATGGAGAAGACGTGATAAAAATGAAGGAAACCTTGATTTTAAGCAATTACAAGTTAGCTGGAAGGTATACTACAGGACATACCTTCAGGTATTTGATTAGAGCATTGAGAGGCTGTCTAGGGTTTCTAAGATGGTCCTGATCACCTATTAGCTTCGTTTTTTTTTTTTTCTCGTACATGCTATTTCTTAAAAGTACAAGATAATATCATTTGAATTATATAATTTGTCAAAATTTTTAAGAATGACTTCCAAGAAAATACTTTCAAGCTACTTTATTAAGTGAAAAAATAAAGTATTAAACAGTTTTTATGGTATAATGACACTTTACAATGTAATGTCCGTACAACAATCCATATACCAATATTATCTGTTAGAATTTTAAGGTATTTTCAATATCTACACTAAATACTTGCACAATGCTTCACATTTTATGAAGATCATACATCTCTAAAAAAAAAATGAAGACATGTAAGAATTAAAAAGACTTATTCATGTAAATTTATAATACAGGAAAACATCTATTGTAAACCATGGGCTTCGGATTTTCAGTTTAGAAAATCGGATCATTCTAGATAGAAGACATGGGAAGTGTAGAAGAGGCAGAAACAAACACTGAGCCAGTCCCTCTACCTGCTGTGTGATCTTCACCAGGTTACTTAACCTGGGCGTCAGCATTTTAATGAGTAAGAGGAAGATGATAACTCTCCAACACAACTTTTAAAAAGTCATAATGTGAACTCGAGTAAACCATAAAACTCGATGCGGAAATGCTTTGTAAATTATAAAGAACTAAATAAACATAGGGATTAACATGGAAGATGAGATTTGACACTTTTAAAATAAAGGGGATATATTAAAATAGTGAAAAAACTTATTTTTTGTTTCAGGAAAAAAAGAAAGGAGCCCTGGGGATGCAGTGGTTAAAGCGCTCAGCTGCTAACCAAAAGGTAGGCGGTTCAAACCCACCAGCCTCTGTGGGAGAAAGATGTGGCAATCTGTTTCCATAAAGACTTGCAGCCTTGGAAACCCTACAGGGCCATTCTACTCTGTCCTACAGGGTTGTTAGGAGTCGAAATCGACCCATCGGCAGTGGTTTGGGGTTGGTTTAGAAAAAAAGGACCCTGCACCAGAAATACCAAAAGGCCATGATCACACTTTACATTTAAAAATAAAATGGTTAGAGAGATATGAGTCAGAAATAAAAAATAAGTGCTTTGTGGAGAAATCAGTGAAGGCCCAACAATAAGGGTGGACAGAAGGCAGCAAAGTTAATAAAATCTAAGGTAAAGAGGAACCAGGAGGCCTGGTGGCATGGCGGTTAAGAGCTCGGCTGCTAACCAAAAGGTCGGCAGTTCGAATTCACCAGTCACTCCGTGGAAACCCTATGGGGCAATTCTACTCTGTCCTATACAGTCACTATGAGTTGGAACCAACTGGATGGCAGCTAACAGCAAGAGAAAGAGAGGGGTCCTACCATTGTCTTGCAGGAACTCTGAGACGTGGCAGCTCTTATCAATAAGAGATGGAAACCACAAAGGGGACAGAAAATAAGAGCAATAAAGCAGACTGTAAATAAGACAACTACAGGAATTTGGAGCCCTTGTGGTACAGTGGTTGAGAGCTCAGCTGCTAACCAAAAGGTCTGCAGTTCGAATCTACCAGCTGCTCCTCGGAAACCCTATGGGGCAATTCTGCTTTGTCCTATAGGGTTGCTGTGAGTTGGAATTGACTCAACGGCAACGGGTTTGGGTTTTTTTTTTTTTTTTGGTATAGGGATTTGGAGAAGGACAGGACGGGGAGATGGGTAATTATTAAGGCCTTGGATTTTTTTTTTTTTGGTTTACCAGAAAGTCTTAGGTCTCCAGGAATCTCAATTCTAGTTCTCACAGTCGGCTCTGGGGCTACTTGTTTGGCCTCTCGGGGTCTCAATTTCCTTATCTGTGAAATGTGGCTAATACTCCATAGGGCTATTTATGAATTAAAAAAAAACACACACACATTGTGTTCCTAGCAGTTTTCTGCTCTGTTGTAGGTTCTCAATACATTGTAACTATTAACATAATTTTAAGATCCCATTAATCCCTTCCTTCCCAAGGCACAAGCACACTTATTCTTTTAAATGGAAGGAACTCTGGTGGCACAGTGGTTAAGCTCTCGGTGCTAACTGAAAGGTTAGTGGTTCAAATCCCCTAGCTGCTCCATGGGAGAAAGACGTGGCAGTCTGCTTCCGTAAAAATTACAGCCTTGGAAGCCCTATGGGGCAGTTGTACTCTGTCCTACAGGGTCGCTATCAGTCAGAATCGAATTGATGGCAGTGGATTTGGTTCTTTTGGTATTAAGGGATATTGACTGGAGCTAAAATCAGGTTTTCTAAGCAATCAGGGTACAAGATTGCTTTAATAACACCAATGGTCCAACTGGAGAGAGCAGAGAAATCATTGACTCTACCCCTCTTTTCCATAAAGGAAGACACTTTATCACAGCGAGCTTAGGGATTCTGCCCAAGGGCACAGGGAAATCCTTGTGAAGCCATAAGTAGAAACAAAATTACAGAACTAAGACCACATAGCTCTTCTCCCTGCATAACCATTAAAGAGGGTCACAGGCAGAGAAGCTAGTAAGCAGTTCAGAGGCTTGTTACTGGTTAAAACATAACTGTAGGAGCCATGAGATCTGAGTAATGGCTAATAAATTAACATAGAAATAAAACATTCAACACCAAACTACGGCAGGAAAAGAACAGAGGGAATTAGCTGAAACATTCTGGATGGATGCATGTAAATAACTGAAATAGGGAGGACTCGGTTTGAGGGAAACATATGGAAATTTTAACTAGATTTAGGAACAGGTAAATTTCAGTTTGTCATTTATGTGAAGCTACTGTTGTACACAGGGGTCACTATGAGTGGGAATCGACTCGACGGCACCTAACAACAACTGGCACAGTTCCTTGTACTTTGCAAGTCCTGAATAAATTGTAGTCATTTTGCTTACTGAGTTACTTTTCCGGTGAACTGTTGAGGGCAGCAATAGTTTATCTATTTCCAATACCTAACAGTGAGAGGCACTTAATTAGTTCTGGTAACAGAGCTACATTAGAAATTGAGCAGCAATGTGGCATGGAGGTTA
This sequence comes from Elephas maximus indicus, assembly GCF_024166365.1. Taxonomy (NCBI): domain Eukaryota; kingdom Metazoa; phylum Chordata; class Mammalia; order Proboscidea; family Elephantidae; genus Elephas; species Elephas maximus. Next base: position 67,463,474 of record NC_064822.1, on the reverse strand, counting down.
GGCATGCCCATAGCGCTATGCATGAGAGGTGAAGCTGAAATCTCAGCTTGGTCACAGACCACCAATATGACGTTACTTCATGTCTCTGTGCTTCAGATTCTTCATCTATAGACTGGGGATTATAATAGCGTGAGGGTTAATGGGATGCCTATATAGAGGACACTTATAATAGCACCAGATACAGGGTAAGTTACTGGTAAATATTAGCTCTCATTTTTAAATACTATTACTGAAAACTGGGATTGGTGCCACGAGAATTGGGGGACGATTTTAAAACAATCATCCAAGGTCCAGAGACCACGAAAATAAACTGTGAAGAATTCTTTACTGGGTAATAAGGCTGGCTCCCCTTTCCAGCTAAAAAACCCTTTTGTGTGTAATTGCTGGGGAATAGGATGGCTCTGATGTCTCCTCTTTATAGGAAAGGACCACGAGGGCTTTGTACTGCTGGGCTAAGCCCCAAGTTGCCTCTGGTAGCTGTTTAGAGGAGGCCCAGGAACACCTGCAGGTCAAGAAAGGACATCAGATAATTGCAATGTCTTTACCCGTTACATTTACAATTCCTTTACCAGTTACATCATCCAAATGCCCATATCTGAAGATAAAGAGCACAACCCTACGGTCACTGCTCTTCTATCTCTAACACCCCAAAACTGCTGCTCCCTCTACCACAGGCTTCTGTCTTTCATTCTGGCTGCGCAGCCTACATTAGAGGGAAACCAGGCAAGTGCGCGGGGGAGGGGACAAACTGGAAAAACGCCCGGATGCTGAAAGATGCCTTGCTATTTATTTCATCTTTTCCTTCTGCACTAGTTTTAACTACATAAATCAGGGGCTAAAACAGAAAGAGGTCTCAGTCTGTCTCGTGCCCAGGTATGATTTGATCAGATTAAGCACCCAGGAAAGCTGGCCGTCACTACACACTGCCCCTGGAGCCAAGAATGATGAAGCAAGCCGGTTGCTGCGCAGAGAACGTGACCTTGTTTTTGAGCCAGACCTGTCTTGTGGTGCCCCCCACCCCCTACCCCAATCTTAACAGAATACGAGAATGAATCCACTGGCTTCCCATCTTTTCCCTCCCAAGCCCAAGGATAACCAGGTCAGAGTGAAATTGATGAAAGGAGAACCACCTATAGCAGAAATCGACAGGCGCAAACCCCAGGGCATCAGTCGCTCCCATAGTAATTTCCGTGCGTTCTTAAACGAAGCAAACCTAGAGCCCCAAACTAATGACTCTCGCACAAAAAGGCCACATCTTCTGAAAACTGCTGAGTCACTCGAGACATTGGCTTCGCTCTAAAGATGCGGTCAGCTATGAAGATGGGAACAGGCCCTCGGGATACGGGTTTGGAAAGCTCCGCAGTCTGAAAAGTCCACTAGCTCCGGCAGCTAGCGAAGGACATCCGGGGTCAAGGAATTTTTAGAGACCTCCCTTTTTCGGAGACCCTTCTGTTCCTTAGGGCAGCCATCGCGACTCCCCAACCCCCAGCTCTCCAACCCTCCCCCCACTTTCTCCCCTACCCTCCACCCGTTCCCATTACACTTACAGGGACCCTGTCCGGATATTTCTTCCGGATCTTTTCTCCTTCCTTTTTCCGATATTCAAAGGGATGGTCCTCTTTATACTGGAACTTCATGATGGACCGCAGGGTTTCTAAAATCCCCAGACGGGGCCTGCCTTCCTCGCTGATGATTGCGTCTCTCGCGTATTGCTCCTCTCCGTCAAATTTCAATAGGTTTCAGGATCGCTTCAGAAGTGCCAGCTCCCGCCACAACACTATTGGCAGAGCGTTCGGAAGGGATCTCTGGTCGCCTCGCCTGGCAGTAGAAGATGGCCAGGTAAAGAGATCCAGACGGCTTTTCCCAGGAGCTGGGGACACAAAAACAACACAGCAGCGCGTTGGTATTGTGACGCCACAAACCCCGCCCCGTGTCCCGCCCCCAGCGTTCGGAACAGCGCAGGATGGGGGTAGACAAGTACGTTGTCTGTTTCATTGTATCTTCTTTCTAGCTAAACCTTTCCTAAGTAGATCCCACTGCAACCATGACGTATTTACGTGTTATTTGAATGTTCATGTGACATTAACTATCGTTCTAAAACGAAATAAAATTGTTCTGAAAATGTCTTCTTCCCTCCCTGCTGTTTCTTGGTTGAGTCCAAAAATAAATACAAAGAACTAAAATCCAGCTTTTTCCAGCTTATTGGGATCCGGGATCTGGAGAAAAAAAGGAATGGGGGACCTAGGGTCTGTTTTTGGCCAGTGCAGAAATGTCCTGTGCTTGCATTTTGCCCTTTGCCTATTTAATTGCACCCACTGGGCACCTCCCACCAGGCACTCTCCTTCCCCACGCTCGCGTCAGTTTTGTTTGGATCCATGCCACAGTTTGCTCCTAGCACAGCAACATAAACAGAGCATGACTCAGGAATTTGAAGAGACCTGTAATATGAAGGGCACGGAGGGTAATCAGGGTCCAGAGAAGAGGTGATGTCAGTGATGACTGCTAAGGGCTTCAGGCGCGTTCACAGATAGGGATCACTGGCTTTCTCCTACTGACCCAGAAGTTGGGCCTGTCTTCTGGAAAACAATTCACCTGAATATGGAAGTGTTCTTGTGTGCCATCCAGTGGATTCCAACTCATAGCGACCCTGTGGGAAAAGTGGAACTGCCGCATAGGGTTTCCTAGCCTGTAATCTTTAAAGAATCAAAGTAAACAGAAATCCTTGACAACTTCAATATTTTCCCTGTTTATCCTGAATAATATTTATTGATCCAGTTGTGAGGATTTTTGTTTTCTTTATGTTGAGTTGTAATCCATACTGAAGGCTGTAGACTTTGACCTTCATCAATAAGTGCTTCAAGTCCTCTTCGCTTTCAGCAAGCAAGGTTGTGTCATCTGTATATCAAAGATTGTTAATGAGCCTTCCTCCAATCCTGATGCTGCATTCTTCTTTATATAGTCCAACATCTTAGATTATTTGCTCAGCATACAGATTGTGAAAGGATACAACCCAGACACACACCTTTCCTGATTTTAAACCACGCATTATTCTCTTGTTCCAACTGCTTCGTGGTCTATGTACAGGTTCTGCATGAGCACAATTTAGTGTTCCAGAATTCCTATTCTTCACAATGCTATTCATAATCTGCTATGATCTACACAGTTGAATGCCTTTGCTTAGTCAATAAAACACAGGTAAACATCCTTCTGGTGTTGTGTGCTTTCAGCCGAGATCCATCTAATGTCCCTCATTCCACGTTCTCATCTGAATCCAGCTTGAATTTCTGGCAGTTCCCTGGTGCAACATCTTTGAATAATCTTTTGCAAAATTTTACTTGCATATGATATTAATGATATTGTTCTATAAGTTCTGCATTCTGTTGAATCACCGTTCTTTGGAACTGCAAAATATAGATCTCTTCTAGTCAGTTGGCATAGACAAGTGAGCACTTCAGTGTTGCATTCACTTGTTGAAACATCTCAATTGGTATTCCATCATTTCCTGGAGTCTTCCTTGTTTTAAGGCAAAGCCTTCAGTGCAGCTTGGACTTCTTCCTTCAGTACCCTCAGTTCTTGGTCATACGATACTTCCTGGAAAGGTTGAACATCAATCGATTCTTTTTGGTGCAGTGACTCTGTATATTTCTTTCATCTCCTTTTGATGCTTCCTTCGATGTTCAACAGAGCCCTGGCGGTGCACTGGTTATGCATTAGGCTGCTAACCAAAAGGTCAGTAGTTTGAAGCCACCAGCCATTCCTTGGAAGCCCTATCGGGCAGTTCTGCTCTGCCTGATAGGGTCGCTGTGAATTGGAATTGACTCGACGCAATGGGTTTGATGTTCAACGCTTTGCCCATAGAATCCTTCAATATTGCAACATGAGGCTTGGGTTTTTTCTTCACTCCTTTCAGCTTGAGAAATGCTGAGTGTGTTTGCATTGGGAAAACCTGCTGCAAAAGACCTCTTTCAAGTGTTAAAAAGCAAAAATGTCACTTTGAGGACTAAGGTGTACCTGACCCCAAGCCATGGTATTTTCAGTTGCCTCGTATGTATATGGAAGCTGTACAATGAATAAGGAAGACCAAAGAATTGATGCATTTGAATTATGGTGCTGGTGAAGAATTCTGAATATACCATGGACTGCCAGAAGAATGAAAAATCTGTCTTGGAAGAAGTACAGCCAGAGTGCTCCTTAGAAGCAAGGATGGCGAGACTCTGTTCCACATATTTTGGACGTATTATCAGGATTACCAGACCCTGGAGAAGGACATCATGCTCGGTGAAGTAGAGGGTCAGTGAAAAAGAGGAAGACCCTTAACGAGATGGACTGACACAGTGGCTGCAACAATGGGCTCCAACATAGCAATGATTGTAAGGAGGATGCAGGACCAGGTAGTGTTTCGTTCTGTTACGCAGAAGTTCGCTATGAGTCAGAACCGACTGGATGGCACCTAACAACACGAAAACAATCTTTAAGGGAGCAGATTGCCAAGTCTTTTCAGCTGTGGAAATTGCAGGCCTTTTGGTTAGCAGCCAAGTATTTAGCCATTGGCAACCAGGGCTCCTTGAAGATGAAGTACTATAAAATTCCTTACATGAATAGAAAGCACCAGTAGGAAGCACAGTGGAAGACTCTGGGTGGTGGGGCTGGTGCCTCCTTCTGGTGTTCCTCTTTCGCCACTGAGAATCAAAGGACCATTAGGGGAAGGGCAGTGGAAATTGTAAACATTATAGACTAGTAACGAAGGTCTGTTTTGCCCTTAATGAGTTCAGAAAAATATTAGATGACAGCAGCCCCCATCTCCTGTCTCCTTTTATGAGGGTTTCAATGCCTCTGATTTTAAAAACAAGCCCACAAAATAAATGAAACTAAGGTTCATTATTCAAACAAGGAAAATGATTGCATAGTTCCATTTCTAAAGTTTAATTATTTTTCTCCATAGCGTCTTTCAATCCATTTTATATATGAAAATTCGTAAGTGGTTTATCACATTATATGCTTATAATTTTCAGTCCTTATTTTCAAATTGAAAATAGTTTAATTAGTCCCTAGTCTCTTGTTTGGAAACCCTGGTGGCATAGTAGTTATGTGCTACAGCTGCCAACCAAAAGGTCAGCAGTTCGAATCCACCAATTGCTCCTTGGAAACTCTATAGGGCAGTTCTACTCTGTTCTATAGGGTCACTATGAGTTTGGTTTTTGGTTTAGTCACTTGTTTTAGCTATGATCCAAACACAGCTAAATCTTTCAAAAGAGTACTTTACAACCAGTTGAGAAAGGAAATTATGGTAGTGATTGAAATTTTAAGATTGTTGTTTTCTGATCAAATCTACTGAAAACAATCTTATCTAATTAGGCTGCTGTTTTTAAACTTTAAAAATACCTAAGGACAGTGGCAATTTACATGTGAAAAAGAACCTGGAGATGAAATTTCCATTAATCTTCCTGCAACAAAGCTTTTCTAAATGTTCGTAGGTTGTCTTAATTTCCAAAGTTTGTTCTCTACCTTTATTGTCAGCATGGCATTTTTAAACATGTATAACAAACATTTCAAATAATAGTATGATAAACAACCATATACTCACTCACCACCTTGATTTTTCTTTTCCTGGACCACTTGAAAGTAAATCACAAATATTGTGATATTTCACTCCAAAATACTCAGCATATTTTTCCTAAGATAAAAACATGCTCCCACATAATCACAATCTTCACTATTGCAACTCAAGGCTTGAATTTTTTCCTCAGTTCTTTCTGCTTGAGAAACGCCGCGTTGCAATAGTGAAAAGCCTCGAGTTGCAATAGTGAAGGATTCCATGGGGAAAATATTAAATGACTCAGGAAGCATCAAAAGAAGATGGAAGGAATACACAGAGTCATTACACCAAAATGAATTAGTCGATGTTCAACCATTTCAAGAGGTGGCATATGATCCGGAACCGATGGTACTGAAGGAAGAAGTCCAAGCTGCTCTGAAGGCATTGGCGAAAAACAAGGCTCCAGGAATTGATGGAATATCAATTGAGATGTTTCAACAAACAGATGCAGCACCGGAGGTGCTCACTTCTCTGTGCCAAGAAATATGGAAGACAGCTTCCTGGCCAACTGACTGGAAGAGATCCATATTTATGCCTATTCCCAAGAAAGGTGATCCAACCGAATTTGGAAATTATAGAACAATATCATTAATATCACACACAAGCAAAATTTTGCTGAAGATCATTCAAAAATGGCTGCAGCTGTATAACGACAGGGAACTGCCAGAAATTCAGGCTGGTTTCGAAAAAGGACGTGGAACCAGGGATATCATTGCTGATGTCAGATGGATCCTGGCTGAAAGCAGAGAATACCAGAAGGATGTTTACCTTTGTTTTATTGACTATGCAAAGGCATTCGACTGTGTGGATCATAACAAATTATGGATAACACTGTGAAGAATGGGAATTCCGGGAACACTTAATTGTGCTCATGAGGAACCTTTCATAGATCAAGAGGCAGTTGTTCGGACAGAACAAGGGGATACTGACTGGTTTAAAGTCAGGAAAGGTGTGCGTCAGGGTTATATTCATTCACCATACCTGTTTAATCTGTATGCTGAACAAATAATACGAGAAGCTGGACTACATGAAGAAGAACGGGACATCAGGATTGGAGAAGACTCATTAACAACCTGCGTTATGCAGGTGACACAACCTTGCTTGCTGACAGTGAAGAGGACTTGAAGCACTTCCTAATGCAGATCAAGGACCACAGCCTTCAGTATGGATTACACCTCAACATAAAGAAAACAAAAATCCTCACAACCAGACCAATGAGCAACATCATGATAAATGGAGAAAGTTGTCAAGTATTTCATTTTACTTGGATCCACAATCACCAGCCATGGAAGCAGCAGTCAAGAAATCAAAAGATGCATTGCATTGGGCAAATCTGGTGCAAAGGACCTCTTCAAAGTGTTGAAAAGCAAAGATGTCACCCTGAAGACTAAGGTGTGCCTGAGCCAGGCCATGGTATTTTCAATCATATCATATGCATGTGAAAGCTGGACAATGAATAAGGAAGACCGAAGAAGAGTTGACACCTGTGAATTGTGGTGTTGGCGAAGAATATTGAATATACCATGGACTGCCAAAAGAACGAACAAATCTGTCTTGGACGAAGTGTGGCCAGAGTGCTCCTTAGAGGCAAGGATGGCGAGACTGCGTCTTACATACTTTGGACATGTTGTCGGGAGGGATCAGTCCCTGGAGAAGGACATCATGCTTGGCAGAGTACAGGGTCAGCAGAAAAGAGGAAGACCCTCAACAAGGTGGATTGACACAGTGGCTGCAACAATGAGCTCAAGCATAACAACGATTGTAAGGATGGCGCAGGACCAGGCAGTGTTTCGTTCTGTTGTGCATAGGGTTGCTATGAGTTGGAACCGACTCGACAGCACCTAAGAACAACACAACATAATCACAATATTGCTATCACGCCTACAATGAATTACCGCTATTTCCCAAGATTTTATCTAGTATACAGTTTATATTCTTTTTTCCCCCAAAACCAAAAACCAAAGCCGTTGCTGTCGAGTCAATTCAGACTCATAGCAACCCTCTAGGACAGAGTAGAACTGCCCCAGTAGGGTTCCCAAGGAGTGGCTGGTGGATTCATACTGCTGACCTCTTGGTTAGCAGCCGTGGCTCTCAACCACTGCACTACCAGGTCTCCCAATCAATCATTAGAATCTAAAAACAGTTGGAGCTATCCATGTAGACCATATAGATGGGTCGTTATTTTGTTTGCTTGTTTTGTTTTTAATGCAAGGCCTTTTTTTTTTTTAATTAACTTTTATTAAGCTTCAAGTGAACGTTTACAAATCCAATCCGTCTGTCACATATAAGTTTACATACATCTTACTCCGTACTCCCACTTGCTCTCCTCCAATGAGTCAGCCCTTTCAGTCTCTCCTTTCGTGACAATTTTGCCAGCTTCCCTCTCTCTCTATCCTCCCATCCCCCCTCCAGACAAGAGATGCCAGCACAATCTCAAGTGTCCACCTGATATAATTAGCTCACTCTTCATCGGCATCTCTCTCCCACCCACTGACCAGTCCCTTTCATGTCTGATGAGTTGCCTTCGGGGATGGTTCCTGTCCTGTGCCAACAGAAGGTCTGGGGACCATGGCCGCCGGGATTCCTCTAGTCTCAGTCAGACCATTAAGTATGGTCTTTTTATGTGAATTTGGGGTCTGCATCCCACTGATCTCCTGCTTCCTCAGGAGTTGTCTGTTGTGCTCCCTGACAGGGCAGTCATCAATTGTGGCCGGGCACCAACTAGTTCTTCTGGTCTCAGGATGATGTAGGTCTCTGGTTCATGTGGCCCTTTCTGTCTCTTGGGCTCTTAGTTGTCGTGTGACCTTGGTGTTCTTCATTTTCCTTTGCTCCAGGTGGGTTGAGACCAATTGATGCATCTTAGATGGCCGCTTGTTAGCATTTAAGACCCCAGATGCCACATTTCAAAGTGGGATGCAGAATGATTTCATAATAGAATTATTTTGCCAATTGACTTAGAAGTCCCCGCAAACCATGGTCCCCAGACCCCCGCCCGTGCTCCGCTGACCTTTGAAGCATTCATTTTATCCCGGAAACTTCTTTGCTTTTGGTCCAGTCCAATTGAGCTGACCTTCCAGGTATTGAGTGTTGTCCTTCCCTTCACCTAAAGCAGTTCTTATCTACTCATTAAGCAATAAAAAACCCTCTCCCTCCCTCCCTCCCTCCCCCCTCGTAACCTCAAAAGTATGTGTTCTTCTCAGTTTTTACTATTTCTCAAGATCTTATAATAGTGCTCTTATACAATATTTGTCCTTTTGCCTCAGACTAATTTCACTCAGCGTAATGCCTTCCAGGTTCCTCCATGTTATGAAATGTTTCACAGATTTGTCACTGTTCTTTATCGATGCGTAGTATTCCGTTGTGTGAATATACCACAATTTATTTACCCATTCATCCGTTGATGGACACCTTGGTTGCTTCCAGCTTTTTGCTATTTTAAACAGAGCTACAATAAACATGGGTGTGCATATATCTGTTTGTGTGAAGGCTCTTGTTTCTCTAGGGTATATTCAGAGGAGTGGGATTTCTGGGTTGTATGGTAGTTCTATTTCTAACTGTTTAAGATAACGCCAGATAGATTTCCAAAGTAGTTGTACCGTTTTACATTCCCACCAGCAGTGTATAAGAGTTCCAATCTCTCCGCAGCCTCTCCAACATTTATTATTTGGTGTTTTTTGGATTAATGCCAGCCTTGTTGGTGTGAGATGGAATCCCATCGTAGTTTTAATTTGCATTTCTCTAATGGCTTTTTTTAATGGCTAATGATCGCGAGCATTTTCTCATGTATCTGTTGGCTGCCTGAATATCTTCTTTAGTGAAGTGTGTGTTCATATCCTTTGCCCACTTCTTGATTGGTTGTTTGTCTTTTTGTGGTTGAGTTTTGACAGAGTCATGTAGATTTTAGAGATCAGGCACTGGTCGGAGATGTCATAGCTGAAAATTCTTTCCCAGTCTGTAGGTGGTCTTTTTACTCTTTTGGTGAAGTCTTTAGATGAGCATAGGTGTTTGATTTTTAAGGAGCTCCCAGTTATCGGGTTTCTCTTCATCATTTTTGGTAATGTTATGTATTCTGTTTATGCCTTGTATTAGGGCTCCTAGGGTTGTCCCTATTTTTCCTTCCATGATCTTTATCGTTTTAGTCTTTATGTTTAGGTCTTTGATCCACTTGGAGTTAGTTTTTGTGCATGGTGTGAGGTATGGGTCCTGTTTCAATTTTTTGCAAATGGATATCCAGTTATGCCAGCACCATTTGTTAAAAAGACTATCTTTTCCCCAATTAACTGACACTGGTCCTTTGTCAAATATCAGGTGCTCATACGTGGATGGATTTATATCTGGGTTCTCAATTCTGTTCCATTGGTCTATGTGCTTGTTGTTGTACCAGTACCAGGCCGTTTTGACTACTGTGGCTGTATAATAGCTTCTGAAATCAGGTAGAGTGAGTCCTCCCACTTTCTTCTTCTTTTTCAGTAATGCTTTGCTTATCTGGGGCTTCTTTCCCTTCCATATGAAATTGGTGATTTGTTTCTCTATCCCCTTAAAATATGACATTGGAATTTGGATCAGAAGTGCATTAAATGTATAGATGGCTTTTGGTAGAATAGACATTTTTACTATGTTAAGTCTTCCTATCCATGAGCAAGGTATGTTTTTCCACTTAAGTATGTCCTTTTGAATTTCTTGTAGTAGAGCTTGTAGTTTTCTTTGTATAGGTCTTTTACATTCTTGGTAAGATTTATTCCTAAGTATTTTATCTTCTTGGGGGCTACTGTGAATGGTATTGATTTGGTGATTTCCTCTTCGGTGTTCTTTTTGTTGATGTAGAGGAATCCAAGTGATTTTTGTATGTTTATTTTATAGCCTGAGACTCTGCCAAACTCTTCTATTAGTTTCAGTAGTTTTCTGGAGGATTCCTTAGGGTTTTCTCTGTATAAGATCGTGTCATCTGCAAATAGTGATAACTTCACTTCCTCCTTGCCAATCCAGATAACTTTTATTTCTTTGTCTAGCCTAATTGCCCTGGCTAGGACTTCAAGCACAATGTTGAATAAGAGCGGTGATAAAGGGCATCCTTGTCTGGTTCCCGTTCTCAAGGGAAATGCTTTCAGGTTCTCTCCATTTAGAGTGATATTGGCTGTTGGCTTTGCATGGATGCCCTTTATTATGTTGAGGAATTTACCCTCAATTCCTATTTTGGTGAGAGTTTTTATCATGAATGGGTGTTGGACTTTGTCAAATGCCTTTTCTGCATCAATTGATAAGATCACGTGGTTTTTGTCTTTTGTTTTATTTATGTGATGAATTACATTAATGGTTTTTCTGATATTAAACCAGCCTTGCATACCTGGTATAAATCCCACTGATCATGGTGAATTATTTTTTTGATGTGTTGTTGGATTCTATTGGTTAGAATTTTGTTGAGGATTTTTGCATCTATGTTCATGAGGGATATAGGTCTATAATTTTCTTTTTTTGTAATGTCTTTACCTGGTTTGGGTATCAGGGAGATGGTGGCTTCATAGAATGAGTTGGGTAGTATTCCGTCATTTTCTATGCTTTGAAATACCTTCAGTAGTAGTGGTGTTAACTCTTCTCTGAAAGTTTGGTAGAACTCTGCAGTGAAGCCGTCTGGGCCAGGGCTTTTTTTTTTGTTGGGAGTTTTTTGATTACTGTTTCAATCTCTTTTTTTGTTATGGGTCTATTTAGTTGTTCTACTTCTGAATGTGTTAGTTTAGTTAGGTAGTGTTTTTCCAGGAATTCATCCATTTCTTCTAGGTTTTCAAATTTGTTAGAGTACAATTTTTCGTAATAATCTGAAATGATTCTTTTAATTTCATTTGGTTCTGTTGTGATGTGGTCCTTCTCGTTTCTTATTCGGGTTATTTGTTTCCTTTCCTGTATTTCTTTAGTCACTCTGGCCAATGGTTTATCAATTTTGTTAATTTTTTCAAAGAACCAGCTTTTGGCTTATGCAAGGCCTTTTTATAGTATCATTTTTAACTGATGTATAAAACCAGAATTATAATGTTTTATCGCCTAATGTGCTCGAGGGCTCAGTTACTAGCATCCGTTTGCTAAATTTGCTTGATAAGCTTAGAATTCAAACAAGAGAGTTTGCTATTTCTTTCGAATTGTTAAGTAAACTGCCATCTGCAGAACAGTGCCAACTACTATCAGGATGAGATTGGTTGACTCCAAGACAAAGAATATTTCTCACTTCTAGGACTGTGCTTGGATAAATCTTCCTCTTCGATAACCTGAATGTGCCCGCTTTTGTCCATCCCAGCTGCCACTATTTTAGTTTAGTCTTCATCATTGTTTATTTAGCTTAATTGGATGACCATAGCACCTTGGAAGAAGAAAAGCCTGATGTTCTGCTCCTGAAAGGCCAGAACTATGAAAATCCTATGGAGTACAGTTCCACTCTGAAACACAGGGGAACACTATGAGTCAGAGTCAACTCAAAGGCAACTGGTTTTTGTTTTTTGTTAGTTATTCATTAGTGACACAATGGTTAAGCGCTAGGCTGTTAACCAAAAAGGCTGCAGTTCCAACCCACCCGGTGACTCCTAAGGAAAAAAGACCAGGAAATCTGCTCCCGTGAAGATTTCAGCCTAGGAAACCCTATGGGGCAGTTCTACTCTGTTGTATAGGATTACTGTGAGTTGGAATCGACTTGAAGGCATGTAACAGCAACAACATTGATGTATTACAAACCACAATGAAGGAGTGGTTTGAGACAGTCACAGCTATTTTGCTCCCAAATCTGCTGCTACAGGGCTCAGCTAGGCAATTCTTCCTTGGAGTCTTACTGATTTTAGTCAGATAGTGGCTTGGGATAGGGTCCTTTTTGAAAGCTTCTTCAATCACATTTCCGGTTCACTAGGCTGGGAAGATTCAAACAGTTGGGCTCCTTAGCCATCTCCCTCTTTGTCTATGTAGTCTCACCATGGGTCTCTTTACAAGGTAACTGGAGGCTAGCCAGACTTCTTACATGGTAACTGGAGGCTCTCTGAGCAGATTTCCCAAGAGAAATCAGCAGAAGCCACATGACCTTTTTTTCTGCCTAGCCTTTGAAGCTCTACAGTGATACATCTGCCTCTGCTCCCTAAGGCAATAACCAAATCCAGTTTGTTGTTAGTTGCTGTCAAGTCAATTCCAACTCATGGTGACCCCATGTGTTCAGAGTTGAACTGCTCCATAGATTTTTCAAGGCTGTAACCTTTTGGAAAAATCACCAGGCCTGTCTCCTGAGGAGCCTCTGGGTGGGTTCCAACTGCCAACCTTTTGGTTAGTAGTCAAGTGCTTAACCATTTGTTCCACCTAGAAGTCCAGTAGCCAAGTATTCATTCTAGAACTTAGAAAAGCTCGATACTTTTATTCCCATGCTATCTCCCTTGTCCCACACATCCACATAATTTGCCTCTTCCCGATCCCAGTAAAGACTGGAGATTTATTCTTTGCACAAATTAAGCAAAAGTTCTCTGGACTGGGGAAAACTAGGCTCAGTAGAAGGTGAAAAAAAAAAAAAAAAAGCATGCTGAAAATGGAGATTAAGTGCAAGCTTGCATACCTACCCTTGAATCCCCAAGCCTTCTTCCTCTTAGTCTGTTCCCAAAGCTCTAGCAGCCAAGCTGATAGTCTGCCTGGTAGAAGACCACAGTTAACAAGGTTTTTGCTGGCATACAGAATTTCCAACGAGTTTCTCAGTGTCCCATTCTTAAATAGGAACAGACAGCAAGGAACCAATGACCACCAGGTACTTAAAGAAAACATCTAAAATGAAAACAAATAACCAGTGAAAACAACTTGGAGAAAATAAAAACATTCTTCAGGGAGATGAAAACATAGAATAAAGAAAAAAAAAAAAAAGATTCAGATCCTCAGAGAGATGAGGAAAACGGTGCATCCGTGACATGAAAATAGCTACAACAAATGAATATTCAGGCCCCCCAAAATAAAAATCTCTCAAAAATGTACAGATTGAGATAGGAAAAATTCAATAGAAGTGTTAAAAGAAATTGAGGAAATTTCTTAGCAAGTAAAGCAATAAGACAAATACATGGAAAATGGCATAGGTGTGGGGTAAGTAAATTAAAGGTCCAACATTAAAATACTGGAAGGCTCAGAGAAAAAGAAGAGAAAAAATGGGAAGGGGATATTAAAGCTAGCTATGTCTTCAAAGGAAATCCTCATGGTGTAGTGGTTAAAAGCTATGGCTACCAACCAAAAAGTTGACAGTTTGAATCCACCAGGTGCTCCTTGGAAATTGTATGGGGCAGTTCTACTCTGTCCTATAGGGTTGCTATGAGTTGGAATCGACTTGATGGCAATGGGTTTTTTTATGCCTTCAAAACTCTACCAGAAGTTATTCCCACCTAGAATTTCGTACCAAGCTGGATTATCATTAAATGTCAGGGTAGCACAGGACATTCTTAGAAGTGCACACTCTCCTAAAAGTTATTTCTCATGTACCCGTTTTCAAGAAACACCCCCAAAATGAGGGAAGTAACCCAATAAAGGAGAAGGCATGAGATATAGGAAACAGGATTTAACATGAGACAGATGAAAATAATCTACAAAGTAATAAAATGGTTAATCCTTTTAAGAACTACATTATATATACATATACACATATATACATACCTTAACTTCCATAATCCTTGTATAATAAAATGAGGTAGATTTACTAATTTTAATCATCATTTAACAGTTGAAGAAATTGAGGCAGGTTCTTAACCATTAATGCTTTCTTTCCTGCTTCCCATAACACTTATCTAATCAAAGTTACAATATACCATATTTAGAAGATGGGGGTGGGGGGCACAGAAATGTTCAGTTGTGTACTGATAACAAAGATGGGGTGGTGGTAGTAGTGGTGAAAACAGCCAAATTTTCATTGTCCACAATGGGAAATCAATAGATTATGCCCAGAACTGTAAATGAAAATTAAGAATAGAAACCCATACATAGTATTTGGAGAAATGTGGGTTTTTAAAAAATCAACTGGAAAGTGGAGAATAAAGAATGTATGTGAAATGGGGTGGTGCTACTTTTCTTCATAAGTCTTCGGGAGCTCCTTGTCTTTTTAATCTGTATGAAAGTATACACTTTATTAAAAAGAATAATAAATAAATAAGAGCATAGAGTTTTTCAGCTTCGTGCTTGGAGCCTGAGAAATCTGAGTGTAAAACCCAGCTTAGTCAATCAGCTCTGGGCAAAGTACATTATTTCCTTCCAACTCAGCCTCCAAAGCTAAAAAAAAAAAAAAGAGCAAATGGTTCGGAAAATTAAATGAAATAATGTACTAAGTGAAGCCCCTGGTTGGCACAAACAGTTAAGCATTCGACTAGTAGCCAAAAGGTTGGTGGTTCGAACCCACCCAGCGGCGCCTCGTAGGACAGGCCTGGAGATCTGCCTCTGAAAGGTCACAACTTTGAAAACCCCGTGCAACAGTTCTACTCTGCACACATGGGGTCACCATGAGTTGGAATTGGCTCGAAGGCTACGTAACAACAACATACTAGGTGCACAGTAGATATTTAAATGGTTATGATTACTTACCGACTATTTGACTGTTAATGAGTTGTTGTCCTCTTTGAATTGGATTTGTATTTATCTACTTTGGTATTTGCTGAGTTTGAATTTGCAGACTTTCGGGAGAGGGAGAGGAAAGTGCTCAACATTACCACCTGAAGTATTTAGTCTAAATAATGGAGAGGAGGTTCTAAAGTCTCATGCAAGAGAAAAGTATAAAAGGGAGGCTATATAGGCAAGTTTGATCCACAAACTGGGCTCAAGGAAGATCTAGAAACTTGGAATATTTATATCATTTGTCAAACAGGGACAGGGAAATCCAAAGGGCAACTTAACAATTGAAGAGTGAGTACCAGGAAGCTGAAATGTAGAGAAGAGACATTCAATTTAGTCTGCCTTATTTCATAACTTTATCTATAAAGTTTTATCACAGAAGTTAAAGAAATTTTGTCTCTGAAAGTGATGTAATAGCCCAATGGTCTCCCTGTCTCCTGTATGTAGTCCCTGGTGATACAGTTAATACATTCAGCTGCTAACTAAATGGTTGGAAGTTCCATTCCACCCAGAGCACCTCAGAAGAAAAATGCTTAAAAAATCAGAAAACTCTATGGAGCACAGTTCTACCCTGTCACACATGCGGTCCCCATGAGTTGGGATCAACTCATCATCATTTCACACCACTTATTTATTCTCTAATGACATCCAGAAGCTGCCTGGTGCCACAGAGTTTAAGAGCTCAGGCTGCTAACCAAAAAGTTGGCTGTTCAAATCCACCAGCCACTCCTTGGGAACTGTATGGAGCAGTTCTATTCTGGCCTGTAGTCTTTTATGAGTCGGACTTGATGGCAACAGTTCATTTTTTTTTTTTTTTAATGACACCCAAGTAATTTAAATTTCACTATCTCTTTTCCTTCTTCAAAAATTTACTATGGCTTTCACGGAATACAGGATAAAATACAAACTGGTTAAGCTCCTATGTAATGCCTGCTATAAGATGTTGTCAACACACATTCCCAGATTCATTCTTATTCTATCATTCTTGGAATTTCTACAATTTTCTATTATTCATATTCTCATTTTTTCTCTCTGCTGGTAGACAGAAAATGCCCTTATCCTGTATTGCTGACCTTTGAAATTACATCATTCTTTAGTATTCAACTCTCCATCACTTCCATAACTCCCTTTCAAACTCTTAGAGTTCTGAAGAATTCTGAGGTGGGAAATAATACAATTCTGGATTAACCAAGATGGAGGTACCAACGGATGGACTCTGGTCAACATTACTCTGAGATAACATGTCTAATATTTTCCACAGCTGAACATTTAGCATACCTTGGACAGTCCATAAATCACTGAATTTGTTTTGCCAGTCAGTCTGCTCAAGGGCAGACTGCTCATCCTAGCCTCTTGATTACCTTTCAGCCAATCTTCTCACCCAGGGAAAAGAAAACAAAAGTCTGTTCCCAGACTTTACAATTTTTCTCCTAGGGTCTCTTAAATTAAAAAAAAATAAATCCCTGGGATACAGACCCCAAATTCTCATAAGATCAGACTTAATGGTCTGAATGAGACTGGAAGGACCCCAGTGGTCATGGCCCCCAAACCTTCTGTTGGCCCAGGACAGGAACCATTCCCGAATCCAACTCTTCAGACATGGATTGGACTGGACAATGGGTTGGAGAGGGATGCTGGTGAGGAGTGAGCTTCTTGGATCAGGTGGACGCTTGAGACTATGTTGGCATCTCCTACCTGGAGGGGAGATGAGAGGGTGGAGGGGGTTAGAAGCTGGCCAAATGGACACGAAAAAACAGAGTGGCAGGAGAGAGCTGGCTGTCTCATTAGGGGGAGAGTAATTGGGAGTGTGTAGCAAAGTGTATATGGGTTTTTGTGTGAGAGACTGACTTGATTTGTAAACTTTCACTTAAAGCACAATAAAAATTATAAAAAAAAATAAATCCCACTTTTTCTTTATTGCCATATTCTCGTACACAAATACTCTTAGCATGTTAACTAATTAGACGCTCTAACAAGGACCTTACAGCTATACTCGTAAGGCCAACCCAATAGGAACCTGTGCTGTAGTTCCTGACCTAGACCTGGAACGGAAGCAAGATTCTGTGCTGTTCTAATTCACTCAGAACCACAGACAGAACTAGTCATCAACCTCACCAATCTTCTCTCAGACCCATCTTCCACCCCAAAGGAGAGCCTACATTGTCCTCGAGTACATCAATATATGCTCATCTTTCAGGTCTCACTTACATTACAGGCTTCATG